>NC_133411.1:162652500-162959285 GCF_049350105.2 Macaca mulatta | reverse complement strand
TCTCAAGATACTTAATCACATCTGCAAAGTTCCTTTTGCCATGTAAGGTAACACATTCACAGGGTCTGGGGATCAGGATGTGGGTATCTCCAAGAGGGGGAGTAGGCATTATTCTATTTACCATAGGAGTCAAGAAGGCCTCTCTGAGGAAGTGCTATTTAAGCAAAAGGCTTAGTACAAGTCAGACATGGGCAGACTAGAGGAAACAGCTTTTCCAACAGAGGAAACAGTAAGAGCAAAGACCCTGAAGGAGGACAGGGCTTTTTAAGTACAGGGACTGGAGAGAATGCTAGCATGGGGAAGCAGAGAGTCAGACAAGATGAGGGTGGAGTAGGAGGCAGAGGCCTGACCCTGCGGGCTGTGGTGAGGGCTTTGGATTTTATCTAAGTGTGATTAGGAGCCATTGGAAAGCCTAAGCAGGTTATTGCAGTGATCTGATTTGTGTCTGAAGGGGTGACTACTACTTGCCTCGAGCCCATTCTTCCCATGTAGGAATGCCAGCCCAGTGTGGCCAGGTCTTCTGACTTTTCAGGGAAAGGTGCAAATCTGAATATTTCTAATGTTAAACCCTCCATTTAAAATTATTGAAGCTGCCCGGGTGCGGTGGCTCACGCCTGTAATCCCAGCACTTTGGGAGCCTGAGGCAGGTGGATCATGAGATCATGAGATCAAGACCATCCTGGCTAACATGGTGAAGCCTCCTGGCTAACATGGTGAAACCTCGTCTCTACTAAAAATACAAAAATTAGCTGGGCGTGGTGGCACGTGCCTGTAGTCCCAGCTACTCGGGAGGCTGAGGCAGAGAATCGCTTGAACCCAGGAGGAGGAGGTTGCAGTGAGCCAAGATCGTGCCACTGCACTCCAGCCTGGCAATAGAACAAGACTCCATCTCAAAAATAAAATAAAATAAAATAATAAATAAAAATAAAACAATTAGCTGGGCATGGTGGTGGGTACCTATAATCCCAGCTACTCAGGAGGCTGAGGCACGAGATTCACTTGAATCCAGGAGGTGGAGGTTACAGTGAGCTGAGATCGCGCACTGCACTCCAGCCTGGGCCACAGAAGGAGATCCGTCTCAAAAAAAAAAAAAATTATTGAAGTCATATTGGAAAATGTTAAGTTCACACACACAGGTCAGGTTTGGCCAGGAGCTACAGGGACACCCTCTCTGAAGAGGCTCTGCTACATACTTGCTGCATGATACGGGGTGAATGACCAAACCTTCTGAGCCCCAGGTTCCTGGTTTGCACCATGGAGAATAACGGTGATTATTGCAGAGGTTTGTTGTAAGGATTCAGAGAATATCAATGAGAGAATACATATAAAATACTTAGCATGGAGCCTATAAGCGTTCAATATGCACATATCCATGTATATGTACTTTTTAATTTGAGGGGATTACATGAAAATTGGAAAATAGATGACCTTTAAAATTGCTTCTGGCTCTGAGATTCTAAGATGATTAAAAATGTCCTTATTAATCAGACCATATATTTAATAGTGAAGTCTTGAGATGCCTTTCCTAGCCTGGATTTAATTTCCTCATCCAGTATGCATTGTACAGAATGCATCTTTGGTAAGATGACAATGGACTCTGAGACAACTATGATGGCAAAACCCACCGCGGTGAGGAACAAAATTCTCTGTTGCTGATTATACAGAAAACCAAGGAGTAAAGCCCCAGTGATCATGTACCTAGAGATCCAGCAACTTCTCAATTTGCCCTTTTCCTCAAGGGCTTTGGAGTCAG
Source organism: Macaca mulatta (assembly GCF_049350105.2). NCBI lineage: Eukaryota > Metazoa > Chordata > Mammalia > Primates > Cercopithecidae > Macaca > Macaca mulatta. The sequence goes on along the minus strand of NC_133411.1, from coordinate 162,957,532 downwards.
CATCTCCTGTGCTTCTGACAATTCATGTGGTTCTTTCCTCCTTTCCACCCAGTAGAGTGGAATCTGGGAAAGGGATGGGCATGTGTAGCTCATTGCCTGAAAGTGGGCAGGTGAGCTGGAAGCTTAAAGGCTTTTGCTCAAGAGGGCATCCTCTGAGAATCATACTGGGTATCTCTTATCTCCAGGACCCAATGCAGTAAGGTATGGAGCAGAATCAGAGCAAGACTGATCCCAGGCAGAGCTCCAGGGAGGAGTGGTTGTCAATAGGCACTGGAGGATGTGCTGGGTTTGAATCTTATCAACCAAGAGCAATTCTTGCAAATGACAGTGACAGATAAATTGCTTGACTTCTTGGAATACCACCCAAGGACACTTGGGCACAGAAACACACCCACGTGCACACAGAATTTTGATTTCTTTATCAATCTTCAGAGAAGTTGGAAAGATAAAGAGCTATCCTTGATACCAACACATCTGTTTCTCTAATTGAACATCCCCAACAGGAGTCTGAGGTCACAGCACTAAGCCAGATGGTCCCCAATTTTCTGAATCTTACCTTTCAATATCTCTAATAGTGTGAGGAAACTGCACAGCACCATACAGACAGACATAAGGCATGGATTCTAATGTTACTCTTGCCCTGGGATGGCATTCACTCAGTAAGCTTCACTGTTCAAGACTGACCACTAGGCTTCTTTGTTTGCAAATTGCAGACTGGCTCAAGTTAACTCAGGCCCAAAGGGGACCTGGTGGAAGGCTGTGGGGCTGACAGAATCAAAAAAAAGGTGGGCACCTCAAGCAGGGCTGGCAGAGGGATCCAGGGCAAGAATGGACTCACTCCCTAGAGATTCCATCTGGTGAGTCTGTGCCAGGATTTTCAGTTCCTGGTGATTGTGCTCAGGGTTTAAATCCCTGAGAGGTTCTCATGGCGTGAATTAGCTCTTTCCTTGGCCAGAGAATGGCCAGCACTGACAGGCCCGCCAGACTGCATGCTATGGGAAAGGAAGTTTCTTCAGAGAAACATTGATGTACTATTAGCAAAAGAAGGGGAAGAAGACAGGCAAGTAGAAACAACAGATGTCTGCTACAAAGGCCTTGCCCAAAAGAGGTTCCAGCCATCCCTGCTGTCCCAGGTCCCATGACTCCTAGCGCACACTGTCCCCTCTTCTTTACTATTAGGTTGGTGCAAAAGTCCTTGTGGTTTTTGACATTTCTTTTCAATGGCAAAAACTGCAGTACCAACCTAATATATTCCCCTTTCCTCCAGTTCACAGCCTGCACACACCAGGATACCCTTGCTGCCTACCTCTGCAGGGTTCCCAAGCCCATGTCAAATGAGGTGGACCCTTCTGGATCTGCCTATGATGCATCATGGTTTGGTTTAAATTGATTACCATGGTATAAGGAATAGGCTTATTGAGGAAATGGAAAACTTACAAATCTGGTGCTTCTATACTTCACAGGGAGGAGCCATTTTTGGGCCTGCAGTAAGGATCTGATTGCCAGTAGGGACCCACTGGGCCCTGTTCTTCTCCCATTTGTAGGCCAAAAGTGAGAAAACAGTCCTTGAAGAGGGTGGAACACATAGGCTACTTGGTACTATCTGTCCAGAATTATGGGGCCAACCATGTAAAGAAATAGTCTGGGGACACCAGCTGTCCTGCAATTGATATTGGGGTACATAGAAAATTAGAGTCCTCCCTACCAGGTGAAGGAAGTCATCAGTCCTGTAGAAAGCTGAGTTTGGGGGTAGCCTTTCTGGTGTGGAGAAGGAGGGGGTATCCTGGTCCTAGCTAGCTCGTTTTTATGCAACCTCGGATGGACAATTCTCCTAGCTGCACCACACATACCCAACTTATAGTTCCTTCACTGTTACACACTCCCAAGCTCTAATACCCACAAATTAGACATTTTCCATTTCTCTGAACACCTTATTGGTGTTTCCTTGAGAATTTTTCCTCTCTTTCCTATTTTGGCCTTTATTCATCTCCTCCTATCCTCATACCCTAGATTTCAGATGTCCATGTTCCTGTCTTCTCTACTGGACTATAATCTCATCAAAGGTATTTTCCATATGCCTCTTACCTTTGTAGTTTTGTCATTAATTGTTTGATACAAATTGGCCCTCCATACAACATAGACTTGATGAAACAGTGAATGAATGGTTCAGCTGCAAGATGGAAATCTACTCAGAAATGAAATGAGGATAGATCATCCAAAGTAGCTCTCTAAGAAATGTGAGGAGGCAGTATGGATGACAACACTACAAGGGATGGATGAATGGGAGGAAATCTTGTATGGTTTTTGGGGTGGAGTGGTAGAGATGTGTTGTTGAAAACACTGATTCCCTCAACGAATATTGTCAGTCATCTTCTACACATCAGGCCCTGGGCAAATCCATAGAATATACCAGTGAATAAGGCACTTAGGATCCTAAACATGATAATGTAACTGGATATTCTTTAACTTCCTTTAAACGCTTAGAATGAGTTTTCTTTGCTTCCCTAAGTCCTTAATACTCCAAGTTAAACTGGGCTGTCTCATATCCAGATTTACTAGTGCATGACATTGAATCAGAGGGAAACCTGGACCAAAAGGTGCCTGTATCTATTAAAGATTAAAAAAAAAAAAATCTCTGCTTCTCTCTTTTCATCTGCACACATTCACATGGTTGCTCACATGGAAGCTGAGTCAAGATTTGCCCTGCACAAGCCAGTTATTATGCCAGAGGCACAGCAGGGGGTGGCATTGTTTTGACAGACTCACAGCCTTCAAAATGTAAATGGCTTAAATGTAATATGCAGGCTCTGTGAGTTGTCACTCAGAAAGTGCTTAAACCATTCATCTGTCCAGAGTGAAGTCTGATCAATGGTTGGGCAGGGGGAGGTCTGGCTTCAGGTCCGTGCTTCTCTTACTCTCCAGCTCTGGGTTTGGGAGAGAGATGGGAGACAGAAGGCACTGGATTATTTTGAAAACCGTAGCTTAATCACTAAGAATAAAGCTTCGAGATTGTAAAGCATAGGGCCCCCTTTTCTATAGACAGTATGGGTGAGGAGCCTTATTAGTGCCTTCTCTAATCACTTTGCTGGTTCAGTTCCCTATCCACCCTCACTTTAGTCACCCATTTGGATTAAGGAGCCCCATAGGAGGGGAAGCTCCTTTTCCTATTGGTCACAGACATATGGAGGGAAACAGTGGGGGTTACACACACCACATGTCAGTTAGTTTAGGAATGTTGGTTTCTGTTTGACAAATGCATGTTTAAGTCACGGGTGTTTGAATGAGGATGAAGAACTACACAGTTGATCGAATGATTAATTTATTTTTAAAACCTAGACTCATTCCTCATGTCTCAAGCCCAACATCTGCTCCTCTGGGCCCCAACCAGCCAGATTTTGGCACTTGCTGTATATAACCCATCCTTATGTGTACTTCTGGAAAAGCATTTGCTGGACCATATTGTAGTTGTTTGGAAGATCCTTCCATTGTTCGTCAGTCCATTGCCTTGAGAATGGGGAGCCCATCATATTCTTTTCTATATTCTTAGCACCTAGCACGTATTCAGTAAATGTCTCACAAATGAAGGAATGAACACCTAATTATACAAGTACCTCACAGTATGGTAGTTTTGAGAGAAAGAGGTGGGAAAATTTGCAGGGGTTGGGAGAAGAGAGTAGTTCTGAGAGCTAGAAGGAAACAGAGAGCTAGACAAAGGGAAGAAGAAAGAGGCACTGACAAAAGAAAGGGAAAGAGCAACGCTCCAGGAGGGAGACTCAAACTTAGAAGGAAGGAGCTCAGTGGCTTTGGGTATGATTCCAGGAAAACATTGATGAGACCCTGCTGCTCCCTAGAGCTTAGAACTGAGAGTGGATTCCAGTTATCACTTCTCTCTGAAGTGCTAATTAGAGGATTAGCCATTGTTCAGAGCTCTTTAGCCACTCTTTATGTCTCCCAGCTCCATTCTGAAGGGGATGACTTCAGGGGAACTAATTTTCTGTACTGCAGCCCAAAAGCCAGAACACTACTACAAGAGCTGGATAAAACCAGATTTGGCTCCTTGAGTTGGCTCACTGGGTCTTCTTTGTCTCTCTGGTTGAAAAGCAAGGTTTTTACATCTCCTTTGATCATCGGTAGAACTGGATCTCATTCTCCCTATTCAACCACATCTGTCAGCAAAGAGAGAAAGAGATACAGAGAGAGAAAGGCAGAGGAAGAGAAAGGGAGTCTTCGTCTCCTATTTACTAGGCTCTTACAGTGTGCTAGCCACCACTCTCAGCAGGTTACGTGTATTGTCTTACTTAATCCTCACCCCAGAGGAAGGCATTTTTAATCATTCCCATTTACAGATGACAGAACTGAAACTCAGTATAAATGACTTGCCCAAGGTCGCATACCTGGTTCTCACTGGAGCCTGTATTTGAAACCAGGATGGTCTGACTCCAGAACCCATGCCATTCACCATGACCTTGCTGGACTATCACCTACCAAAAGACACTGCTGGGTCTGAGAGGATGAGGACGATACACGGCAGCTAAACTGTTATTACTGAGTGTTAATTTTGTGCCCAACATGGCACTAAGGGATTCACACACATTGTCTTATTAAAACCAGTCCGACAACCCACTGAGGTAGATTTTATGATTTATTTGTACACAAGAAGCTTGAGGCCTTAAGAGGTTTAGGGAACCATCCAAGGTTGCCCAGTGAGTTACGCAGTGGCTGAGCTCAGAATTAAAGCAAAGTCTGTCTGGATCTAAAGATGATGCTAAGGCTGGGAAGGGTTAAACCGGAGGATTTCTTTATTGACTGGAGTTCACTTTGATTTATAGAACCTTCCTGAAGGAAGGGTTCTCCAGGGATCTTTGATCCACTCCTCTGCCTTTAGGTAAATAAGCCATTATTATCTCCTTTTGATACTTGCCATGGGGCCAGAGATTTTTAAGGGGGTGGTGCAAAGTCACTTAGCTTGGATATTCAGAAATGTGTTTGACATCTCAAGTCCTCCTACGGTTGTTGGGTGGTTAAGAGTTGTCTGCTCCACCTCTCCGGACTCTCTTGACCTTTCTCCATTTCATTTCCCTACCTGGTGCCCAGTGTCCATTTGCTGTTCCTGGTGCCTGGGGCCCTTATTACTTCTGCCTTTGCAACTTTTTTTGAAGCCCTTTCCCTCACTAGAATGTATCCCTGCTGACCCTATCAGGTGGCTGAGGTCAATTTGATCAAATTCATTTATAGTTAAGCATTAATGGCATATTATAGCAATCCTTCCAGGTAAGTGCTGCATTTAAAAATACCCCATGTAAACCCTGGACTAATGTACACTGCAGCACAGAGGCAGGCAGCCTGAGAAATGTTTTGGTGAGGTTGTCTTGCAGGTTAGGCAAAGCACTTGACCTACAAATGGAGGCTAGTCTCCCCAACACTTAACAGTTTAGAAAGGTCTTTCCTGGCAGGGCTTCAGTTGTCTTAATCAGCAAAATGGGGATAGGGACTTCTGCCTGGAAGGAGGGCATAGGGTCTGCTGTTCTCTCGCAGCATTAAGATCAGTCTAATTCCAGAAATCTAATCTGGGGAGGCAGAGGCTGTCAGGCAGCCAGAGAAATTAATGAGAAAATTGGAGTAAACACAACATGTGTCTTGTCAACTTGGGTTAGGAGAAGGTGACTCGGTGCCAGTCTGCAGAGTCGGGCTCTCCACGGTGTGTACACTCGGTGTATGTGCCTCTTTGGAGGCACTGTGTGCTGTGAGCTAATGAATTCAAAGCCATGGATGAGGGCTTAGAAGAGAATGCCTCAACCTGGATAGCTTCTGGAGAAACTCTCATTTACTTGAATCACATCTTAGATCTGCCCTCTGTGATCAAATTAATGAGGAGTAGCACACACACAAAGCCCCTCGGTGTGGGATAAAAAAGACATCATTGCTCAATAGGAATGGCAAGAGAGAGAAAGCAGTAAGTGATTGAAGAGCTTCTGTGATTCACTGCCTGGGCATAAGCTTCACAAAGTAGGGTTTCTTCTTTTCTCTGCATTCAGAAATGCGAACATCAGGAATGAGAGAAAATGCCATTTGATCGAATTCCTTGTAATGGGGAGAATCTTTAATAAACGATGTACACAGGAGGAGGTGCTGTTTCCTGACAGGCCGTTTGCTTTAATCGATCAAATATCTTTATTTCTGGTTTACTCCTTTGAGGGAAAATTTGCTTGGCAGAAAACAAGTACAAGATGGGTGATGGGGCCTAGTCCATGGGGCTGTGCTTGAAAAGTGGGAGCAGAGAGTCAGGGACAGGTATAATTCAGGGTGAGTGTTGTACAGATTGTCTTAATGACTCTAGGGCTTTTAGTGACCTGGAAGGTGAATTTAAAAGGTGTGAGTTGCCTTTTTAATAATAAAGGGAAGGAATTATAACATAGTGCAAGGTTGCAAATGCAATGTCCACAGGGGGAAAACGGGCAGTGTAAAAGAATAAATTGGGCTGTGTACAGGAAAGTCAATGGGACAAGCCTAAAGACAGATAGTACTTAGCCTCAGTGTCTGAGAGTAATAGGGAATGGTGAGAAGTATGGGAACTACAAAGCACCTCCACTATAAGGGATTAACCCCTGGGGAGTGGCCGAAAGCACAGGCTATCAAATCAAAAACCTGGATTAGAATTCCAATTTACCTCTTACTGGTATTGTGATTGTGGGCAAAATATTTATTTTATTTATAAATTTTGTTTATAAATATAAATATTTATAAAAATATTTAACCTCATGAAGTGAAAATAGGAGGTCAAAAAACAGCATAAGAAGAATCCCTTGCATTGGCCAGTATAGGCTAAACTATACCATTGTAATAAACATCCACTGTTATGAGTGGAATTGTGTCCCTCCAAATCCATATGTTGAAGCCCTAATGCTCAGTACCTCATATGACCTTATTTGGGAGTAGGGATGTTGCAGACGTAATTAGTTAAATTAAGGTCATTAGAGTGGGCCCTAATGAAATATAACTGGTGTCCATATAAAATAGGGAAATTTGGACACATGTGCATGCATGCATGTGTACATACACACACAAAACATCACGTGAAGGTGAAGGCTGAGTGTGGGGTGATGCTTCTACAGGCCAAAGAATGCCACACAAATTGCCAGCAAATTACAAGAAGCTAGACAAAAGGCACAGAACAGATTCTCTCTCACAGCCCTTTGAAGGAACCAACCCTGCTGACACTTTGATCTTGGACTTCTAAGCTCCAGAACCATGAGACAGTAAGTTTCTGATGTTAAGCCACTCAGTTTGTGGTACTTTGTTATAGCACCTTTAGCAAACCAATACAGCTACTGAATCCCAATGGCTTGAAACAACAGTTCGCTTCTTGCATATACTATATGCTCATTTTGAGTGGGCAGGGGACTCTGCTATTATTGTTGTCATTGCGGTAGAGATGGTGGAGTAGCCACAATCTCAGTTTGAAGCTTCACAGTCCACAGTAGCAGATTTAAGGTCTGGTAGGCTATTCTTCATACCAGATAATTATCTGGACCAGATGATGAACACAACTAATGTCTATCACAATTAAGAATATCTGCATAGAGAAAAAAAGATTGGATAGAAATTTTCCAAAACGTACTGGTTGAGGTGAGGGTGTCTGGATTATTGTACTTTTCTAAGTTTTCTAAATTTTTCTATGAAGGACACACATGACTTTAAAAGCAGAGAGAAAGCCTTTCCTTTCCCCCTTTTAAGTAAAATAAAGGTTAGGTCAGTTATCAAAGGTTACCTAGTTAATAAGTGGATGGATGAGAAGAAACTTGACCCAATTTTCTTACTTTTTTTTTCTTTCTTTTAAAGCAATGGGATAAAGTCAGCATTTTGTGTAGTGAAATGTTCTTATCCAAAAGGCTGTATATGTAAGATGGACAGAAACACCACCAGGTTGAATTTATTGTTGCCTAGAAGACTGGTGATACTTTGAACAGTGACACTCTCATTTACCGTATTTATGTCCATAAGACAACTTCCACAGGGAGGCTGGTTCAGGAGATGCCTGGAGGGGGTGTCTATTCAGGGGAAGATAGTCTGTGGACATAGAAAAGAAGGTAGCTAATGGACGAAAAATGATGTCCTAGGTCAAGTTCCCCAGAAGAAGATCCTGGAATGATACTGTATTTGCATGTGACTTATTAAGGGAGTGCTCTGAAGAGAAACTGGTGAGGGAGTGGGGTAGCAGAACAGGACAGGGAAGAAGCCAAGCAAAGTGTGCTTTTTCGGACTCCATCCCAGCCTGATCCCATGGGGAGCTCTGGAGTAAAAATTCTACCTTAGAGCTGGCCCTGACTTGATGCAAGAGAGCTGGGCTTCCGTAGTCCTGCCCTTGTCAGTATTGGCTTTGAACACTTTCAGCTCTCTAAAAGTGAGGGCAGAGCAGATCCAGCAGCCCCAGGGCAGGCCTCTGAAGAAAGTCACAGATGTGAGCTATTAGGAGCGGAGCACACAGAAGCTGGCAGAGGGATCACAGAAGGGTAAAGGGGATATGAGGGGCACTGGCTGAGGCATCAATGGGGGCTCCCTGAGGACAGAGGTTCTGGCCTTGCAGATAATGTGCTTCAAAGTGTGTGCAAAGCCTGTGGGAAAGAATTTTGATCAAGACAGAGAACAGGTTCTTAACCTGCTCCTTGCTGGCAGTGGTGGCTTTTGGCCACAGATGTCTCCATCAGCTGTCATTAGGAAGGGCTGACAGATGGTTCAAATCTCTGTGGATGCCTGGGGAAAAAGGATGCATCGTTTTAACCAAGCAGGAATTCTTGACACACACTGAGGAATGAAACGTGACGACGTTGAGCGAGGTCTGTGACCCTATGATCTGACATGTGGGATAAATTCTTGCCCATTCTCCATTCTCCATTAGAATCAAGACTGCCTGCATTTCGTTCTCCTTTCTTTGCTCTTGCTAAGTACTAGAAGGCAATAAGGCAAAGTTTTCCTGAGGCTACATGTGAGGAAGTGCACAGAAAAGGTCTGCAGAGAGTCAGACCTCTGTTCCAATCTGGGCTCTGCCACTTACTAGCTGCATGAATTAGTCTTCCTGAATCGCAAGTTCCTTACATATGAAATAGGGAACAATTACACCTATACCTATTAGGGCTGTATTGATGAGAGAACTGTAACCTTTCGAATCTCGGTTTCTTAATCTATACTATAAAGTGTAATGAAATTAATAAAATAAATGATGATGATAACTCCTTCTCACGATTGATGTGGGGTTAAAAGAACTAAATCTAGCAGATTAATAGGATGAGTTATTGCACCTGGCCTATCCTGGGCATCCCTCTACCCCACAACTTTTTTTAAATGTAAGAAGAATGGGTTTTTCCACTCTTGCTGCTTTTAGTCAGGTAACTTTTCATATAGGCTTGGCATCCATTTGCAGTGCTGCATCTTGTATTTTTTAACAAAAATCCTTCTCTTTTTTTCCCCCCCGACATCATGAGGTAGGGCCACAGCTGTCTCTGGGTGAGCAGACACAGAGCCCTCCAGAGGGAGAGAAACCCCATCAGAAGGCCTGCTGGGCCCAGGTGCAATCGCTGTGAATGACGACACGCTAGGAATTTATCTTTCTCCTAGTAAATGCCATGGACCAACCCAGAACTGTTTAATTTCTAGGCAAGAAGCACAAATTGAATCCTGCACCACAAGCATTTATCTCCTCACCTTTTTCGGCAGGAATCTAGGTAGGAATTAATAGACTCACTCAAAGAGGAAAAGACACAGGGGGTGCAGTAGAGTCCTTTGTCTTTATGGGGCTTGAAAGGGTGGATCTCTAACAAGTATAATTTAATATTGGCTCGAGTTCAAGTATAGTAAATTCCAGGCCAAGAAGAAAAAACTAGGATGCCACAGAATGTTAGAGATAATTTAATTTAAACTCCTTACTCAATAGATAGAGAATCTGAGATCAGGGAGGGGACGATCTGTCCACAGCCATATACCAAACTGCTGCTGGCTGGGCTGAGGGCTAGGGCACCTTACTCCTGGGTCAGTGCTCTGGGCAGGGCTTCCTATCTCTGTCATTCATTTCTTTTTCTTTTCTTTCTTTCTTTTTTTTTGAAATGGAGTCTTGCTCTGTTGCCCAGGTTAAAGTGCAGTGGCACGATCTCAGCTCACTGCAACCTCTGCCTACTGAGTTCAAGCAATTCTCCTGCTTCAGCCTCCTGAGTAGCTGGGATTACAAGCATGTACCACCACACCCAGCTAGTTTTTGTATTGTTAGTAGAGATGGGGTTTCACCATGTTGGCCAGGCTGGTCTTGGGCTCCTGACCGCAAGTGATCCTCCTGCCTCAGCCTCCCAAAGTGCTGGGATTACAGGCATGAGCCACTGTGCCTGGTCTCTGTCATTCATTTCTGTACCACTGTCATGATTTGTGTCATATTTACACACTTTCTGCAACATTATTAACATGGTCTTAATATCTGAATCAACTCTATTTTTTTATCCTTAAATAAATCTATTTTGAAAGGAAATTGCTGTGAAGAGAAAGAAAGGATCGTTTTCCACAAATAAAAGGCAACCATAAAAAATACATGCTATGAGATGAAGCAATACATTTTAAATATATTAAATTTTAAATATAATTTAAAATTTAAATTTAAAAGTTTAAATAATTTAAATGTTAAATTTTAGCAAGATACTGCTGTGTGTGAAGAGACTGTTCATTCTCTGTGTTAAAAGGGAGATTTGTCATGTTAAAGTGAACTTAAAAGGGAATGACTTTCTCACCATAGGAGAGGATGTTTCTTAATAAGGTGTTTATGAACCATCTAAAATTGTCTCTCATATCATGAGTGGTCAAGTTGATCAGGAAAGAAAATGTGTTTGCAAACTTCTAAGGAAATCTAATACTTGACACTACTTGGGTTAGAATCCCAGCTGTGCCATTTACCAGCCACTGGACCTCCAGCAAGTTATTTAACCTCTTTCTGTCTGTTTCCTTACTTGTAAAATAGGAATAATAGTGTGTGTATATCATGGAGTTATTGCAAGTACAAATAAGATATACATATAAAGCCATAGAATGGCACTCAGCATAGAGTAAGCACTCAGCACCACATATTACCGTAATTATCATTATTAAAACTTAAAGTGGTATTATGCCCTATAGCAGGGTTGCAACCTATTTCTGTAGAGGGTCAGAGAGCCATTATTTTACCCTTTGCAGTCCATACAGTTTCTGTTGCAACAATTCAATCTTCCATAGTTCCAAGGCAGCAGACATATTGCATACATAAATTAATGGGCATAGCTCTGCTACAATAAAACACTACCAGAATAGGGGGCAGGCTGGTTTTGGCTGGTGGGCGATGGTTTATACTAGAGGGATATAGTTATGTAAAACAAAAAACAGGCCAGATGCTTTGTAGACTATTTTTGAATGAGGTAGCATCATACTTCATACCTTAGCCCAAATTCCAAACTTTGTTTTTTTTTGAGATAGAGTCTCGCTCTGTTGCCCAGGCTGGAGTGCAGTGTTGCGATCCTGACTCACTGCAAGCTCTGCCTCCCGGGTTCACACTATTCTCCTGCCTCAGCCTCCCGAGCAGCTGGAACTACAGGCACCTGCCACCACGCCCGGCTAATTTTTAAAATTTTATTTAATTTTTAGTAGAGACGGGGTTTCACCATGTTAGCCAGGATGGTCTTGATCTCCTGACCTCGTGATCCACCCGCCTTAGCCTCCCAAAGAACTGGGATTATAGGCGTGAGCCACCGCGCCCGGCCCAAATCCCAAACTTTTGAATTAAATCCCATACACCTGAAATGTAGGTTCCAGTCCAGAAACTTTGGTCTCACTACCTGCTATCATCTTAACTACTGCCCAAATGGTCATGAGACTAAACAGCTCCTGAACTTGAAGCAGAATAAAGGTTAAAAGCATGGGCTTGGGAGTTAGAATGACTTGGTTTTGCTGCTCACCCTGCAAAGGGTATTATTTTCTTTTTACACAGGAGGAAATTGCAGCTCAGTGGGGTGGAGTAATTTGCCCAGTGTCACATAGCCAGCAAATTGACATCAGTTCCACAAACATGAAATTTGGTTCTAATCCAAAAACCCCAGGGCCAGCTGCATGTCATCATGATGCTTCCTTTTCTTGTTTCTAATTTCCATGATAAAGAGGAGGAGACATTGAGAAGGATTTGGAGTGGGAAATAATGCTGATGGCTTAGGACACCATTTTGATCAATGGAGGAAGAATAATGCAGTCCCCAGAGGCCATAAGATATAACCGAAAGAGCACAGGGCTAGATCTGCTTCTGCCCTTACCAGTGAACCGTGGATGTGTACCTGGGCAAATGGAATGGTAAGAGGCAGCATTTATTGAGTTCATACAGAGTACTTTCTAATACCTTTATCTTATTTTCCCTTCACAACAACTCTGAGATTTTAATCCCCATTGCACAGATGAACAAGGGGAAGCTCAGAAAGGTTGTTTAAATTCCCAGGGTCATAGAACTAGTGAGTGGTGCAGCTGGGATTTGAATGCTAGTCTGCCTGGTTACAAGTCCAGATTTTTCCAATGCAAAACATTCCTCAAGAGTCTACCTTCCTGCCTAGGTGAGTCCACAAATGAGGTTGTACAATGTATGTTCTGTAACTTTAGAATCAGAGGTGACTCACGTTGCAATCTTACCATGTGTTTGGCACTGTGCAAGGCCAGTCCTTCCAAATAACCCTGTGAACTTGGTGCTAATAGTATTCTCTGTCTGTAGATTTGGCAACTGTGGCTCATGGACCTTAAGTAACTTGTTCAAAGTCATTCAGTTAGTAAGAAACAGGCTGGGGTTTGAATCCAGGTCAAATCCACTTCAAAGCCCGTGCTCCTAACAGGATGACCAAATAGTTTGTCATCCAAACAGGACACATTTGAGAGTGAAAGGCACTATTAATAATTATGTCAAGACAGCAGGCATAAACCTCAGTTCTTGACCACTGTGCTCATCCAAATGGGCTCTTTCTATCCCTCAGGACCACCAGGAATCATAACGTGGAGAAGAAACCTATTTCATCTGGCACCACCGCCATTTTTATTATTACAATTTACTTAGAAAGCATTGTAAGAAAGAGGTAAAGTCCTGTGGGAATGAGGCATTTGAAACTTGGTGCTTGAGACTTTTAGAAAGGGATGAATGTAATTGCCTTGGGAGTTGCTATAAGAAGCAGTAATAGGGCAGCTGGGACCCTCCTCACCTTTCCAGCACTCTCCTGACTGCAGGCACTGGGTAGAAAGGAGAGATGGATTAAAAGGAGAACTCCAAGGAAATGGAGATGAATGCCTTTAGATTTGGTATGTAAGAAGAACGGCATTTCTTAGGTACATAAAAGAGACCAGACCATTATCAGGATAGTGCTTGAAAACACACATACCTCTAACCCAGGACTAGTACCACACAGTGGCAATGGTGGTGGTTGTCTCAACTGTACTCTTGGAGGAGTGCTGGGAGGATTTTCTGCTTTGGAATTCCCAGAATTCTACCTTAAGTGCCTTAATCCTTTGAGTAAAAGTTCATTTCTCTAGGAGACCAGTTTCAAAAAGAAACCACCATAGAACCATTTGAGTCCATTATCAGTCATAAACATGGGGGAGCTTATTACATAGCAGACTTTCTTTTGAATCTTACAGTTGTCTAGGATGTTGGAAAGGTGAGTTTTGATAGAGAAATGGAAATAGGGGAAGTTTTGGGACCTGGGTTTTTGTCCAGAGAAGGCATCTTAGTGTGGGGTCTTGGGTAGCCAAGATCTTAGTGGAGCCTAAGTGGTACACAGCAGAGCAAGAGTGCTGGGGAGAAGACGGCAGTGGGAGGGCAAAGTTCACCACTGTAGCATTGACTATGCCAAGTTCCAGGGCCAATGGCTTTGCAGAGAACTAGCAAGGTCATGGGAGTCAGAGTGGTACAAGGCAAAGAGGACAGGGAGCCAGGACCCTGGGGTGCTGAGGCCAGCTCTGTTAATGAGAGTCTCTGAGCAAGTTAATCTCCCTATGATGCCTCATCTACCACATATAAAGCTTGGCTGAAAATGTAATCATCTCTAAGTTCTTTTTCAGCTCTAATACCAAATGTGACTCTAGACTGTGTCACTAAGTGAATCTTGCTGTGCCTAAGTGGGTGGCTTAGAGTTAAGAGGCTCTTGACTGGAGAGCAGGCGTGACTTGAGCCACTGATCTCTCCCCTCCACATTACCCCTTCTCCTCGCCTTAATTCTCTTGATGACCAAGGGAGCTTTTATCCTCTCCTTCTCTCATTTATCCTTTTAAGCAAGAGAGAAGGGAGGCTGCGTAAAGGCTTCTGGTAGCTCTCTCTCCCACTCAGGATCCCAGGAGGGAGAAGATCAGAAATTTGATAAGAGAGAACTGAGAAAAGTTAAGGTCCTAGACTACTAACTGCAGCAAGGATAAAATCTCATCTGGAGATGGCCTGAGGACTGACTACAAAGTCTAAGGGAATACACTGGGTCACAGGGGCTAAGACATTTAGCCTCTTGGTGTTTTGGTTTTCTCATCTTTAATGGGGACACAGGGGTAGACTAAGATTTAATAGACATCTATGTTGACAGCAACTAGGCTGGGTGCTTTAAGTTTTATCTCATTTAATCTTCACAACAACTTCCTTTCAGGGGAAATATTATCTTCATCTTTCGGAGGAAAAACCAGCAGTGTAGAGGAGATAAATCACTTGCCCACTTATGCAGTTCAGTAGCAGTAAAGCTGGGCTGGGCATAGTGGCTCACGCCTGTAATCCCAGCACTTTGGGAGGCCGAGGTAAGTGGATCACCTGAGGTCAGGAGTTCGAGACCAGCCTGACTAATATGGTGAAACCCCGTCTCTACTAAAAATACAAAATAATTTTTGTTTGTGTATTTGGGCGTGGTGTTGTGTGCCTGTAATCCTAGCTACTCGGGAGGCTGAGGCAGGAGAATTGCTTGAACCCAGGAGGCGGAGGTTGCAGTGAGCTGAGATCATACCATTGCATTCCAGCCTGGGTGACAGAGTGAGACTCCCTCTCAAAAAAAAACAAAAAAACAAAACAACAACAACAACAACAAAAAACAAAACAGCAACGACAACAACAACAACAACAACAAAGAAGTAGTAAAGAAGTAGTAAAGTTGGGATGCACACCAGGTCTGCATGACCCTAAGATTCAAAGCTGGTTCACTGCATCCTGCTGCCATTTTCTGAGAAGTCTGATTTCATCATCCTCCTGGCTCACTTAGCAGGCTCTAGTATAGATGATGGGGAAGGGAGCTGACTGCCTCGGTCCAAGTCTCATTTATTAATTAGCCTGGCATTTGGGGTAACTCACTTAACATCTCTGAGTTTTAGTTTCCTCATCTATATATAATGGAGGATTAGAATAGTTCTTACCCCATGTATTTGTTGTGATGATTAAATAAAATTACCTGTAATGGGTTTAAGTGCCTATGGCAAAGGCTCCATACATTTTAGCTCTTATTATTAATAATATTATTATTCTTTCTTTTTTTTTTCTTTTTTTTTTTGAGACAGAGTCTTACTCTGTCACCCAGGCTGGAGTGCAGTGGCATGATCTTGGCTCACTGCAACCTCCGCCTCCTTGTCCAAGCAATTCTCCTGTCTCAGCCTCCCGAGTAGTTGAGATTACAGGCTCCCACCACCACATCCAGCTAATTTTTGTATATTTACTAGATACAGGGTTTTGCCATGTTGGCCAGGCTAGTCTCGAATTCCTGACCTCAGGTGATCCGCCCACCTTGGCCTCCCAAATTGCTGGGATTACAGGCATGAGCCACCATGCTTGGTCAATAATATTATTATTCTTAAACTGTATGCAAACAACATACAAATAAATCCTGTGGCTCCCCTGGATTTGTGATTGGATGGGGTCTTTCGATAAATTCCTGGTGGCTTCAAGTGCCACTAGTGAAAGCTAATAAGTCATCCCACCATCATCAGAAAAACCATCCTGACCCCAGCACTTTGGGAAGCCAAGGTAGGAAGTGAGCCCAGGAGTATGAGACCAGCCTGGACAACATAGTGAAATCCTGTCTACACATATGCATGCACTCACTCATGTGCGCGTGCCCCCACACCCAGACACACAATTAGCTGGGTGTGGTGGTATACACCTGTGGCTCCACCTACTTGGGAGGCTGAGGTGGGAGAATTTCTTGAGTCCAGGAGGTAAAGGCTGCAGTGAGCTGTGATTATGCCACTCACTCCAGCCTGGGCAACAGAGCAAGATCCTCTCTCTCTTTGACTCTCTCTCTCTCTCTCTCTCTCTCTCTCTCTCACACACACACACACACACACACACAAGAAAAACCATCCTGACATTTCCACAATTCACAAGGAAGGTTTATAATAGTTCATCATTTGATCAATACCCATGAAGTAGGGAACACAGATATGCTGACCACCTTCGTCATATGTAAATCTTGAGTCACACAGATAGAAGTGGGACAGAAATCTTACAAATTTTTGTAGAGATAGGGTCTTGCTGTCTTGCCCAGGCTAATCTCAAACTCCTGGCCTCAAGTGATCCTCCTGCCTCAGTCTCCCAAATTGTTGGGATTATAGGTGTGAGCCACTATGCCTGGCTCCCTTTTTTTAAAAAAAATTTCCAAGCCCAGACCTTTTATCTACTGTGTAATGGAGAATAAAAGTGAGTGAGTTTTATGGAGAACTGGGTCTCCGTTTTATATATATGTTATATATATGTGTGCGTATGTGTAAATATATGCATATATATACATATATATGCATATGAATATGTAGATGGCTATATTCATGAGGAAAGGGCAAAGAATAGGCCCTGGAACTTTCCTATTGCAGGAAGGGATACATTCAAGCTAGGTTCCATGCCTGTCCCCTCTGCAATTTTTAGAAATTTAATTTCTGGACTACAACTCAGAGTGACTCCCCAACTCTATCTAATTCAGCTCCTGGGCTGTATGTACCAGGACCAGGCCAAATTCATTCCTCTCCTGCAGGCTTTCTCCAGGAACTGGTGTCCATCAAACCCCATTGCAGATTTATTGAAATGCTCTCACCTTGGTGTGTTCCCTTCAAAAAGCTTACTCAATATGGGCTGCAGCTGATGTCTAGGAGCCAACAGGGTTGGTGTTAAGCACGAGGCTCTGGGGCGCGATAATAAACATGTTTCCACGCCCCAGTTGTCCGCCTTGCCACCTAGGTGCCGGCCTGCTGTTCCCACTCAAAACTCTGCTAGGCCTGCCCACTCTCCTGTCCATTCCATGATACAACAGCGGCCTCTTGTGGCCATCACCAGCTCTACAGGGACTATTGTCTGGTGTGTCAGTGGGTTTCAGGGTTTTCTTCATTCTTTCCATTTATACTTAGTGAGCTCTACTGTGTGCCAGGCGTGGTGCTAGACACTATGGACAGAGCAGAAAGCAGAACAAAGTCCTTGCTCTCCTAAGGGTGGGCCAGGTGGGCCTCAGAAGTGCCTCATGGCCAGTGTGGAGGCTTTGGCTTTTATCCTGAGAAGCGATTGGAAGTTTCTGGGTAGAAGAGTAGAACAATGTGACTTAAGAAAAGAAAAAAACCCATGCTTGTGCCTGAGTCCTATCCCCAGAGATTCTGATTACATTGGTCTGAGATATGGCCTGGGGATTAGAATTGCTAAACCTCTCCAGGTGTTTCTAATGTGTAGCCAAGGGTGGGATCATTCTGGCTTCTGGAATACAGAATGGACTAAAGGGGCCAAGGGAAGAAGCAGGAAGTATAGCTGGGAGGCTATTGCTGTAACAGAGGTGAGACGTGTGACTGGCTCAGACCTCAGTGAAAGCAGTGAAGGTGAAGAGAAGCGGTTAGATTCTGGATTTATCTTAAAGGTAGAACTCTCAAGGTTTGCTGGTGGATTGGATGCAGGGTGTAAGAGAAAGTGAAAAGTCAGGATGACTTCCAGAGTTTTACTCCAAGCAACTGGAAGGTGGCAGTTTCCATTCGCTAAGGTGGGGAAGACTGCGGGAGGACCAGGTTTCACCAGAGAGGGGAATCAGGAGTTTGATTTCGTGCATGTTAATTTAGAGATGTCTATTTGAGATCCAAACAGAGATGCTAAAACAGTGTGTTCAGGAGAAATGTTCAGGCTGGATGTCTAAGTTTATGTGCCATCAGAGATGGTATTTAAAGCCTTATGGCTGGATGGGATCAGTTAGGGAGGAAGCAAAGATAAAAGAGAGACGTCCAGGGGAGCCCCCAGGGCACTCCAGTATAGGAAGGAAATAGGTAGAGAGCCAAGGGTGAGTGGTGCTCCAGGAACCCAAGTGAAAAAGTGTTTTAAGAATGAAGGAGTTATCAATAGTCACGAGCTGCTGACCGGCCAAGTGAGATGAGTACTCAGAACTGACCACTGGAATTAGCAGCATGGAGGTCACAGAAGACCACAACACCATGGGAGGGTTTGGGAGAGGGGCAAGGGCCTCTTTGTAGAATGGGAGGAGAAGATTTGGGGACAGAGAGAATAAAAATTCTTTTGCAAAATTTCACTGTAAAGGGAGGGTGTTAGAGAACAGAATCAAGAAAGGTTTTTTTTTGTGTGTGTTTTAATATGAGAGAATTAGCATGTTTAAATTTTTGTTGGAAGAGATCCTCCAGCACAGGAGAAAATGAGTAGATACTTTAATAGAAACAGACACTTATTAAGCACATTTTTATGTTCCTGGCACTGTGTTTAATGCTGCACATAAATTATTTTTCCTCACATTTCTTTCTCACTACAATCCTATGAAGAGGTTTTATTATTATTATTTTTAACTTTTAATTTTTGTGGGTACATAATAAGTGTATATATTTATGGGTTACATGAAATATTTTGATTCAGGCATGCAATATGTAGCAATCATATCAGGGTAAGTCCCCTCAAGCATTTATCCTTTGTGTTACAAACAAGTCAGTCATACTCTTTTAGTTATTAAAAAAATGTACAACTAAATTATTTTTGATGGCAGTCACCCTGTTGTGCTAGCAAATACTAGGTCTTATTCATTCTTTTTTTTGGAGATGAGTCTAGCTCTGTCACCACCCAGGGTGGAGTGCAGTGGTGTGATCTCAGCTCACTACAACTTCTGCCTCCCGGGTTCAAGCAATTCTCCTGCCTCATCCTCCCAAGTAGCTAGGACTATAGGCGCATACCACCACACCTGGCTAATTTTTTGTATTTTAGTAGAGACAGGGTTTCACAGTATTGCCCAGGCTGGCCTTGAACTCCTGAGCTCAGGCAATCTGCCTGCCTCTGCTAGGGTTACAGTCATGAGCCACCATGCCTGGCCTCATTCTTTCTATTTTATTTTTTAATAGTCATTAGCCATCCTCACTTCCCTCCCTCCCCCACTACCCTTCCCAGCCCCTGGTAATTATCCTTCTTCTCTCTTTTTTTGTTTTGTTTTTTGTTTTCTGTTTCTGAAACACAGTCTTGCTCTGTAGGAGATGGGTCAGACTGGTGGGAGAAACTACGGGGAAAGGAGCAGGCCTTCTGAAAGGTCGGAGGCTCTGCATAGCTTCAGGGGAGAATAGCTGAAGGCAGCTGTTCTCTGACCCTGAGGCAGAAGGCAAGGAGTAGGTACAAAGGAGTGTAGGGGAATTTATCTTGATCAAACTTGTTGACTTATGTTGACCAGGAACTGACCTTTGATCATCCATGCGAGATGTTCCCTGAAAGGGGAACAATAAATGTTAATTACCTACAGGTTGTGTTGGCTCCAGGTTTTTGGCCTACATTGAATAAAAGCAAGCAGCTCCAGCTTCTCGGGACTGTTCTCTGGCCACTAGAGCCAGGCAGTCACCTAGTTGCTCTTATGCTGCATACCTGTGTCTGAGTACTCATTTCTTCCATCAGCAAGGGTCTGTAGGACAGACCTGGCATTGCTCTGTTGCCCAGGCTGGAGTGCTGTGGCATGATCTTGGCTCATTGCAACCTCTCCCTCCTGGTTTCAAGTGATTCTCATGCCTCAGCCTCCCAAGTAGCTGGAATTACAGGCATATGCCACCACGCCCAGGTCATTTTTGTATTTTTAGCAGATACATGGTTTTGCTACGTTGGCCAGGCTGGTCTCAAACTCCTGGCCTCAAGTGATCCGCCCACTTTGGCCTTCCAAAGTGCTGGGAGTACAGGTGTGAGTCACCACCCCCGGCCCATCCTCCTAATCTCTATCTCCATGAGTTCGATTGTTTTAATTTTCGGCTTCCACAAATAAGTGAGAACATGAAAAATTTGTCTTTCTGTGCCTGGCTTATTTTACTTAACATAATGATTGAGGAGGCTCTATTACTATCTTCAACTTATAGACAAGGGAGCCTGAGCTTTGAGAAAGAAATGAACACTTCCATAGACACATAGCCAATAAAATGGGAGAGCAGAGGTTCCGCCCTGGAATCCCCTTCAGAGCTAGAGTCCTTAACACTTGCTCTGCACAGCTCAGCCATCAGCCTTCCAGTATGTGGGATACCCTTTTAAATGTCTGAATTTTTAGTGTTCAGTTAGAAGGGATGAAATGACTCAAACGACCATCAAAGAAATTGACAACCAAAAGTAATCATGACTACGGCGCTATCTTACAAGTCTCCAAGTGTCTAGAAAAGCTTCCGCAATTATTTTACTCTTTACTCTGTCATCCCAAACACAGTGTTGCTGTTGCACAGAGCTGTTTACTGCCTGGAACATCCTGGGCACTCAACCTGACCATGCTTGTAGTGATGTACATGTCTGCAGGGCACAGCCTGACCGATTCCATTAAACACACTCGCTCCTTTGTTGCCAGCCTTGATGCTCAGATGTACTCCCTACCTCTTCCTCAGACCCATCCCTCTCTGCACTAGGCAGCATTACCTTCCCAGCACAGTGTCTGCGGATGAACACTATTGGAATAGTCCATATCCTTGGTAAGAAGCCAAAAGAAACAGTAGCTAAACTAAGTTGAATAATGTCCCCCTATCCAAATTTCATGTCCATCTGGAACCTCAGAATGTGACTTTATTTAGAAATAGGATCTTTGTAGGTATAATTAGTTGAGGTGAGGTTATACTGGATTAGGGTGAACCCTACTTTTGAACCTCAGAGTGTGACTTTATTTAGAAATAGGATCTTTGTAGGTATAATTAGCTGAGGTGAAGTTATACTGGATTAGGGTGAACCCTACTCCAGTGACTGTCCATTCTTATAATAAGAGAAAACAGAGACACAGACACACAGGGAGAACACCATCCATGTGACAATGAAGACAGAGACTGGAGTAATCCAGCTACAAGCCAAGACATGCCAAGGATTGTTAGCAACACCAGAAGCTAGGAAGAAGTGAGAAAGGATCCTTCCCTAGAGCCTTCAGAGAGAACATAACCCCTGTCAATGCCTTGATTTCAAGTCCAGCCTCCAGAACTGTGACAGAATACATTTCTATTGTCTTGAGCAATCAATTTTGTGGTAATTTGGTATGGTAGCTCAAGGAAATTAACATAGTACCCATTGGTCAGAACTTGGCAGTACACCTGTGAAGAACTTTGTGGTACCCTCATGTGCCATGCACATAAATCAGTGCTGCACTGGATTGAGATCACCATTAAGAATGCATTAAGAGGCTCGGAGCGGTGGCTCACACCTGTAATCTCAGCACTTTGGGAGGCCGACACAGGTGAATCATCTGAGGTCAGGAGTTTGAGCCCAGCCTAGCCAACATGGTGAAACCCCATCTCTATAAAAATACAAAAATTAGCTGGGTATGATGGCAGGTGCCTGTAATCCCAGCTACTCAAGAGGCTGAGGTAGAGGTTTCAGTGAGCTGAGATCACGCCATTGCACTCCAGCCTGGGCAACTGACGGAGACTCCATCTCAAAAACAAACAAACAAACAAACAAAAAAACGCACCAAAAAACCCAAAAAAGAATGCATTAAGGAGAGGCATAAAAATGATACATCTGGGGGGATCTTTGGAGATAATGTAGTTCAGCCAGCTTATTTTAAAGATGTGGAGAGTAAAGTCCAGGTAGGGCAAGGGGCTTCTCCAAAGTCACATGGCTATTTGATTGCAGGCCCCACATAGGTTTGGTTCATACTGGATCCTCTGTAACCTGGAATCCTGCTTGGCACCTAGCAGGTGCTCAATAAACATTTGTTGACTAAATGAATGAACAGAATGCAAATACACTATCTCTAGCTCAGGATTCCTTCAAATAATGTTCTCATGATACTTGCTAAGAGTAAAATTAACATTACTTAGTTTAAGTTGGCAATCACTTTTCTTTACATACTCAGGCTAATACCTACCAGCTACAAATTGATTTCATTTTGTTGAAAATGTGAAGACTTCTTGGAGACTTAGCCAGAGAAAATGTCTAATATTGAAGCATAATGTTTTGTAGTTTTCCCTTTACCATGTAAAAAGGACTTTCTTGTCCTATTTGGACATTCCTCTTAATTGCTGAGTTTCCTAAAATAAAGTGCCACCTAAAATTAACTAATATTATACCAATCCATTGACTGTAGTTACATTTAGCCTCAGCACTTGAAGATAAATTTTGACTGGTTGTTCACAAGGATAAAGGCAACATAACTAATAGCTACCATTTATTTGGCAACTATGATATGTCAGATATTCATTAAGCACTTTGTTATATTATCACAAATCTTCACAATAAAGATTAATAACTTTTACAGTATTGATTTTTCCCTTGCTGTCCAATAAGGCAGCCACTAGCCTTCTAAGAAGCTTTTTGGAGGCTGACATTAGCAGTGATATGTTCATGGTTTGGCAAACATATAGGAGGATGCTCTTCAGAGTTTTGAAACTTTGAAGAACTTATCTTGCAGATAAAGTCCTTCAAGTGTGCAGTGACATATCTCCAGAGATGTTTGTAAAAGCAAAAGATTGGAAACAAACATCCAAAATGTCCATCAAGAGGGGTTGGCTAAAGGGTACATTCCATTACAAGAATGCCAGCAAGTCACTCAAAAGACTCAAAAGAATGAGGCAGATCTATGGGTACTGGTATGTAAAAATGTCCAAGATATAGGATCTGCAGAGTACAGTCATATTTGTATAAAAATACAATTATATAGAATGTATATAGGAAGTGAGGTGGGAAGTAAAGATGGTATATTATTTGTGTAAAATGAAGACAGTTAGGGAGCATATATATAGAAAGGAAGGAAGGAAGGGAGGGAGAAAATTCCTGGAAGGAAGCATAAAATACTGAATATATGGGTAGTATAACTAGGGAGCCGGAGGTGGGAGGCAAAGAGTGTTTCTTTTTTAACCTAAAAACCTTCTACACTGTTCATATTTTTAAACAATGTGCATGGATTACATTTATAATTTAAAACTGAACTGAGTTATTTAAAAATAATAAGAATTTAGAGGGTATGTGACTTGTCATTAATATCCCTGGGGGCTGCAAAGAGACCACAAAGAAACTACCCAAGCTTATTTCTGCACTGATGCTCAGAAATTTTTAAGAAGTTGGCTCTTAGCATAATGTATACTGATACATGAAAGCTCAGGTTAATAACATGCTCAGAATAGACCAGGGATAGCAGCACTGAACACATTCAAAGTGGAGTTGGCCAAGCTGTTAGAGGAAAGATATTCCAGAGAGCAAATGTTGGGCAGATGGATGGTGCAAGATGTTTCCCAAAATGTTACCAAGTCTCAAAAGGATACAGAAAAATGTAATATGTAACATGAATTCTTAATTTGCAAGGGGCCTCTTTTTCTCTTAAGGAAACATTCATTTCCAAATACTCTCTCCTGACTTGGTGCTAATGTGTGAGCCACTAGATAGTAAGCTATACAATCACAGAGTGATCCTAATGTTTACTGATTGCTTTCTCTGAGCCTGGCATTTTAGCCCTCACAACAACCTGACGAGATAGGATTTTCACAAATAAGTGAAGTGGTAAAAGTAATAAAAACTTGTCTAAGGTCACTTGGTGAGCAAGTGGGGGAGTCCTCCTTCGACCCTCCTACCTGCTAATAAGGTATATGCATTTCAGCATTCTAGAGAGGTGAGGGTCCCCGGGCATCATCTTAGTCTACTAGTAGTGGCTAAGGTGAGCCTAGGACTCAGGTGTCCATTCCCAGTGCGACTTCTTTTACCCTAACCATCTTCCCCTTAGATCTCCCAGTATGTATATAGGTGTCTTGGACAATGTTGAGTGGAATTTAATTGAGGATATTACATGTCCAGTAATGTAACAGAACTCCAATAATGAGGTTCCTTTCTGAAACTGGCATTCCCCTAACCTGAATACCCACTTTCATGTTTGCCCTTTTCCCATGTCCTTGAGCACCACTTGTTAGTTCCATAGTCTATGAAAGGTGGGTTACTGAGGCACCACTTACTTTAACTTCATCTAAACCAAAAATATATATGAAAGTAAAGGTTCGTTATTTAGCCTTCTTCTAACACATATTTTGAAGTGTAACACTGATCATGTCACTCCTCTCTTTAAAACCATTTAATTTGTTCTTAGAATGAAGATAAATTCCTAGCCTCAACTTATGAGGGGGCTCTGCAATTGGCTCTGGCCATCTCTGAAATATCGGGAGCCATGCTGGTCTTCTTTTGTCTGCTCAAATGCACCTGCACCTTGGCTTTTATCTTTTACGGCCTTTGTACATGCTTTTACATCTGCCTGGAACATTCTTCCCCTGAGCATCTCCTTCACAGCAATCAGCTAAAAGACTGCTTCTTTGCAGAGACCTTCTGCAAGACCCTGGGTAGACATTTGAGTCTCTTGTAACGTTCATACTTACTTGATCATGACATGTCTTCCCCAGGAGATTCTGGCCTCCAGAAGGACAGGGACTACCACATTTATCACTCTGGGTTTAGCTGTCAGCAACCAGCCTGGCATGTGCTAGGTGCCCTATTAATAGTTGTTGATTAAATAAATGAGAGGAGAGGAAAACCTATACAACACACGTAAGAGAGCTTAGAAAGCCTAACAGTTTTACATATCTATGATTGCAGAGCTTCTCACTATTTTATACCCAGACATAATAACATTGTTTATAATGATGTCACCGAGTTATTGACAACAGCTCTGTTCAGTATGTTGCCAGAGAAGGTTGTACTGAAATTCGTTGGAAAACTACTTCTGTTAAAATGTTCAAATTGAAAAATGTCTTCTTCCAATGGGAATATTAACTATCTGAAAAAACAAAACATTTAGCAAAATACCTATTGATGCCAGATAAAATGTTACTGTATTTGAATTAATGTAAGCTGTATTTATAAATTTTTATATTGCAGATGGGTACATTTTATTTTTCTCCACTTTACTCAGTCCCCAGGAGGTTCACGGATAAGAAAATAAATGAAGCCTGGTATGGTGACTCATGCCTGTAATCCCAGCTTTTTGGGAGGCTGAGGTGGGGAGATCAACTGAGGTCCAGCCTGGCCAACATGGTGAAACCCTGTCTCTACTAAAAATATAAAAATCAGTGAGGTGTGGTGGTGGGTTCCTGTAATCCCAGCTACTTGGGAGGCTGAGGCACTAGAATCACTTGAACTGGGAGGAGGAGGTTGTAGTGAGCCAAGATCATGCTACTGCACTCTAGCCTGGGTGAGAGAGTAAGACTCTGTCTCAAAAAAAAAAA
Organism: Macaca mulatta; assembly: GCF_049350105.2. Taxonomy (NCBI): domain Eukaryota; kingdom Metazoa; phylum Chordata; class Mammalia; order Primates; family Cercopithecidae; genus Macaca; species Macaca mulatta. Next base: position 162,931,894 of record NC_133411.1, on the reverse strand, counting down.
AAAAAAAAAAAAAAAAGGGCCGGACACGGTGGCTTACCTCTGTAATCCCAGGACTTTGGGAGGCCAAGGTGGGTGGATCACAAGGTCAGGAGATCGAGACCATCTTGGCCAATGTGATGAAACCCCGTCTCTACTAAAATACAAACAAACAAACAAAAACAAAACAAAACAAAAAACCATTAGCTGGGTGTGGTGGCATGTGCCTGTAATCTTAGCTACTTGGGAGGCTGAGGCAGGCGAATCGCTTGAACCCAGGAGGCGGAGGTTGCAATGAGCTGAGATCGCACCATTGTACTCCAGCCTGGTGACAGAGCAAGACTCAGTCTCAAAAAAAAAAAAACAAAACAAACAAACAAAAAACAAAAAAAGAAAAAAAACAGAAAGAAAATAAATGAACTTCTTTCTCCATTAGCTTGTCATTACCATTTTCAAATGGCTTGCCCATAAATTCCAATATTTTTCTCAAAATAAAGTGGTAAAATCTTCAGTCTTTTATTTTCTTACCCACTTCCTTTGTGTTCCAGAATAGCCAAGTAGATTACCTTCATCTTCATCAAGTAAAAAGGTACATTGAAGCCTAGATGCTAAATGATTTCCTTAATGTCACGTAATTTATCAGTATTGACCCATCCACTACATCTGATGATGCAACAAGTATTTAGTGATTGCCACCTTGGTGCCAGGCTCTGTTTTAGCTGCGGGGAATATAAGATAGGTAAGGTCTCTGTTTTAATGGAGCTCATGTTTTAGATGGGGGAAATAGAGAATAAACAATAAATTAAAAAATTAATATCAAATACTGACAAATACTATGATAAAAATAAAGGAAAAAAGAAAAAGAGGGTATTAAACCCTCATCCTAACCCCAACCTAGGAACACCTACTTTAGTATGGTCAGGGAGGCCTCTAATGGTGATAAGTAAGCTGAGATCTGAATTCTGAATGCTCAGAAACATCTGGGGAAGATCATTCTAGGCAGACGGGCAGCATGAAAAAGGTGGGGTTTTTTGGTTTGTTTTTGTTGTTTTTTGAAATGGAGTCTTGCTCTGTCTCCAGGCTGGAGGGCAGTGGCGCGATCTCCGCTCACTGCAACCTCCGCCTCCTGGGTTCAGGCAATTCTCCTGCCTCAGCCTCCTTAGTAGCTGGGACTACTAAGTCCATGGTGCATGCCACCATGCCCAGCTTTTGTATTTTTTAGTAGAGATGGGGTTTCACCATGTTGGCCAGGATGGTCTCGATCTCTTGACCTCGTGATTCTCCCACCTTGGCCTCCCAAAGTGCTGGGATTACAGGTGTGAGCCACTATGCCCAGCCCTGAAAAAGGTTTTAAGGTGGGAGCAGACTTAGTGTGTGTCTTAGAGGAACAGCAAAGAGGCCAGGGTGGCTGGGATATAATGGGTGAGGTGGAGAGTGGTGGGCAATGAGTTTGAACCCATAGGAGAGAGCCAGTTCATATTAGCAGCCTGTAGGCCATGGCAAGGAGGATGGATTTTCTTCTGAATTTTTTTTTCAGTGAGGATAAATACTGTGACATGACATGATTTATTACTTTGACAATTCATTCCGGTGGCAGTGTGGGGAATGGATGACCTGGGGACAAAAGTGGAAGCAGGAAGCTCAGTAAGGACCATCAAATGGTACATGTGGGAGATGGCAGGGTCTTGGGCTAGGATGATATCAGTGGAGGTAGGGAGAAATGGATAGATTGCGTATGTTTTTTGAAGTGAGACAACAGGACTTGGGGACGTAACAGATGTGGAGAGTAAAGCAAATAGAGTCAAAGATGATGCTTTTGCTTGAGCAAACGAAATGATGGTGTCATTTACTGAGAGAAGACAGCACGGGTGATAAAGGAAAGGAATAAAGAATTCTATATTTGACATACTAATTTTGAGATGCCATGAGATGTCTGGCCAAGTGGAGATGTCAAGTAGGAAGGGATTAGATCTACAAGTCTGAAAGGCTACATTTGGAGCTGCAATATACCTTTGGGAGTTATCAGTGTGAGGATGGCATTTAAAACTTTGGAAGTAGGTAATGCCACCAAGGAAGAGTGCTATGGAGAAGGGGTGGCCATACCTCCCAAGCCTTCATTCTTAATTCTCACATCAACTGATGGACATAGTCATAGATCACAGGATAAGTTCACTCCTTCTGTTCCATTAAATGCAGCAAACATTGTCTTTTCTGTATGAAAGGTGCCCTAAGATACAGAAGCTACAAAAATAGGTGCTAATATATTATGCCATCTGTCAAGTTGCTAAAAAATTGGTAAGGAGAGAAAATTCTAATGGAAAAGGTAGAATACGTTAACGTATTTGCAAGGGAGTGGGGAGGATCTTCAAAAGATAAATTTGGTAAGATAGGATCAGAACAGATCTTGGAGCGTCAAAGAATTAGATTTTTCCTGCTTACAGAACAGGGCACCATTGAAGATTTCTGATTTCCATGATCCCATTAACACTTTTCCTTCTGCATCCATGAATAATTCATCCTTCCATGTCTAGCCCAAATCTCACCTAGTCCATAAAGCATTGCCTATTCTCTGCTCACATACTCTTTTCATCTTTAAGTCCTCCTGTACTTATTATCTAGTGCTAATCCATTTAGCACTTGATACACCGACTCTTTCAGATGGTTTATGACAGGAACATCTTATTTTCTCAACGGGTCTGTAAATTCCTTCTAGGCAGGATCTGACTTAAATCCATAGCTCGGGCTCACGGCTAGGAACACAAGCCCTCAAATAATCCCTGTTGCGATAAGTATCGCCTCTTCAGGGAATTCTTTTCTGACCTAGATGAAGCTCTTTTGTTCTAGGCGTCTACAGAATAATTTCCTTTAGCACACTGCTCAGTTTTAAACTATACACTCCATATGTCACTATGTGAATTGGATCTGCTTTCCCATAGGATGTAAGTCCCCAAAGAGCAGAGATCATGTTTAGTTTTGCTTGCGGTTAGTGTTCCCAGTTTGGGTGCAACAAACATCTGCTAAAAATTAAATGAATATGCGTGAGCTTAGGTGTTCAAAGGATGAAAGGGCTTTAGAAGAGTGACCTCAGGAATGGTCCAATTGTCTGCTTACAGTTTCTGAAAGACTGAAATCCACAATGAAAAACTGCTACATGAGTGGGAGTGTCTTCTGATGAACTCCCTTCTGTTTACGGACAAACTATTTCCCAGAGGGTGGCCTTCTATCTGAATGAGGCCCCTTAAAGGCTGATTTATCATCACTTAGGACACTTGAGTCCTCCCTACGGCATAGCTGAGTTGGAGGCAGAGTGTTCCCAACTGTCAGGAAGAATAAGCATGCTGGCAGCAGCCTCAGATCCTCTAGGCAGATGGAGTGACATATGTGTATTTACATATATATATTTCCTAATCAATAGGTTCCAGCAAAAACATGAAAACTCAAGAAAATGATTGGAATTTAAGGGACTCTGAAGGAGTTTAATTCCTTAAAGAAAATTAGGGCCAGGTGCAGTGGCTCATGCCTATAATCTCAGCACTTAGAGAGGCCGAGGCGGGTGGATCACTTGAGGTCTGGAGTTTGAGACCAGCCTGTCTCTGCTAAAAATACAAAAATTAGCTGGGCGTGGTGGTATGCACCTATAGTCCCAGCCACCCAGGAGGCTGAGGCAGGAGGATCGTTTGAACTGGGGAGGTCAAGGTTGCAATAAGCCAAGATCGCGCCATTGCACTCCAGTCTGGGCGACAGAGCAAGACTCCATCTCAAAAAAAAAAAAAAAAAAAAAAAAAGGAAATCAGTGCGATTTTTTTTTTTAAGCTGCCGATGACTTTAGGAATAAAAACTAAGAGTATGCTTGAATGATCAAACTTTCCCCACCAAATATGTAAATCTTCTTTTCCAAATTAGGTACTTCTAGCATTTCTTCTAAGAAATGCATTTCCCGGGCCAGCCAAAAGGAGCTTTGAAATCTTCTAACTGTATTTTTGCCCCCCTGCCTGCTTCTGTGACTGTCTCCCTTCACTAGACACACAGGCCTACTTCTTCTGTTTCTCCAACAGGCCGACCTTGCCATTGCTCTTTCCTCTGCCTGGAGTACCCCTCCTAACTTTTGAATGTCTTGGTCCTCATAATTTGGGTCTCAGCACAATGCCCTTTTTGAAGGTGGTTTTCTGACCCCAGTGAATAGATATACACTGCCAGTCACTCTCTGTCACTGTGGAGTCCCTGGCTCATGGAAGAACACTTGGCATATAGCAGGTGGTCAGTAAATACCTGTTAATGAACAAATAGGTTAAGAAGAGCCAATTATGTCCCAGCAGAATCTGATACCCTGTCTGCTGTTTGAGCTACGTGTACTGGAGACAACAGAAATGACGACTTGAAGATTTAGCTTAGCACTTTCTTGTTTTGTGCATGCATGTGATCATCTTCAAGGAACATGGTTTGCAGTTTTATCCACCACAGAACCACATTTTGCTCCTGTCATTCATGTGAAGCTGACCTTGTCACACACTGCTTGTTGCCCACAACCTCCCTTTTTCCTCCTTTCTTAATTACAGAAGCCCAAACTTTGTGACAATGTGTCCAGTTAAAAATACACACACTCCTCTCCGCAGGCTTTCTTACAGTACAGCAGGTAGCCACATCTCCTAGTTCTGGCTGCTGCACAGCAGAAGCTGGGTGAGGCTTCGAGAAAGCTATCACTTTCTCGATAAAAAGGTACAAACTCAGCTGCTGTGTCCTGTGTCCTTTGTCCTTTGACCTTCTACCCTTCTCCCTGTCTGGAATGTAGACGCGATGCTGAAGGTAAAAGAGTCATCCTATGTAGCAGGTGCTGTCAGTGCTCTGCCCATCATTTGTTGACACTCACCATTCTATTTACCACAGGCTTCCTGTTGAAAACTCCTGTTCTCTACCTGAGGGTTTTTGCTAGCTGCAGAATCATGCTGAGCCTGTAGATTGCAGCCTGAAAGTGCCGGGGGTTAGTGACCTTGGGAGCGGCCTTTAACTAATGACAGATGGTAGTTGGGGGATAAATATCCCAGCTCTTTGGCCTTGAGGTGGGATAACTCTGAGGCATGAGCTACATACACCTGGGGCAGAAAGAGCTCCCTGAGGTCCCCGGTGGGACTGAACACTAGTTGCCCACAGCAGTAACCCACTCATTAACACACCCTGTGTGCGCTTTCTTCCTTTGCCTGTCTCACTTCCCTATTTCCCTACCTTCCTGGGATCACTTCCCAAATAAACTACCTGCATGTGAATCCTTTTCTCAGGAACTCCTTCTGGGGGAACCCAAACTAAGACATCTTGTGACCTTGAGGATGAAAGCCACATGCTAAGGACAAGAGTGGTCTAGAAAGAGCCTAGTCCCTCATGCCAGTTCTTACACCCCCGCACCAGCCTTGGACTGCCTATCTCTGGATTTGAGAAAAATAAATCTCTTAGCTATTACGATAAGCCACCACAATCAGGTTTCTATGGCATGCAGCCAAATGCAATTCGGAGAGGTGTGGAGGAATTTTTAGTTGACTACAAATGCAAATATAGTCACCAGTTGGACAAGGCCAAGGCTACTAACAAAGCTGACACCAGCTGCAAAACTAGCCCATTACAGTGTGGTAGATCAGAGCTAACACAGTGTTGCTTACCGGTTGCTATATTTAATCCTTGTGTTAATTCTGTGAGGTAGACATTATCAATTCCATTTTACTGAAGCCGAGAAAGGCTGAAGCCCTTGTCCGTGGTTACAAGGCTAGGGGTGAAATCAGGATTTAAAGTCCAGCAATCTTTTGCCATAGGGAGATAAAGGCTAGATTTTCATTCTAAGGAGTCTGTGGCATTTAAGTAATGAGTCTCACCTCCCATCTGTTGCCTTTGCGTTCTCCTAACCTTGTGCTTTTCCATGCCTGTTAACCATCACCACTCTTCATCCCGATGGGACTGCTGACTTTTGCTTCTACCAGAGCTAACCCTCCTGCCTGCCAAATCTCACCATAAACTACACACTATAATCACAAGCTCTTTTAAAATGTACCAAATCCTCTTATCTTTTTTTCTCAAGCTCTTGCCTCTGCCAAGAATGCTTTATTTCAGAAGAGTAAATTGCTGTATTTGGGCCTAGGGAGGATAGTCTGGTATCTGCAGGCCCGTTGTGGGCAGGATACCCATCTCAGTGTAGCTCATAGCACTGAAAACATACACAGTGCTTAGGTGTAAATATTTGTAAGGTCAAAGTGGATTCCAGCCATACTGGCTCCTATGCTGCGGGCTGTGGCTCATGATTGCAAACTCAGCAGTTTGGGAAGTCCAGGCAAGAGGATTACTTGAGATCAGGAGATAGAAACCAGTCTGGGCAACATAACGAAACCCATCTCTACACACACACACACACACACAAATTAGCCACGTGTGTTAGCGTGCACCTATAATCCTAGCTACTCAGGAGGCTGAGGCAGAATTGCTGAGCCCAGGTTGACACTGCAGTAAGCCATGATCATGCCATCATACTATGGCCTGGGTGACACAGTGAGACTACCCTCCCCCCAAAAAATTACCCATTTAAAATCATTAACATCAAATTTCATCAAACATACAAATTTCATCAAACATACAAATGAAACATACTCTATAGGAAATTTCAAATAGACTATATACTCCATTGAACGTTTAATAAATTATATTCAAGTATGAGTTTTTTTAAAAAAGAGACAAAATTATAATGCAAGTATTTATTAAAATGCCAACAATTTAAACATCATCTGAATCATATGAAATACTTACTTTTGTGAAATGCATTAATGAAAATCTAGGAGTTTCTATGTAAGGCTGAGCATTTTCAACATTCCTGCCCTAGATGAGAAAAGAATGCATTCTCTTACTGGTACTCAGGAAGTATTTATGCAATACACTTGGGTTCTACTTGCTGGTGTGTGGAGACGAGGCTAGCACCCATGACTGGCTGGGCTCTAGAAAACAAGCATGCAGTGCTCCTGTGCCATCTGGGACCCAAGAGACAAAAGTCTATCTAGGGTGAAGCTACATGCAGAGGGTGAAGAGGACTATACCAACAGGCTCACGTGTCTGGAAGAGCAAAAGGAAAGCCGTGCACAGATATTGCTTTGACCTTAAGATATTTGTTAAGTGAGGCAAAAAAGAAGCCAGGAGTCTTCTCAAAACCATCCCAGGTCAGCAATTTCCAAGATATTTCTATCAAGGTAATTGGTAGAAAATACAAATGCGTGCTGGCCCTTACTGAAGAATTAAACCATCATAACATATACCTACACAATTTGGAGGACAGGCAGTTATCAAACAGCCTATAAACTCAAGTGGGGCATCAGCTCAATTGATACCTGTCTATCTGGCTTCAGCTGGTAAGGAATCATAAAGATGTTCAAATGTTGATTTTTGGTGAATGTATTTCACAAAGCTACCATTTCATAAGGACAATAATGTTCACTATATTACAATACATGACAAAATTTACAAATGAGATGACAGAGTTATTTTAAATACATTTTATAAAGGCATTTTCCACTAACTATAAAATCCAGTGAGACAAAAAGATAATTACACTATAGTTACCATCAAGACTTTTAGACTGTAGTTGAAGTTCAAAAGGTTAAGGATTTTACAAAAAGATAACATGAGGCTTAATTATATGTGAAGAGTATTTGATTAGATACAGAAAATATTAGTAAATGTGGTTTTCTTCCTCTTGAAAACTAGCTTTATGAAGTAATATCAACTCCAATTAAATTTTGACCTACTTTAATTCCTCATCAATGGCACCATAAGCTGGTACACTCAAAGTAAACCAGTTACTTTGGCCACCAAATTAGGCCACCTCTATGTTTCTAAAATAACCAGGATACAATGGCGTAGCCTGCATTTAGTTACTATACAGTATTATGCAAACTTACAGATTTTAAAAACATTTCCTCCATTTTTCCAAAGTTGTTTCTTAGGACTTTGATTTTAAACATGTCTACCTTAAGGTTCCAAATAATAATGTCTCCTATGAGAACAGGTGGGGTAAAACCATTCTCTAATCTGACAAGCTATATTCTAAGAGATTACTGCAAACCTGCTCTGTTAGGACAGGGTTGAAAGTACTATCTGAAATCTGAGGGATGTTTAGAAGACTGACCCCAGACAAGGGATTTAAAATTTCTTTTGGCCAGGTACAGTGGCTCATGCCTGTAATCTCAACACTTTGGGAGGTGAGGCATGAGGATCATTTGAAGCCACAAGTTCAAGGTCAGCATGGGCAACAAAGTGAGACCCCCATCTCTACAAAAAATAACAAAAATTAGTCAGAAAAGGTGGTACACACCTGTAGTCCTAGCTGCTTGGGCGCCTGAAGCAGGAGGATCCCTTGACCCCAGGAGTTGGAGGCTGCAGTGAGCTATGATCTTGCCACTGCACTCCAGTCTGGGTGGACAGAAAAAAAATTTAATTTTTCAAGAGAAGCATTGTGGGAAGAGAAAAATGTGTTCCATAATCTAGGATATGTTCAAGAGCCTTTGCTCTCATAGCCAAATATATAAAAACAATTTTCCTTAAAGAAATACCAGTCTATATGAGCCAAGGCAAGCTTTGGCTAAATGATTGGTTAGCTTTTATTTGGCTCTAGAGGTTCCCATGGAAACAGCCTGAGAGACAGAAAAGGCAGCATTATCATCTTTATCCATGATGCCATCTGATAAAACTGCACATTGATTCATTCATGTTATTCAGAGCAGATGTATTACTTCTGATAAGCCTGGACAAAGGGAGGCATGAGTTTTATCTGGTCACACTTTGAATTTCCTGTCTTCCTCTGTTTGAAACCTTAAATTAAAATCCTGATAAAAGCTCCTCTGAACATTTCCCTCAGGAGCCTGTAGCTGAAGTAATGCTTCAATAATCAGAAGTCAAATGAAGAAACGTGAAGCCCCAAATGGAGCTCCACTGCCAAGTTCTTAAAATTATATGGCACCATGCTTCCTGTAGCTGAAGAAATTGTTCTGAAGAGTATTTACAATTCCATTATATCAGATCTCAGCCAGGCAAGAAATGTTATCTTAAGTGTTTATTATATACAGTTGAACCAGGTGGCATCATCCATCATTTTTCTTCCTCTTGATGTCTAGATCAGTTGTGTGTGTATTTTAACATAGTAACACACCCTCACAATTATCCAATCTTATTTCAGGTTAGTGCTTCTCGGAAAGGCTACAAAAGCAGCCATAGCTCAGAATTATGTATCTGAAGTAAACAAAAATAAAAACCTCAACAACAAAATATTAACCAAACAAACGCGACAAAGAGGCATGCAACCTATAGCACCATACTTAAGACCACAGAGGCAGGAGGGTTGACAGAGGTCTTAGGAGGAATCCTGTTCTGGGTTTTCTCCTAGGATGAGATCCCAAATATAGAACCTATTTGTAGAGTCCAAAACTTTTAAAAAGGGAAAGCCTGAGAAATTCTATTAAAAGAAATATCAAAATCCATGAGTTTCCAGAAGACAGATGATTTGACACTGTTCTTATTCTAAAAGCATCAGACGTTATTCCTTAGAAATAAACTGCTCACTTTGGAAGATCAGTTGGGAAATCCCTGCCAACCTCAATGAACTAAAATGATGTCTCAGTAAGTTAAAAAGATGATACACCCCCAACAAGGGCCAATTTACTCATGGAAAGTAGTTTACAAATGAGCAGTTAGCTCCCTGACATCTGTATAACCATACAGACATGTGCTACATTGAACAGATTCACCCTTGCACATATCATCATACGCTCCACATGGCAAAACATCTGAAAAACACCCAAATGTTTATCAAAAACCTCTGTGCATTATGACATTGGTGTGGAAATTTAGATCTCAGCTTAATCTTTTCCAAAAGAAGGGAGTAAAAGCCCAGGGAAAGGTTTACTTAGAGATGAGTGAAGATTCTGGTAATTTAAAGGTGATGAATTAAGAAGCTATAGAGCTAGAAACCACCTCAGATCTCACCTAATCCCTCATCTTATTGATAGAAAAACTGAAGTCCCAAGATAAGTATTAGATCCAACCAATGGAAGAACTGTGATCAGAAGAGAAACCATGGGACTCTTAGTTCAGTGCTTTTCCCATCATATTTATCTGGGGCTTCTTTAAATCTTAGCATGCAGAATTTAATCAAGCTCTAAGGAAAATGACTGAAAAGTATCAGATAGGAAAAACGCTGCCTTCTAATGAAGACTTTGGCAATTCACGTTCTGAAGTGCTTAATATTAACAAAGGGAAACCCCCAAAACTTTTGGCAAAATGTTACTTCTTCTAAGAAACAGGTTCCTTTTCTGAGAGCTGATTTTGTAGGTACTGGGTTACAGCACTGTAGGTTATAGCTGACAGTTTTCATATGCCCCATCTTTGTAGTTAGAGTTAGATTCTGCAGATCCCATATCATCAGGCGGACTGAAATGACTGCTGCCTTGAGACTCTGTATCAATACTTTTGGTTTCTGATTGAAGGTGGACAGAAACCTGAACTGCTATTTCCTGGCCTTGTTCATTCAGAGAGCCATCATCTGAATCTCCTCCTGGTGAATTACTCCGTCCCATCTCTGGGTTAATGACATAGATGCCACCTTGAGCATTCAGGGCAGGTCTCTCTTTAATTCTTTCACCCAGGTCATCAGGGTCATCCACTCGCACAGCCTCAAACATCTCCTCAACAAAGGCTCGACAGTTTAGAATAAGAGGTGGAAGAGGGACACTTCTTGCCAGTTCTTCAATATAACGAGCAAACTCCATGGTCTTAAATTGTGTGACTTTGGCGAGCTCCAGAGTTTTGGCTGAGGTAATGATGGGGATACGCTTTGCAATCTCAAAGGCCTTCTGAAGTTTCTCAGCCCCTTCAGTTCTAAAGAACTCATTGATGGCCTTCTCAGTCTTGCGAAGATGGCTGCTCATCATGCACAGCCGTGTGACATTCAAGATGAGTGTGATTGTAAAGGCAATCAAGCAAACAATCATGTAATAGACACTCATGTCTCCCGAGGTGAAGATAACACGTAGGGTGACAGAGTAGGAGGCACGAATTGGAGAGGTGACAAAACAGGTATAGAGCCCACGGTCATCAAAAGCTACATTGGTGATGTTTAGGAAGTTATCAGAAACCAACCACTTTCCACCTGATAATCGAACAGAAATGAGAAAAAAATTATAGCAAAAAGAAGATTACTAAATATGGCCGCTGCCTTATCAATATTCCTCCACTTCATCAAAGCACTTTAAATCAACTGATTTGTTAGATTCTACCATCTGTTTAAATCATGTTAAAAAAAGGGCAGATTGTGATGTCCAGAATCAGAATTTAATTAGCTTGGATCTTAAAAGGAAATCAAGATCTTCCTTCATGACACTAATAATTAACATGGCTTCCTTTTCACTGTTAGACTTCAAAAGCCTTTCTGTGAAACAGGTATGTCTACAAAATGCTAAATGACTAATCATAAAAAAAGCTTATAGTTTATACACATCTGTGCGTCTACATCACATTGCAACCAATACATTTTCATATATTATAAGGGTATGCCTCAGAAATATAAAACAATGATTTAAAATAATGATATTTTAAATTTTTATGAGTAATTTTTATTTTCTTCTGTGTTTGCTCACTTTCCATAGTGAACTTATATAACAAGAAGAAATTATTAAAAAAAAAAACCCTAGCAACTTAATGCATTTGTTCAATTAACTGCCCAATCTGGTATGCCTTGCACATATCAATTTTTTTTGTTGTTAAGAAACGTTTGTTGATGGTGATATCTTGATTTTCTGGCAAGAGTAACTGAAGCACAGGCCAAAAAATACATCTCACAAGTCACGGTAAATGAAAAGCTTGGCAAAAAGAATAAAGTTACCCTTAAGATGCCTATGCTTCCTTCTATTTTCAACCTAAAACATACTGCCTCTCTTACACATGTGAAGGTATTTTCATTCAGGGAACATGTATATACAAATACACAAGTGTAAGAAAAGCAAAGCATATTGATTACCCATCTTGATTCAACATCCTTCAATAACTTGGCTCTGCTTGCATAATTCCTACTTTTGTGATACATTCCCAAAGCACTCTGTGTTTTAACTATGAAAGCCATTCAAAGATGGAATGCATGGGCTAACCTGCAGTGTGGGGATGCATTCCAACGACTAGAGGTAGTGTCCCAGGGGAGGTTAGCAGACTGCTTGTTAAGCACTGACTTGAGTGCCCAATCTTCAAAATCTCTTTCATCCCCAAGATTCTATGGTTCTGGATTATTTTAGTGGCACATAAATTAGTAAGCACTCTGGATTTTGTACATTTTCATCATCATCCAAACTTACCTCAATCCTACAGCTATTAATATATTTAAGAGCCATCACTTCACTAATACAAGAAGAGGAAAACATGTAGTTATGAATATAGCCATTTTCCACAAGCTTCTATGAACTTGGAGCTATGGAAACGACACCATTTGAATCCAAGGTATGATGAACTACAAAGACTCCATTCATCAACCATTGCACTACAACCACAATCTAAACTCTCTAGTTCACTTGCTGATAATAGCTCAAGATTTATGAACCTTATACTAGACTGACATGCTCTTTAAACTCCTCTCACTTGAGATTCATAAAATTTAATACAACTTTCCAGAGCTGCTGCTGAAAGCATCAATGATAGATGTTAGCGGTTTTCAAAGTAAAGGCAAAATAGAAAAATAAAACTGCCATTCCACTCGGCTGGTCTTGTCTTAACCTAAGGCTTTGTTTACGCAGTCAGTCTACAGTGATGACACTGAATGAATAATTCAATCTCAGAGGTGTTTGGTCAGGATATCATAGAGCCCGGAGAAGACAGGAGTCTGGTTCAGTGGGTCCAAATATGGAATCCCAAATCATGTTCAAAGTACACATTCCAGGTACCACTCTAGATATTCTAATTCTATAGTTATATATTTTAAACATGCTGATTAAAAATACTCTAACAATTCACACTCTTCAATTCCTTGGTGACTAGTCACTCAGTCTATAGATGAAAATATTTAGTGCATATGTCTGAAGGAAGTATCACCTGTCTCCTTTTGTATTTTCCAGCCTAATATGAATAATCAATATCCTTTTATATTTCAAAAGGCTACACTATCTTCCTAACAAAAACATTTCTTAAAGTGTAGCTTGTGGGGATCTTAGAATTTAATCTTCATCCCTTTGGCTTTTTATGGTGATTTCTTTTTGAGATCCATTATAACTCAAGTACTCATCAAAAAGATCTTTAAAACAGAACACTGGTTAGGAGTAGTCTGGATTAAGATATATTCACAGATCCATGAATAGCAAAATTAAATAAAACTCTGTCAAAAAGTAGACCTTGAACACATTATCACTACGTTTATGTGATTTTTAAGACAGAAACATAAAAATGCAAAAAAAATTTCTCTTTTCCAGTAAATTAAGGTATAGAATAGAAAAAAAATGAGCTGGAAGGGCTTACACGTTCCATAGTGCCCTTCTAATTCTCTGAGACCTGACGTCAAAGTTTTATATACAGATTGATACTCATTTTCAAAAATGTCCTGGATTTCCTCTAAAGTTTATAGTAACTCATTTCAGAGCAAAACTTTATTTATAACAAATTTTCTTAAGTCTAGCCAAAACCCTTCTGGATGTATTCACAAAGGGCCACCACACTGCACTACAGTAGTCTAGGTGAAGGGTGCTCCTACAGTTGTGTTGTATGCCCTCTGTACAGTTGTATGCAGCAGCCCTGATTTACTCTATCTTCAATGAAGAAGAAAACCAACTGATCAGAAGCAGAGAAAATAGTTCATTGCCATCATGTGAACATCTTTTAAATTTACAATGATTCTTTTTTTTCTTCTTCTGGTTAAATAATTATAATTATTTTGCTTTTTCTGATAGGTGCAACACTCTAGACCTTTCAAATGTTTTAAACTATTCACCTTGGCACCTTATCTTTGAGACTTCTTGTTTAACTTGTTAAAAAATAAGAAGACAGAACAGGAAATAAGTAATCTTGATTAATTATACCCTGACCAGTTACCTCTGCCTCTGCCATCCAGTTGCTGTCCTTTTGAATTGTGCCAATGGACATCTTCATAGTGACTGGCTGTGAGAAGACACTCAATTGAAACGCTAGTTCCCTCTTTGGCTATGATGACATCATCATCCGAGTGGGAACTTGCTGAGAGTTCAAAGCTTGAGGGAAAGGATGCATTGTAAGAACTACGATTTGCTTCCAGTGAAACCATTTGGTTGAAGTCCACATCTTCCAAAACAAAAGCAGCTGGCACAATAATACTTGCCACTAAAGTGAATAAGCAACAATGTAGCTTCATGGGAAAATGGAAGAAAATCTTGTTTAGATTTGGAGAACTCAAAAACTTCTACACTACAACAGCACAGCGGGTAATTTATTGCTTGGTAGAGAAATTTTCCAAACAAATGGTAGATCCAGTTATATTTTCTAGTCTTCAAGATTAAAAGATGTGAGTGGAGAACAACCTAAAAGAAAGCCAGATACAAAGTTTAACCAACTGAGATTCATAATGGGGTGAAACTCTGTATGTTCCAGATATGAATAGATGTGAATTAGAATAATTGGTGCTGACATTGGAGAGTAATTAGATGGAATAGGACCTAAAAATCTCACACAGAGACAGCAGAAAAAGCAATGAATTGGGAAATAGCAGACCTAGATTTTGGTCCTACCTTTGCTACTAACTAGCTGTACGACCTTGGCAAGCAGCATTCTCTCTGGGCTTCTGTTTTCTCATCTGTCAAATAAGGGACTGGATGAGATAATCTCTAAGGACTCTTCTAGTTCTGAAATGCCATGATTCTATTTCATTCTGACAAATTTTATGCAACAGGGAGCCAATGAAGGCTAAAATATTTATCTTAATGATCTTTTATTTCAAACTGCACCATTACCATCTGTTGTTATATCAATAATGTAAATCAACTGACATATCATAACCACAACCATGGAGCTCAAAATTTGAGTAATTCAAGTATAAAGATATGTTACATATAAATAATGCAGGGACACTTGAGGTGGGTTGTTTTAATATTGGAAAGAAAATTGCATTTACTGCATACACATAAATAGAATTATTGACTTCTAAAGCTATGGAACCTCCTTCATGGACAAGAATGTTAGACAACAGAATTTTCTTTTAATAGTTTCTCCAATACCAAGAGACAAAATACAGTGTATTTAATAGTTTGTAAAAATTTCTAGCTCAAACTCTGTAAACTAGCTAAGGGAGGAATTGACATCTTAAGTTTCTAGTTAGTAGAAATGCAAATATAAAACTACAGGGACAGAATGTTAGACAAATTTAAAAGAAAAGCAAAATATCATGAATAAAAGGCAAAATAACATCCTACTCCAAAAGTTTATGTATTTATGATCACCTTCCTGGTAATCTGATGCCCCCTTTAAGCCACCGACTCTCAAAGAAAAATTTCAACTTTTATTTCTATAAAATATGGGATGAAATGCCTAGCTTCATGTCTTATAAAGCCCCAAGATAATTAGTTTTGGAAATGACATTTACTTTCCATTATACTTATATGAAGGCTGCTTGATCACAGAACATAAAAAGCAATGAATCACTGTATTTTGCCATTAAACATTGCAAAGTCAAATTACAGTATGGTGCAAATGTCATTTAATTTTCATTAGCCCTTGAAAGGATGGTTGAATGGTGACAAATACGTTTCTAAATCTTTAAAATTTAAGGATGGAGTATATAGAGTAAAATAAAAAAACTTCAGACTTTGGCTATACATGACATACTAAATGTGTTTATTTCCATTTCCTCCTAAAGCTGCACTAAAAGGACACTAAAGGAAACAAAGACTTAGGCAGAGAGGGGATTTTGGAAGTAATATAATCTAATTGATTCAGTGCATAGTGATTTGCTTCTTATGATATGCTACAAGTTAGCAGGAGAATCTAGCTTAGAATACGGTCTCTTTTATAGGAGAGGGTGATGGGTAGAAACAATGGAAATAACATTTATTGAATGACTGCCATAAGCCAACCACTGTGCTAGGAGCTTGACATGTAAGTTTCCAAGTTTTTTCACTACAAGATATACAGCAATTGGAGGACATAATTCTGTACTTTATTCTAGATCAGTGGTTCTCAATGGTGATAGGCTATGAGTGTGCTGAAAAAATGCTCCAAGCTTTCCCCAGAACTTTGATTAGGAGTTCCTATGGCTTCATCCATGGCAGCATTTTCCAAACTTCATTCATTCCTTCTCCTGTCGTTTTTGTTTTTGTTTTTACTATATCCATGAACCAAATTATCATCATTTCTGCTTTTCTTTTAAATCTACTCATTTTATTTTTCCTTTCACATTTATTTAAAAAGGAAATTCCATATTGGTTCTGTGGACAAAAATAACCGTACACATAAACATAACGAAAACAAAGAAGTGTTATTAGCTTCCAGAGATACTACTCCCTGCTTAAGGCTCTGAGCTGGAGGTTTGCTCTCTCTGTAGTAAAACCAAAACCAAAACCAAAAGCCCCCCACAACTCCAGTTTATTTTAATGCCACTTCGTTTCTTATCCTGCCATCTCCTTCCTTTCTACTCTTCCTCACCACTGAGTTGTAGATTGGCGGGATACATTTTCATATATTCAACAGTATCTACTGAGCACCTACCATGTGCCTACCTACTGCCCCACAGTCTCGTCCTCCATGAAACTCAGTCTGGCAGACAATGGACACTAACTACATATATACAAAATATACTCAATGTTACCCAAGGGAAAATACAGATGCTACAGGAGGACCTGACCTGGGGAGTTAATCTCATCATGGAAAGCCTCTGAGAAAGTGAGGTGTACAGCACCTATTCTTCAGGTGCAGGACCTGAAGAATAAAGAGGAATAAAAATTGGAAGGAAAGCACTCAAGGTAGAGGGCCAAGGGACAGAGAAAAAGGAGAGGGGTCACTGGTCAGGAGTTGTTCACGAAAAAGAGCTAAAAAATTGTGGTAAAGAGAGGCAGTGGCCAAAAATGCTGCGTCTGATTCCTGATTCTGGAGGGGAACTAACTGGGCCAATGGTGAAACTGGAGATGGACTCCGGAAGCTGCAGTGGCTGAAGTGAGGGAGATATTTGTCCATGATGAAGAGGTCAAAGAACTGAGAGGCTCAAACGTGGGCAGATCACCTGGGGGTATGGTCACATCCCCCCAGGATCAAAGTAGCTAGTGTAGAAGAAACTGGAAAGAAAGGAAATGGACTCAGTCATCCTGCTCTGATATTCAGGAACTTCAGCAGAATGAACAGCTGTCACAGGCGAGGGCTGCAGGGCAATCAGTGTCCTCACCAACACAAGGCTTGGCAAAGCATAACTGCCACATGGAATTCTGCCTTCCCACAAACTTCCTGAACCTCCTATCAAGGCCTTAGCTATTCCTCCTACATAAATTCAGAGTATAGCTGTATAAAGGATGGCTTCTCCTTCACCCCAGGGCCCTCCCCACCTACCCTACTCATCTGGTGTTGGTATATGCTGCTCTGCATTGCCAGGCAGTCTATCCCGTCTCACCTACCCCTTAAGAACAAGGCCTATATTTTTTATTGCTATACATCACAACTAGCACATGCTCAATAAATATTGATGGAGATTAGTCTAAATTTGATTCAGTATGTGACAGATCTTTATAAACTGAATAATGTTATGCAACAGGGATTATAATTGTTCAAACTGACATACAGTTACCTATTATAAATTCTCTGAAACAAAAACAGTCAATGCTAACAATCTTGAAAGACCTTAAAAGCACCTAATTAAAGGCATTCTTCTGACTCCCAATCTGGTATCTTCATTTACCATCTTGTCCTAGAGAATAATGGTAGGAATAAAAGATCAGCAAGTGCAGTTTCCAAACCAGGTTGAGTGTCACAATTGCCAGAAGAGCTTTTTAAAAACATGAATTCCCGGGTCCCACCCTAGAACGAGTAAGAATCTCTGCGTTTGCGCCTTGGAATTTATGACTTTTAATTGGCTCCTTGGGTGTTTTTGAGGCGTTGGATTCATGTACTGCATCTAAGGGCCACTAATACAGTTCCTCAATTTCCTCTACAACTGACCTGCAGAATGGTGCTTCAGGCTGTTTGAATATTTCCAATGAGAGATACAATCACTCACATTACATTCTAGATTTAGATTACTCTGGATCAGCATAATTGAAGGTCTCTAATAAAAGCTGCGTAGCAGAGAGGTTCAGAGTATAGGATTCAAATACTATCTCTGACTAACCAGCCTTGCAACTTTTATAAATGACTTAATCTCCCTGCCTCAGCCCCTCATCTTTAAAATAGGCAAAATAACAGAATCTATTCTCACAGGATTATTGCAAAGTCTGAATGAGGTAGTACACATAAAACACAGAGTCCGACAATGGTAATCACTGAATAAGCTCTATTATTATTGTTCATGGTTCTTTCAGATATTGTACTAAAATTTACATTTGACAGTTACATCATTATAAAACACTCAGAATACCATGCAACCATTTAAAAATCTTGGGGGTTGGGGGAAGGGGACACCACTATGCAATTTTAATCTTAAACTTAAAATTTCACATTTTTCTTTTTCTCAATGCAAATATTTTGCAATATTATGGAGCATACAGGCATTGTAAACTGAGCTTGGATACCAACCATGATATGACATTGTACTTGTCCTCAGTTTGTGGTAGAGAAGCTTTGTTGTGATCTACTTACCCCACGGCTCCCCTCTTTGAGCTCTATCCCTATCTTCTTGGGCCTAGGAGGAAGACAATCCATTGGCAAAGTAAGCTAATAGAATCTTTGTTCTTGGAACTTGGAATTGAGACCCTTGTGGGTCAGGGTCATTTGAGGAAAATAAGGTATGTGGGGGCTGAGGCAGTCAAGTTTGGACCACATACAAGGAGAAGCTGTGAGAAAGGACAAGAGGAATAGGGAAGGGAGAGAGTGGGAAGACAGGAAGAGAAGCAGGGGAAAGAGAGAGACTCAAACATGCTGCTTTGGTGCCTGATAGAATTCTACTTCCTGGCTCTCCTATGACTCTTAAAAAAGAAACACCTTTATTAAATTTTACTCAAAATTAAAACCACAAAAGTGAAGATGAATGTGCAAACAACGTAATAAATGGGGAAATGGTAAGGCAGGAGAAAAAAGATTAAGTTCACAAAAAGTGATTGACCTGTATCTGTGGCTGCCAGGCAATCTTCATCATATATCTCTATTCTCTTCCTTAAACAGTGGAGTGTGGCAAGCAAACTGCCCATGTGGCCAAGATTTGCGGTTCCTGTGTTGTACAGACACAGCCATTTGCCTCTACTAAAGTTTACAGAAACCTACCAGACAGGATTTAGGAAAACACTATAAACTCCCTTAAACTGCTCTTAGGCCAAACATGGCAGAAGTAGCCTGGTACACTGATTTTGAGTCACAAGAAAAAGAGGTTGCACAATAGCCTTACACATCCAGTTAATACTGGGCACTTCACTCATACCATGTACATCCTGAACACAGAGGACTTCTGATTTGAGAGACTAACAGATATAACCCATTTGCAGGTAACAGGCTGTTCAGCAGCTCTGAGAGAAAACACTGGCAAAGATACGTGTCCAAGAAGGTGACAAAGCAGAAAAAACAGCGAGGGAAGAACAAATCATCCTTGGTATCAGGGTACTATTATTTCCTCACACTAAGTCTCCTTTTTGCTAAGTCAGCTTGAATGGGTTTCTGCTTCTTGCAACACAAACTGCATTGACTATGACCATTCTGCTCATTCTAGACTAATGAATTTAAAACAACAGTTCAACTAGGTCAAGGACCCATCGTGGAAGATGAAGTAGAGTAGGTGGTGCAAGAGTTGCTAAGGAGAATTAGGATACTGTCCTAGACCCTCAAGAATTTACAAACCAGCTTGAAAGACAGCACAGAAACAACTAACTGTATCTAAGACGATGTGACTGAAATGTAATTATGCTGTGAATGCAACAGAGAAAAGACAAATTTTAAGTTTCAGGAATGCAATTCACTTACATGTTTGGGACTTCCTATAATAATATTAGGCCTGCATGCTTTGAACATATGATACCTTATACTAAAGTTACTTTATTTTCATTTCCAATCCTTTAATTTTTCCTCATATATAGATCCCCAGATGTAGAACTGTTCACCAAATCAGTTAAGTGGGCTGAGGTCATTAAGGCAGGTATATTAGATGCCACGGGAGACACAAGAGTACATGCATTTGTATTTGGAAAAAAAAATTGATATATATATCATGCCTGCTATTTTTAATGCAGCAGCTGACATCTGAAACCCAAGAATAGATTTCAAAAAGGAAAACCAAAGTGTCACCTTCTTGTTATCAGTTAAAAAGGGCTATACGATGTTTGTGGATGAAGTTACTTGGTAAAATTTTTTATTACCTTTCTTTCTTTTTTTTTTTGAGACGGAGTTTCGGTCTTGTTGCCCAGGCTGGAGTGCAACGGTGAGATCTTGGCTCACTGCAACCTCTGCCTCCTGGGTTCAAGCGATTCTCCTGCCTCAGCCTCCTGAGTAGCTAGGATTACAGGCATGCATCACCATGTCTGGCTAATTTTTTGTATATTTAGTAGAGATGTTTCTCCATGTTGGTCAGGCTGGTCTTGAACTCCCAACCTCAGGTGATCTGCCCGCCTCGGCCTCCCAAAGTGCTGGGATTACAGGCGTGAGCCACCACACCCAGTCTATATTACCTTTCTTCAGCATTAATAAATAAAAATGTAATAGATAAGCGTAAGACTCAAGTTTAATCCAACTCCTTTTTCATCTTTTAGGTATACAGAATGTAAGCTTTGCTAGGATCATAAAGAATCAGAAATGTAGATGGTTTTACCCCAGAAAACCATGGAGAATATCGACTATATTATTTTAGAAAGAGAAAGAGAAGAGCCTATAGCTGTCGCCCCTAACAGATTGTCTTGTTGCTGTTCCTGCCAACTTCTGAGGGAAGAAATATTTCCATTCTGTTCCAATTTTCAACATAAATAAGGAAGTAATATGGCTGATTTCCGCTCTGGTGACTCAATATTAAGTTGGCTGAGGAAACTGATGTTTGCAGAAATAGTTCTGAGAAAATGCAAAGCAGGGAAACACATTGATGCCCAGGTGGTATTTTTTTTTAACCTCCAATTATACTGGGATATTAGTACTTCATTCTCTATAATCAAATGTGTTCTAGGCTGCATTTACAGCTCATCCACTCTTTGCCTGCACTGTCACACTTGGAAAATGGACCAGTTCCTACACCAGGCACACAAATTGACAAAGCAGCATTCTGAATTGGCAAAGAGAAGAAAACACAAATGAAGAGCAGATTGTTAGCATTACCCTATCCTTTGCAAAGAACAAACACAAAGTTGTTCTGCCTAGATGCAAGCATTATTATAGGGATCTGTAACATAACAAAGGTTAGTGATATTCAAACAGTAATCACTACTTTGAGGGCCATTTACTTAAAAGTTTCTAATTAAAAATAGCCTTTATATTTCTAGTGGTATCTTGGAGCTATCACATACCTCATAACTAGCATTTGGTCAGTCTGAGCTCAAACTTCAACATATCTTCTGGCACCCGGAGAAACATCTTCCGTATTTATCAGAGCTTTGCTTTAAACCCAGGATTATTTCAGTTATACCCATAACTTACATCCTTTTTGCCATAGGTATTTGCTGAATAGCTACAGGATGCAAATGACAAAAACATCAATGAAACAGGCTTAGAGTTATGAGCTTCCCAGGCCATTTTTCCCCCTCTATAGTCTGAAACATCTCTCACTATTTGAAACTCAGTCTAATTAAGACAAAACTCCTCTTACCCTCAGATCTACTTGTTCAGCTTATGAACAGCTTAGATAATAGCCAGACAATTCTTCCAGTTTTGCAGTATCAAAACTGCAAGACAATCATGGCTCAGTGGTTAGGAGAATGGGCTCTAGAGTTAAGGTGGCTGATCCTACCCCTCCCTGGGTGAAGCCATAGGCTTGCAAGGCCTTAGTTTTCACACTTATTAAATAAAATAATATTAACAGTAACTGTCTCATAAGGTAGTTGTGAGGATAAGATGAACTAATGTGGGTAAATTATAAATATATGCTATTGCTATTATTCCACCTCCTACATATTTTTCAGATAAGTCCTATTGTCCCTCTCCTACATCATACCCTTTTATCTTACCTGGGTATATCACACTATCCCTTTAATTTCAGAATGGATCTCCTTAACTCCATTCTTACCTCTATGATCCATCCAAACACTGTGGCACTCAGAATTGGTCCTAAACACAAATCTGAGCAATTCAGGATAATTTTACAATCTATTGGTGATTTGTCACTGCCCATGAGATAAGCTTAAAATTCCAATCTGGCATTATAATTCTCCAAGAATAGATTCAGGCAGCAGAACAGAAAGTCATGAGAAGCCCAGCTCTGCCTCTATGTACAATAACTGCTTGCAGGAGGAATGAATGGATTTAAACATTAAGTCTGGTCTTTAGTTGTACCTCTATCACAAATTAGCTATGATGTGCTCCAGTGGTCTTAGTTTCCTCACCTACAGGCTGATTATCATTATCATTCGTTTATTTGCTTAAATCCTATAATCTATCCAGCTTTCCTCCCATGGCTCAAAGCCTAAACTATGCTTGTTTTACTCTATTCTCTCTAAATAACTTTTCACCTTAAAGTTCTGGTTTTAGTTGTTCCTTTTGCTTAAAAATCTTTCTGCTCATGGCCGGGTGCGGTGGCTCACGCCTGTAATCCCAGCACTTTGGGAGGCCGAGGCGGGCAGATCATGAGGTCAGGAGATCGAGACCATCCTGGCTAACACGGTGAAACCCCGTCTCTACTAAAAATGCAAAAAATTAGCCGGGCGTGGTGGTGGGCACCTGTAGTCCCAGCTACTTGGGAGGCTGAGGCAGGAGAATGGCGTGAACCTGGGAGGCGGAGCTTGCAGTGAGCCGAGATCACGCCACCACACTGCAGCCTGGGCGACTAAGTGAGACTCTGTCTCAACAACAACAAATCTTTCTGCCCCTTCCCATCAATATCTTTCTGGGGGAAACTGTACCCTCTCTATAATATTCAACTCTAATTTCATCTTATTCAGGAAGCCCTCTCACGCCCACCCTCGTCAGATGAGTTTGTTTTTTCCTTTGTCAGTCCTGTAGCACACTGAGAGTACGCTATTGTAAGACTTACCAGTTTTCCTCTTAGCAGTTAGTTATCCGTTCAAAAGACTGTAAGCTTATGAATGAGAGTCTAAAAACCTTCTGTCCTTAGCACAGGGCCACTGCCTGTGGCAAGTGCTCAAAATTTTGACTTCAGACATTCATCGACTTGGTAGTCTGAAAGGTGTCTGCTACAAACTTATTAACTTTCCAGAGCTTCAGACTCTGGAAACCACTGATGGAGAGAGATGAAGATAAGGAAAGACACCTATCTTGAGTTTTAGTAGGCAGAACACTGTAGAGAATCATTTGACTGGTTTTCTCACTCTGTAATTTTTAGACCATTTATATCAAATTAATCTGTGGTGCTTGTTAAAGATGCAGATTTCTTGACACCACAGACTTATTGAATTGGGATGCCTGGGCATCTGCATTTTTAATGTGCATAAAGGTTTATTGATTTACAAATCAAACTCATATTTCTTTTACTGGCATGACAATCACTGTAATTCAGTGTAATTCTTAAAGTGTGGTGCAGGAACTCCTGGGTGTCCCTGAGACTTTTTCAAAACAATTTACATAATATTAGGACATATTGCTTTTTCACTTACATTCTCACACAATATGGTGTAAGTTTCTAGAGGTTACATGATGATTGATATTGTTAAGAGAATGAAGGTAGAAGTTATGAAAATCTAGCTGTCTTTTATTCAGCCATACATTAAAGAGATTTGTAAAAATGTAAAACAATGCCATTCTCATGTTTTTTATTTTGGAAAATATCCTTTATATTTTTGTTATATATTTATATATATAAAACATATACACACATATGTATAACAATATATATTGTTATATATTTATGTTAACATGAGTTTATTTTAAAATGAATAATTTTTGAAAGTTGTTTTCTAAAATAGTAAATATTGATAGCTATTATATATAAACAAAAACCCTTTGAAGTTCTCAATAAATTTTAAAAGTATAAAGACATTCTAAGATCAAAAAGTTTAAGAACTGCTGCTATAATTATCAGCAGCATTTAAAAGATAAGTGGCTTCTCAAGATTCCATACTTTGGCCCCAAATTCTATCCATTTTCCATTACAAGAGAAAATCAGAGGAAATGATCCATTTTATATTTAAACAGGTTTTTTTGTTTTGGTTTTTGGACTTCTAACTAGCTTCCAGGTGATACAGATGAACCTAAATTTAGAGAACTACTGTGAAAAGCAAAGGAAAACATCTGAAGAGTTTTAGCAGTGACAATTACTCTTATCTGGGAATTAAGATGATAATTCCGAGGGCATTAAATGGAGTTGGAAAACATGAGTTCTTAAAAGGCTAAGTCCCTTCACCTCTCTGGGATTCAATTTTTCCTATCTGTACAATAAGATTGATTTTAATATCTTCCTAGCTCTGTCAGTCTGGATTTCAAGCATTTTCACTGCTCAAGGGCAACACAGGAGCTGTAGCTTTCTGATGAGGGCCCAGGAGTAATCTTAAAGTCATAAATCAGATCACGTCACTCATCTGCTTAGAAACCTTCGATGGTTTTCCACTGGGTTCCAAATAAAAATCAAACTCTTTATCCTTGCTCATCAGCCTTACAAGATTTGGGCTCAAGTCCCTGGCCTCATCTCTCTCCATTCTCATCTTGCTCCTTTTGCTCTAGCCAGTGACCTTTGTCTTTTCCTTGACTTTGCTAAGTTTGTTCCCACTATATGGCCTTTGCACGCGCTATTCTCTCTGCTCGGAATGCTCTATTCCAGATTTTCTTACGGCTTATTACTCTCCCAGTTCGTTCCATCACATTATCCAGTCTGAATTTCTTTACAGCACTTACTACCACCTTAGATAATCCTGTTTGTTGACTTGTTTATAATCTGCTTCTCGCACTGCTTGAGAGCAGGGCCCTTCCGTTCGTTGACTGATGCATCCCTGGAGCCCAGCGCAGTGCCTGGCAGGTATTTGGCTCTCAGTAAGTGTTCGATGACCGAAATCCCGTACCCAGGCCAGACTTTCAAAAAGATGGCAGACATTTTCACCTCCTGCACTCCTGACCCCAAGCCACCAGGCTACAATCCACGCCTCGGCGCTCCTAGCAGCTCCCTCGCAGCGACCCCAACGAAGCAGTCACTTACCCGACCGCCGTCCAGCTCCTTCCGGCCCCAGCGGCAGCTTAACCCGGAAGTTTTCTCGGACAGCCCGGCCCGCCTCTGCGCTGAAGGAGCACTTCCGGGGCAGTAGGAACGTCGAGTCGGCTGCGGTGGCTGTTCTGAGGGTGGCGGCCGGATAGGTGCGGAGCTTTCTGGACGAGGCAGTAGGGGTGCGAGGTTCAGGGGCCGGGCCCGGGCAGCCGAAGTCGTGAGGGAGGCGGTGACCTGACGGTGGGCGGCTTACATCTCGCGGCAGGGTCGTGGGCTGTGAAAGCGCTTTAGTGATTGAAGCGGTACGTTTGTGTGAGGGAATTCTTGTTGTCAGCGCCTGAGAACTTAGTTGGGAGCGGACGTTTACACCGGATCTCTCGTTTGGGACCCATTCTTGGATGTGGGAAGAAGTGAGAGCGCATGTTTGCTCATCTAGAGACAGCCGTATTAATAACGATAATAAGGATACAAACCACCACCACACCAACTAATAGCAGCTGTCAACCTGTGGGCGGTTACGTGCCGTTCGCTGTTCTGAACCCCTCACATATCGCGTCACTGAATCTTTATAGGGACCCAGAACCCCATTTGACGGATGAGGAAACGGAGAGGCAGACAGGTGACTTGACTTCCCCACAATCGCTGCAGGACAGGAAGAAAGTTAACTCCAGAGCCCGTGCTTTTAGCTACTAAGCTGTACTGCTCTCCATTTTGGTAAATGGGGCGGGGGGAGTGTATATAATATATATATGTATATATATGTGTGTGTGTTTGTGTGTGTGTGTGTGTAAGCGTATGCGTTTTTATTTCTTAAAGATATGGCTCAGCCATTTAATTTTTAGTGTTCCAGTTATTGGAATCTTTCTCCTCCAATTGGGAAAATAACTGCAGAAGAAACTACAATTATTTCTACACGCTTACTACACAATGCCTGGAAGACTTACAAAACACTAAATAGTGCAGTTCCACGTACTTGATGTTTATTCCTTTTTATTGTTTTACCTTTCTCCTAGATTATGAATGAGTTGAGAACAGAGATGGTACAGTCATTCTAATAACGATAGTAATGATAAAATAAACAGCCATCACCGTAAAAAATTCTCTTCTGGCTTAGCTCAAGTATCTGGCACAAATGAAAGAATAGAAATAACCAGTGTTTAATATTTTAGTAAAGGGACTGTTTTGGCCGGGCATGGTGGCTCGCTTGTGTAATTTTAGCACTTTGGGAGGCCGAGGCAGGGGAGGATTGCTTGAGGCCAGGCCTAGGGTTCAAGACCAACCTGACCAACATAGCAAGACCCTGTCTTTAAAAATATATTTTGGAGTATGTCCTTCCAGTCTTTCATGGAATTATATAAATTTATGTAATATGTATATTATATATTCTACATATAGTATACTGTATTTATTTATGATGATGATAATGATGTGTTGCAACCTGGAGAGAGCATAAGGAAAAGATAGGAAACATTTATTCATATACACAGAACATTAGTTGAACTTTGTGCAAAAACTGTGTCGTCTTTCCTATTAGGCCCTTGGAGTAAATGGCTACATTACTTCTCTATCTCCACAGGTACTGTGGTACTACTTGGTACGTAGTAGGTACGCAAAAAATGTTTGCAAGTGAATGAATGGCTACTTCTAAGTTGGTTTGTATGTCAGTGAGTAGTTGTATCTGGATTTTTTCTCTGTGTGTTTTGGAAATGTATAATGTGTTTATATTATATACCCATATATTCTGAACTCCATAGTGTTGTCTTAATCTACTTCTCTAGCTTCTTGCCTTCCTATTGTTCTTCTCCCTGCCATGGGAGAAGAACTACTTACTCCCTACTGTAACTGTCCATATTCTATACTGTCAGACCTCAGGCCTTTGGCTGTACCCACATGTTGTTTCCATATCCTTGAATCCTGTCATTGGCATCATCATCTGTCAAAATCGTATGCTTCTTTTAAGGCAGGTGTTGCCAACTCAGATGCCTACAGAGGTTAATCAGGTAGCATAATAGCATAATTTGAGTGAAGTGGATTTGCATGGGAGGTTATAGGGACCTGGAGAGCAACTGCCCCAGCTAAAAGGGCCCAGCAGCTATTTGGCACAAGCTGGTTATTAGAAAGTTGAATGTGGGCCCTGTGTTGCTAGATCTTTCAATTTTACAAGTGAGAAGTTGGAAGCCTATATTTTTATATGAGGTCTGATTTTTAAATGTTGGCAACTAGTTTTTGCAAAGTTTAAATACCGTGCAGGCCAAATAAAAACATCTGAGGGCTGGATTTGGCACTCGAATTCCCAGTTTGTGACCATTGCTGTAGACTTATTTCAGGTACTTTGTTCATGAATTACGTTGTCTGATTCTAATGGAGTTCTGTCTTTTTCAGCATTTTGTGTGTTGGATGGTCTGGCAGGGATGTTTCAGCATTTTGTGTGTTGACTGAATGCAGCACCTCAGTTATAGTGCTGCATCCAGTCTGCCTTAGTTTTAATATGCGTTTCTTTTCTAATACATTAGAAACATTTTGATGGCATGGGTTGGGTCTTAATTCTGCACTTAGTATATATCAGTACATACCTATGGCGTGTGTGTACATATGTGTGAGATGTATTGATTTTCTACCCTGATAATCCTTGGTTATCCTGGAAACTAGTGTCTGTTCTTTGTAGAAACACTAATAGTATGTTGGCTTTAATTGCCAAAGAGCTCTACATCTGGAAGGAATTGAATTGAGTAACATTGGTATTCAGAAGTTGATCTGACATAAATCCCATCTGATGGCTTAAATTTCATAATGTCCTGGAAAAATTGAAGTAGGAATGATTAATAACTAAAAAGATTTTTAAGGACAATCAATAAAAGGAAAAATTGGTAAATTATACCTCATTAAAATTAAAGACTTGCTCCGAAAGGCCCTATGAAGACAATTAAAAGATAAGCTACAGACTGGAAAAAAAAATTTGTAAACCACATATACAGAATATATGAAGAGCTCTCAAAACTCAAACAGTAAAAAAAAAAAAAAAAAATCTCATTAGAAAATGGGCAAAAGATACAAAGATATTTCACTGACAAGGATATACAGGTGGCGTATAAGCACATGAAAAGATGTTCAACCTTATTAGGTCTTAGAGAAATGCAACTGAAATCCACAATGAGATGTCACCACATAACCGTCAGAGTGGCTCAATTAAAAAATGGCGACAGTGTCAAATGCTGGCAAGAATGCAGAAAAACTTGATCACTCATACATTGCTAGTGGAAATGTAAAATGGTGTAGCTAGTCTGGAAAAGCGTATGGCAGTTTCTTGTAAAACTAAACATGAACTTAACCATATGACTCAACAATTGTACTCTTGGTCATTTACCCCAGAGAAATGAAAGCTTATGTTCCCCCAAAAACCTATACATGAACTTTCATGGCTGTTTTATTTAAAATAGTCCCAAACTGGAAACAATACAGATATCCTTCAATGGATAAATGGGTAAACTGTGATACATCTATACTATGGAATACTACCCAGAAATAAAAAGGAAGGAATATTGATACACACAACTTAAATGGATCTTGAGGGGCTTATGCTGAGTGAAAAAAGTCAATCTCAATAGATAACATGCTGTATGATTTCATTTATATAACATCTTGAAATGACAAAATTACAGAGATGAAGAACACCTGTCCATCAGAGCGATCAGTAGTTGCTTTGGGTTGGAAGGAGTGTGGCAAGTGGTTATGGCTAAAAAAGGATAGCACAAGGGAATCCTTGTGATTGAACTGTTCTGTATCTTGATTGTGATAGTCGCACAAAGCTCTACATGTGATAAAATTTTATAGGACTAAATACAAATAAGTGCATGTAAAACTGATGAAATCTGAATGAGATCAGTGGATAGCATTGATCTCAGTTTCCTGGTTGTGATATTATATTTGTGTAAGTTTTACAATTGGGGGAAACTGGATGTAGGTATGTGGGATCTCTGCATTATTCCTTGTACTTGTATGTGAATCTATGATAATCTCAAACTAAAAAGTTTAAACAAATACTTTATACCAAAGAAGCCTATATAAAAGGTTTTTTTTTTTTTGGGTGGGGGGCTTTAATTTTACCAGGTGATGTTCTAATCATGTCAGATAAAGATGATATTGAGACTCCACTGCTAACTGAAGCAGCCCCCATCCTTGAAGATGGAAACTGTGAGCCAGCCAAGAATTCTGAGTTTGTTGACCAAGGTGCCAAGCCAGAGAGCAAATCAGAACCTGTAGTTTCCACTCGGAAAAGACCAGAGACCAAACCTTCCAGTGACCTTGAGACTTCAAAAGTTCTCCCTATTCAGGTATCACAGACCACAGACAAAATAGGGTATCTATGAAAATACTAGGATTAAAAAGTGTTGGGGCTAAAAGAAATTTGGCATAAATACCAATTTAGAATTGCTCTTATTTTTTTGTCTTTACAACCTAAAATATAGTCTTTTCCATGCTATAAATGTCTTTATGAGTAATTGCTTTTGCTACATGGTGCTTACATACTGATAGCATATATCTGCCAGTCAAGCAATACATTTTTTTAGCTAAATAATATGTATTTGTTCACCCATGCTTTTGGCTAATAATTAGATACTTTGTCCGTACATTCTCATTTTCCTCTAATTTTTTTCATTTTTCTTTGCCTTTTGTTTTTCTGCCTACTGGGAAATTAGGATAATGTTTCCAAAGATGTACCCCAGACCAGGTGGGGTTATTGGGGGAGCTGGGGCAAGTCTATACTCTCTTCAGCCTCGGCCACGGTTGCCACAGTAGGTAAGATCATCAGTCATTTAGTTATTTTTATGTGTGTATTTTATATGGATCTGTGTTGCATATGACTTTGTTAAAAATCTTTTTCCTTCCATGTTTACTCGAAGGCTTTATAGTTTGAGGATGCATTAGTAATGATGGGCTGATGTATACTGCCACTAGAGTTTGTAGCATTTCCTCGTTAGAATATTGAAGTCTAGGAATGATTACTGTGAACTTATTCTTTGGTTTTTTTTTAGGGAAATAGTGCCAAGATTAGTTACATATTGTCAAAATAACATGTCTTGTGGTCATAAATGATTTTATTTAAATTTAAATCATTTAAATCAACTTGATTTAAATCTTCAAGTTTGAATTTTGGTTTGTTTCTTCAGTTTTGGTGACAAATAGCAAAAAAAAGTTATTTTTCTCATTAGGACAAGGTATTTCAAATGTCATCGAGAAGGCAGAGACTTCCCTTGGAATCCCTAGTCCCAGTGAAATTTCAACTGAAGTCAAGTGTGTAGCAGGTCAGTATATGGAAACATAAAGACCTAGAATTATGAATTGAAATGGAGCAGTTGAACTAATTTTTCAGTAGGTATTTATTGGACATCTGATACTCAGGGCATCATGGGACTGTAGTGAGAAACAATTTAGAATCTTTAGCTCCCAGTTAGACATCTATGTCATTTAATCGCTTATGTGTCCCTTCACTTCACTTTCCACATCTGAAATAGAATATTTTATATCTCAAGTGATTGTTGTAAATATTTAACAAATAAGGCCATGAATATACAATATAAAAATTGCTTAGCATTTTGCTTGGCATAATTGAATGAGAGACCAGTAAGAGTTAGCTGAATCTGAGTCTGGTGTGACACAAGAAAAATATTTTAATGTATTGTTTTGGGTGTGTATTCTTTTTGTGTTCAGATTTTTATGAAGACTAAGTTTAATTCTAGAGGCTGGCCTTGATCGGACAGAAACCTGCTCTCAAACCATGAAGGCTAGAATTATAACCAGAAATCTAGAGGGCCTGGGACCAGAAAATATAAATCTTTTCAAGGCCTTGTTTGTATTCATCTCTCATGGGCTTTATTGTCTTTCTTGTTTCTTTTTGTTGATCTGTCTGTTTTTTTCTTGAAGCAGACTGACTTTCGCTGTTTATTTTCCTCAGCTCCAGCTTTATATTGAATTCTGGCATCAGTTATTTCCACTTCTGAGTTCCTAGGTAAAAGAATTAGATCAGTCTAAATTTGGGTCATGTGTCCATGGATCGCTTATGGCTAGGAGACAAGTTACATTGCATAAACATGGCTGCAAAGGACTATGTATGTGAATTGAAGGCACTGTTCTTAGTGATGCCTGCATCAGTTAAACTATTTTAGCTGCAAGTAACAGAATGTGTGAATGAAAGTCAGTGTATTTTTCTTACTTAAGGAGTCTAGAAGTAGGCTGTTCCAGAGTTAGTTTAGTGGCTCAATGATGTCAAGGTTTTGGGCTGGCTTCTCTACAGTATTCTCTGTTGATTTCTGTATAGTTACTTTATGGTTGCCTGATAATACTGCAGCTCCAAGTACAGTGTTCTAAAACAACCATGCTCAAAGTCAGGAATGAAGTAGATGGGAAGTGTCATTTCTCCTCACGCATCCCTCTTTCTTTAAAGAGGGGAAATGTTTTCCAGCAGTCCCAAGCGTGTTTCTTCTCCAATGCCATTGCCTGGAACAGGATCTCATGTTCTTGATGTAGCAGCAAGAGGTGCTGAGAGAGTGAGTTGTGGGCATTATCAGAAACCTCAAGATCAGGATATGGGTTTAGCAGGCAAGGAAAAAGGGGGTTAGAAGTGGCTTTGAATATGTTAACAACAGCATCTTCATGACACTGAAAGATACCTACCACAGAGGGCCATGTTTTAAGAAGGACTTTGAAAAACTGGGTGAATCCTGAAAAGAGTGAGCTAGATAGTATAAATCAGAAAGTATCTGAGACAGGTCTCAATCAAGTTAGAGGTTTATTTTGCTAAGTTTGAGGATACACCTGGGAAAAAGGAACACAAACCACAGAAACAGTCTATCTTCCATACTCTTTTTGAAGAGGGTCTGGGGACTTCAATATTTAAAGGAGAAAGAGTGGGCTGTAGGGGAAAGAGGAAGAAAAGAAAGGGGAGGGTAGATAAGAGGGGCAAGTGGTTGCCTTCTTTTGAATCTTTGGTCAGTGTTCACTGAATCCACATTTTATGTGTAAAAGGAAAGAGCAGAGGTAGAGTAAATTATGTATGTGTCTTACGCTCAGTAAATTGGCAGTTTACATGAGATAAAGTAAACGTAGAGTAGCTACCTGTGGAAACATCTGGCCTTCTGTCTGGCCTTTCTGCTTAGGAACAAAAGGAAAGGCAGTTTTTTGTGTAACTGAGCTTTCAGCTTAACTTTATCTTTTGGCATAGTAAATTTGGGGTCCTGAGGTTTTATTTTCTTTCACAATAGTGAAATGTCTAGAATTAAAGTCTTATGAGAGAAAGTCTTATAAGAGATATTGAATCTGGTAATCTGGAGAAGGGAGATTGGGAGAATATACTGGTCTTTTTTCTGAAGAATAGCATGGAGAAGAAGATTAGGTTTATTATTCATGGTTTATTGGGAGAGAACTAGTAACTAGTACTACTCAGTGGAAGTTATATGGAGTTAAGTTTTAGTTTAATAAAGAGTTTAACAGGGAGAACTTTTCAAAATTACAATGGACTGCCTTTTGATACTAAACCCCTTCTATCTTCTAAAGTTCCTGAGGAAGGAGGTTAATTCCTCTGCCAAGGATATGTCTTATAGTCAACATGTATCTTTTCAGAATTTTGAGATAAGTATAGGCCACTGATGGAAGTCACTGATCATCTGTTAGGGATTTTGTTGTCTTCCTTTAAAGGGTACTATCTTCTGCTTTCCTTTTGTCAGCGGGCATTTAAGGTATTTGCAACTTAAATTGATGCTTTTAAGGCTTTTTTTTCTTTTTCTTTTTTTTTTTTGAGACAGAGTCTCACTCTGTCACCCAGGCTGTAGTGCAGTGGTACCATCTCAGCTCACTGCAACCTCTGCCTCCTGGGTTCAAGCTCTTCTCCTGCCTTAGCCTCCCAAGTAGCTGGGATTGCAAGCATGCGACACCATGCCCGGCTAATTTTAGTATTTTTAGTAGAGGTGAGGTTTTGCCATGTTGGCCAGGCTGGTCTCAAACTCCTGACC
Source organism: Macaca mulatta (assembly GCF_049350105.2). NCBI lineage: Eukaryota > Metazoa > Chordata > Mammalia > Primates > Cercopithecidae > Macaca > Macaca mulatta. The sequence goes on along the minus strand of NC_133411.1, from coordinate 162,898,489 downwards.
TCAAGTGATTCTCCTGCCTCGGCCTCCCAAAGTACTGGGATTACAGGTGTGAGCTGCCATGCCTGGCCAAGGCTTTTTATAAAGCTTGTTTAGGGTGAGTCTAGAGTGGCCTTTACTCCAACTAAGTACTATTTATCTTTACTGCTAAGGCTTGACTCTTCTGAAGTCTCTACCTTAATTCCCAGGTGTTTAATAAAGTCTCTGCTTTGGTGGTTGGAAGTCAGATGTTTCTCAGCATGATCTCTGGGGATTGCTAAGCTTATAGCTCTGTGGTAGTTCTTTGTACAGACTCGTGGAGTCTCCCAGTGCCTGAGCAGTGCGGTATTTAAGCAAAAACACCTGAAGTTGTCTTTGGGCATGCCTATGCGGGTTCTTAGAACTCTTTAGCTATGTAGCTTCCTTCTCTGTGGTTTTCTGACCTGCAAATTCCGATTGCTTCAGCATTCCCAGATTCCAGTCTCCGTTTCTTCCACTCATACTGGTTGCCATGCCCTCCTTGGGTTTCTCCTCCCTCTGTCATGGCCTGGAAAGCTCCTCTATACAGAAAGCCAAGCCAATTGTAAAGTTTACTTTTTTTTTTCTTGTGTGAACCAAAGTCTTGTACTGCCTATTGTCCTATGTCTGAAGACAGTTGCTTCTTATATATTGTCCAGTTTTTCAGTTGTTGTGGCAGGAGGGCGTATCTAATACCAGTTAATCTATTATGGCTGGAAGTGGAAGTCCTCTCGATAATAGAGTATTTAATAATACTTAAATTATTTGGTATAATGGTTGTTTTCCTATGTGAAATTTTTAAAGTTAATAGATTTTTTTTTAAAATATACCCATCTTTGTAATGTATGTCTGTTTGATTTCTACTAATCATAATTTTCTAGGACAAAATTTAAAATAGACTGGATTTTTAAAAATCAGGTTTATTGAGTTATAATTTACACACAGTAAAATTTATTCTTTTTAGATGTACAGTTTTACATGTTTTGACCAGTATATATACTTCTGTTTATACTATGTAATCATAGTACACTGTGATTATGCAGATATAGAAAACATTCTTTATAGAATGATCAATACAGATATATGGAATGTTTCTTATATCTGTATAGATAATTGAGACATAAGAATATTTTTATTACCCCAAAAAAGTTCTCTCATGCCCTTTTGTAGTCACTCTGCTTCACTTACTGTCAGTTCTCAGCAATTACTGATCTTATAGTTTTCTGACCTTATAGTTTGACTTTGTCCTGAAGATTATATAATTGGAATCATACAACATGTAGTCTGTTGTATATATCAGCTGTTTGTTTACAAAACTGGATTTTATTTTTGAAATGAAATGAAAATGAAAACTGCCTATCTTAGCTTTCATTTTAAAATAAGCAAATGGTTTAAAATGATAAAAAGGGCTAAAGCCTTGTGTGTAGTAGGCAGGGTCTAGTTTTAAAAAATTCACATAGATGCTAATAAAGCATAAGAGTTAAGGGACCTGTGCTTCATGTTTACACATCCCCTCCCTCTTGTAGGAGAGACAAATGCCAAAGAGAATGAAAACTTCTCCCCAGTGGCTGGGGCATTTGGTGTATTCTCAACTATCTCTACTGCTGTTCAGAGCACAGTAAGTAAAAAAGTGCAAGGTGGCCTGTTCCTTTCCATAATTATAATGAATTTGCATATCTTTCTCTCTCTTTTCTTTGAACATACATGTGGACTGATTACTTTTAAAGGAGTCCAGGCCACTGAAGACCAGTCACTTTGGTCTTCTGGGTGGAGTGAATGCTACTTGAAAACTTTCATTAAAGCAATAAGGATGAAAGTAGGAAATAAAGGAGTATCAATAAGGGAGTAGGAGTTACAGAGAGGCAATATATGTATTACGAATTCTTAATTTGGTGGCCCTAAAAAAATGTCTGCTTTACAAAAATATTTTTCTCATAGTTGCATCTTTTAGGCAAAGGGGAAATGTGATCTTTTTGACAGATATTTGCGAAACTATATATGATTAAAAAGATTTGTGAAAGGATTGTCTAGGAAGCTAAATATCTTTGCTACATGAGGATAGATAGCTAGTATTTTTTTAAATTTTAACTTTTTATTGAAATATACATACAGAAGAATGAAACAGTAAGTGTTGTTTGAATTTTCAGCGTGAAGCACCCAGAGTAAGAAACAGTATTACCGTACAGCAGATCCCTCCACCATCTTGTGTCCTCTCCCAGTTTCCTGTGTCTTCCCCTCTCCTGCACCAAGATAACCATAATCCTGACCTCTACCATCATAGGTTAATTTTACCTGCATTTCAGCTTTACATAAGTGGAATCACATATAGTAGCTAACTTCTTTCACACAACATTATGTTTGTATAATGTATCTATGGTGGAGTTTGTGTGGAAGATTTGATTTTCTTTGTTGTATTTCATTGTGAAGTTTTGTCACGTTTTATTTATTCATTTCATAGTTGGTGAGCATTGGGGTAGTTTTCAGTTTGTAGCTATTACAAAGAGCTGTTATGAACATTTTTGTACATGTCTTCTGATGAACCTCTGTACTTATTTCTGTTAGGATGTAACCATGAGTGGAATTGCTGGGTCATGCAGCTGTAGTAGATGTTGACAAACAGTTTTCCAACGAAGTTATACCTATTTACATTCCCATAAGCAGTGTGCGATTGTTTTATTTGCCTTACATTCTTGCCAATGCTTGGTATTGTTAGCCACTATTTTTATATAATAATAAAAATATGCATACCGTTATGTTTTCTCAATATTGTTGTAATGAGGTTTCGTGTATTTTCTAGGGAAAGAGTGTTATCAGTGGGGGTTTGGATGCCTTAGAATTCATTGGAAAAAAGACAATGGATGTGATAGCTGAAGGGGATCCTGGATTTAAAAGAACCAAGGGTCTGATGAACCGAAATGCTACACTATCTCAGGTACTGATTATCTTTACCTGTTTACTTCCTGTTTCTGTTTTGATCTGTATTTTTGCCTTTGTTTACTTGGAACCTTGTTAGTGTTTTCAAGAATTTTCAATAATATTTTTATTAAGGCGTTTTTTGGGGGGTCAGGGATTGGTGAGAGCTCTACTGTTTACAGAAATACCCAGCTGTTTTTTCCTCCTGTTTCCTTTCTGCAGGATCCTCCCATCAGTGCAGTACAAAATGCTAAACCTTGTCAGGTTTTTTTTTTTTTCTTTTTAATGTTTAAATCACTTTCAGAGAAACTGGTTCCTTGGGTGTTATTTGCACTTTCTAGGATCAAATTATGTGACCAGGCACGGTGGCTCACAGCTGTAATCCCAGCACTTTGGGAGGCCGAGGCAGGTGGATCAGTTGAGGTCAGGAGTTCAAGATCAACCTGGCCAACATAATGAAACCCCGTCTCTTCTAAAAATACAAAAATTAGCTGGGCATGGTGGCATATGCCTATAATCCCAGCTACTCGGGAGGCTGAAACACGAGAATAGCTTAAACCCAGGAGGCAGAGGTTGCAGTGAGCAGAGACGTGCCACTGCACTCCAGCCTGGGTGACAGAGTGAAACACCGTCTCAAATTATGTGTGATCATCTTTCTTTCTGTAGCTCCTGAGTCTACCAGATTTGAATTGCAATGCCAAGAATGAAAGGGCAATCCTCTGTACTGTAATATGTCTAAGCTTTGCTTCCTTCAATTCTCAGAACTCATCCTTGAGCTCTCATTGTTTGCTACAGTGTAATGCCTCCATCTCTTTTTAGGTTTTACGAGAGGCGAAGGAGAAAGAAGAGATATGGAACTCCAATGAGGTTACTATGGAAACAGAAAAGAAAACTCATTATGGGTTACTCTTTGATGAATTTCAAGGCCTTTCACATCTAGAAGCTCTGGAGATGCTTTCCCGAGAAAGTGAAATAAAGGTAATTCCAAGCCAAAATCTCAACTGGAAAAAGTCTTCAAGTAAAAGAATGCTGCATAGTTTCTTTTCTCTTTGTACATTCGGAAGATGAAATGTATTTTTGATAGTGGCTTGAGATGTGTTGGAAATACTACCACAAAATAAATTTAAAAACTGATGTTTGACTGAACTAATTGCTAGAAATAGAATTAGTCAAGTATTATTTCTTTAAATTTAGACGAAAAAGGCAGATTAACAAACAGGTCTTAATAGGACATTTGTTGTTTTTTCTTCGCTTTGGTTTTTGTTTTGTTTTGTTTTTACTTTTTTTGACCTAGGCTGCCAAGAAACCTGTTGACTTGAGCTGCCAATTTGTGTACAGTTACCTGTTAGCTTTTAATTGATTTAAGATTATCTCATTTTTCTGTGATTTCTAAGCCGTTGTTAAACACTGATAATTTCCAGGAATTTCTGGCTAGTATTACTTTTAGAAGTACAGAGTCTCCCTACCTTTCTGTCATAACCAGCCTCTTGTGTTAAGGTTCTTAAGGAATAACTTGTGCTGACTGGTCAGCTCGTAATTTTGACTTCAATATGATCTATATATAGTCTCTTCCTCATCTGTGAATGTTTTTCTTTTCTTTCATACTCCTGTAACATTTTATTCTTATATCCATTCAGGTGAAATCTATCCTTAATTCTCTGAGTGGAGAAGAATTAGAAACTCTAAAAGTTGAATTAGAGCAACTCAAAGAAGCATTTTCTCTAGCAGAATTTTGTGAAGAAGAGGAAGAAGAGAAAAAAGGTAATACTGAAATTTAGTATCTGAGTGGAGAGGATGCAGTGTGTTTGTATGCATTGCATTGCCCTTGAAATAAATTATTTACTCTCTTATTACACTGGCTTGATTTTACTTTTTCAGTGAAAATTTAATGCAGATTCTCTGTGTAAAATTCTCTACAGCCTTGCACCTGACTACGCATTGATGGGGGCAGTTGGCCTTATGCCCGTGTCTCCCTACCTCCTTCCAACCAAACTCTTTGTGACTTCTCAAGGCCTAATCTTGCAACTCATGTCTTTGCCTGTTTTTGCAGTTAGAAAGCTGTTCTCTTCAGATTGTTGCCTCAGTTTGACTGGTCATTCATATGACCTTTTATATTCCTAGGTACTTTACCTCTGCCTCTCTGACTCTCGTAACCCCTGATTCTGTCTTGAATTGAGGCATGCAGGGTGGCAGTTATCCATAATGTGGGTGATAGTTTGTCTTTTTTTATTTTGAAAACCCTTATGCCATATTTTAATATCTTCTTTCTCAGAAAATGTAAATACTATGTGTATTTGCAAAATTATCAGAAAATGAGATGGGTCAGGAAATGAGATGACTGACATAAAGCATAATTGCCAGGCAACTGAATGTTAAGTTCTAAGGATTGTTTTATTAACATTTTAGCAGGAAATATTTCTAAGCTGATCTTTTTTTAAAAAGTGGAATCTAACGAATACAGTTTTGCCTTTTCTTGATGAAATAATCAGTTTTAAACTTTAAAAGTGAATGGAAAAATTCTCTCAGGTTTCATTAAGACGTAGAGATAATCACCTATGTAGTAGGTTAAATCAATGATGAACAAAGTGTGGTCTGTAGACCCTTGAATTCCCAAAACCCTTTCAGGGCGTCTATGAGTCAAAACTCTGCATCATAATACTAAGATGTTGTCTGCTTAGGAATTTTTAAAAAATTATTATGATTTTTTTTTTTCTGCTTTGGCATTTGTGCTGATGGTGAATAACAATCATGCATAAAATTGCTGGTGCCATAACATGGATCAAGATGTTAGCAAAGTCTACTAGTGTCATTGCATTTTTATTGCCATGCATTGGCAGTTAAAAAAAAAAAAAAAGTGCCAGGTTTATTTAATCTTGTCCTTGATGATGCAGTAAACATTATTACTTTTATTAAATCTTGACCTTTAAATATGCGTCTTACAAATGTTCCGTGTGATGCCTACTGAAGTATGATGTTTGTCTCAGGAAAAGCACTTACATTATTTGAGTTGTGAGCTGAACTACATGCTTTTTTCATGGAATACCATTTTTACTTGAAAGGATAACAGTCACAGAGACTACTCAGAATAGGACAGTTGGTACACATTTTCCTGAAAATGAATGAAGTGAGCCTTTTCTTCAAGGAAAGCAACTAATTTATTTGTGACTCATGATAAAAATGTAAGTGAAGGTTGAAACTTTGTAAAACTTATTTGCTGCTGTGGTGAGCTTGACAGCTTCCCAGTGCTTATAGACTCTTCTGATGAAATTTGTGGTGATCATATTTGTTAAAATATGATCACTTTTTTATATTTTACAAGGAAATGTATTGGCATTTGGAAAATCTGCGTAACTCAGAGAACCAATATATTCTAAATGTCAAATCACCATGGGTAAAAGACCTAATGGATTTTAATTTAGTGTACAAAATTTTATGTTATGGTTTCAGGTATATTGCAATATAGTTCATTGCAACTAATTTTTAAGAAATGACCACTTGTTGAGTTTTGGTGTGGTATTAAAGAATATTAATAATTATCTGAAAAGGCTATTAAAATACTTCTTCCCTTTCCAACTATGTATCTTTGTAAAGTTGAATTTTCTTCATATACTTAAACAAAGCAACATAACAGACTGAATATAAAAGTAGATAAGAGAATTTAGCTATCATCTGTTGAGCTAGATATTAAAGAGATTCAACCATGATATTAAATGATGGCACTATTCTCACTAAAATTTTTCTTTTTTGAAAAATACAGTTTTTAAAAATAAAAAGTATGTTATTTATGTTAATAACTAGTGTGGGTTTACTGTTTCGAATGAATTAATGAACACTTTGTTTTATAACTTTTCATATGTATATGTATAAAACTTACACTAAAAAAGCTCTTTAATGTTCTCAGAAAGTTTTACAAGTACAACAAGGTCCTGAGACCAACAAGTTTGAGAATTACCAGATTAAATAACCTAAACTGCAATGCTTTTTAAAAATGTTTCTGATTGCTTTTTAGAATTTGTACGTCTTTATTTCTTTCTGTTCATTTATCTGTTCATCTTTTACTTCACTGTTAGTGAGCTGGCTTCTGATATCCCATGAATCTCATTTGGTTTTCTATTTCCAATCTGTGGGTGAGAAACAAGGTGACTAGTTTTATTCAAGATGTCTGTTAAAAGCAAAGAGCTCTGAGTGAGGGTCTTAGAGTTTTTCCTGTGACAGGAAACATAAGTGTGTGGATTCTCTAAAAACAGGGACTTTTTTTTCTTTTTCTTTTAAAATCACTTAAGGAGAAGAAATATACATTTATATCATTTATAATTACATAGTTATGTTTACCAATGCTCTTTGTCTTTTGTTGTTTTTTTTTCAATTTTTTTATTTCCATAGGTTATCAGGGAACAGGTGGTGTTTGGTTACATGAGTAAGTTCTTTAGAGGTGATTTGTGAGAATTTGGTGCACCCATCACCCGAGCAGTATACACTGCACCCAGTTTGTGCACCTGAGCAGTATACACCACACTCCCTTCCCATCCTTTCCCCACCGAGTCCCCAAAGCCCATTGTGTCATTCTTAAGCCTTTGCATCCTCATAGCTTAGCTCCTACTTATTAATGAGAACATATGATGTTTGGTTTTCCATTCCTGAGTTACTTCACTTAGAATAATAGCCTTCAGTCTCATCCAGGTCACTGCGAATGTGTTAATTCATTCCTTTTTATGGCTGTGTAGTATTCTATCATATATGTATATATATGTCACAGTTTCTTTATCTACTCATTGATGGGCATTTGAGTTGGTTCCACATTTTTACAAGTGTGAATTGTGCTGCTATAAACATGCGTGTGCAAGTATCTTTTTCTTTTATTTTTTCTTTTATTATTATACTTTTATGTTCTAGGGTACATGTGCACAACGTGCAGGCCTCTAACATATGTATACATGTGCTGTGTTGGTTTGCTGCACCCATCAACTCGTCATTTACATTAGGCACTTCTCCCAACGCTATCCCTCCCCCATTCCCCTGCTCCATGACAGGCCCCATTGTGTGATGTTCCCCACCCTGTGTCCAAGTGCTCTCATTGTTCAGTTCCCACCTATGAGTGAGAACATGTGGTGTTTGGTTTTCTGTCCTTGTGATGGTTTGCTCAGAATGATGGTTTCCAGCTTCATCCATATCGCTACAAAGGACATGAACTCATCCTTTTTATTGACTGCATAGTATTCCGTGGTATATATGTGCCACATTTTCTTAATCCAGTCTATCATTGATGGACATTTGGGTTGATTTCAAGTCTTTGCTATTGTGAATAGTACCACAATAAACATATGTGGGCATTTGTCCTTATAGCAGCATGATTTATAATCCTTTGGGTATATACCCAGTAATGGGATCACTGGATCAAATGGTATTTCTAGTTCTAGACCCTTGAGGAATCACCACACTGTCTTCCACAATGATTGAACTAGTTTACACTCCCAGCAACATTGTAAAAGCATTCCTATTTCTCCACATCCTCTCCAGCATCTGTTGTTTCCTGACTTGTTAATGATCACCATTCTAACTGGTGTGCGATGGTATCTCATTGTGGTTTTGATTTGCATTTCTCTGATGACAAGTGATGATGAGCATTTTTTCATGTGTCTCTTGGCTCCATAAATGTCTTCTTTTGAGAAGTGTCTGTTCATATCCTTTGCCCACTTTTTGATGGGGTTGTTTGATTTTGTCTTCTAAATTTGTTTAAGTTCTTTGTAAATTCTGGATATTAGCCCTTTGTCAGATGGGTAGATTGCAAAAATGTTCTCCCATTCTGTAGGTTGCCTGTTCACTCCAATGGTAGTTTCTTTTGCTGTGCAGAAGCTCTTTAGTTTAATTAGATCCCATTTGTCAATTTTGGCTTTTGTTGCCATTGCTTTTGGTGTTTTAGTCATGAAGTCCTTGCCCATGCCTAGGTCCTGAATGGTATTGCCTAGGTTTTCTTCTAGGGTTTTTATGGGTTTAGGTCTAATATTTAAGTCTTTAATCCATCTTGAATTAATTTTTGTGTAAGGCATAAGGAAAGGATCCAGTTCCTTCAAACTATACTACCTATATATAGTATAGTTTGAAGTTGGGTGGCATGATGCCTCCAACTTTGTTCTTTTTGCTTAGGATCGTCTTGGCGATGTGGGCTCTTTTTTGGTTTCATATGAACTTTACAGTAGTTTTTTCCAATTCTGTGAAGAAAGTAATTGGTAGCTTAATGGGGATGGCATTGAATCTATAAGTTACCTTGGGCAGTATGGCCATTTTCACAATATTGATTCTTCCTCTCTATGAGCATGGAATGTTCTTCCATTTGTTTGTATCCTGTATCTCTTACTTCATTGAGCAGTGGTTTGTAGCTCTCCTTGAAGAGGTCCTTCTCATCCCTTGTAAGTTGGATTCTTAGGTATTTTATTCTCTTTGTAGCAATTGTGAATGGGAGTTCACTCATGATTTGGCTCTCTGTCTGTTATTGATGTATAAAAATGCTTGTGATTTTTGCACGTTGATTTTGTATCCTGAGACTTTGCTGAAGTTGCTTATCAGCTTAAGGAGATTTTGGGCTGAGATGATGGGGTTTTTTAAATATACAATCATGTCATCTGCAAACAGGGACAATTTGACTTCCTCTTTTCCTAATTGAAAACCCTTTATTTGTTTCTCCTCCTGAGTGCCTTGGTCAGAACTTCCAACACTATGTTGAATAGGAGTGGTGAGAGAGGGCATCCCTGTCTTGTGCCAGTTTTCAAAGGGAATGCTTCCAGTTTCTGCCCGTTCAGTATGATACTGGCTGTGGGTTTGTCATAAATAGCTTTTAATTTTGAGATACGTTCCATCAATACTGAATTTATTGAGAGTTTTTAGCATGAAGGGCTGTTGAATTTTGTTGAAGATCTTTTCTGCATCTATTGAGATAATCATGTGGTTTTTGTCTTTGGTTCTGTTTCTATGATGGATTACGTTTATTGATTTGCATATGTTGAACCAGCCTTGCATCCCAGAGATAAAGCCAACTTGATCTTGGTGAATAAGCTTTTTGATGTGCTGCTGGATTCAGTTTGCCAGTATTTTATTGAGGATTTTTGCATCGATGTTCATCAGGGATATTGGTCTGAAATTCTCGTTTTTTGTTGCGTCTCTGCCAGGCTTTGGTATCAGGATGATGGTGGCCTCATAAAATGAGTTAGGGAGGATTCCCTCTTTTTTTTTTATTGATAGGAATAGTTTCAGAAGGAATGGTACCAGCTCCTCTTTGTACCTCCAGTAGAATTCGGCTGTGAATCCATCTGGTCCTGGACTTTTTTTGATTGGTAGTCTATTAATTATTGCTTCAATTTCAGAGTCTGTTATTGCTCTATTCAGTGATTCAGCTTCTTCCTGGTTTAGTCTTGGGAGAGTGTATGTGTCCAGGAATTTGTCCATTTCTTCTAGATTTTCTAGTTTATTTGCGTAAAGGTGTTTATAGTATTCTCTGATGGTAGTTTGTATTTCTGTGGGATCGGTGGTGATATCCCCTTTAGCATTTTTTTATTGCATCTATTTGATTCTTCTCTCTTTTCTTCTTTATTAGTCTTGCCAGCAGTCTATCAGTTTTGTTGATCTTTTCAAAAAAACAGCTCCTGGATTCATTGATTTTTTGAAGGGTTTTTTGTTCTGCTCTGATCTTAGTTACTTCTTGTTTTCTGCTAGCCTTTGAATTTATTTGCTCTTGCTTCTCTAGTTCTTTTAATTGTGATGTCAGGGTATTGATTTTAGATCTTTCCTGCTTTCTCTTGTGGGCATTTAGTGCTATAAATTTCCCTCTACACACTGCTTTAAATGTGTCCCAGAGTTTGTGGTACGTTGTGTGTTTGTTCTCATTGGTTTCAAAGAACATCTTTATTTCTGCCTTCATTTTGTTATGTACCCGGTAGTCATTCAGGAGCAGGTTTTTCAGTTTCCATGTAGTTGTGTGGTTTTTAGTGAGTTTCTTAATCCTGAGTTCTAATTTGATCGCACTGTGGTCTGAGAGACAGTTTGTTGTGGTTTCTGTTCTTTTACAATTGCTGAGGAGTGCTTTACTTCCAACTATGTGGTTGATTTTGGAGTAAGTGCGATGTGGTGCTGAGAAGAATGTATATTCTGTTGATTTTTGGTGGAGAGTTCTCTAGCTGTCTATTAGGTCTGCTTGGTGCAGAGCTAAGTTCAATTCCTGGATATCTTAACTTTCTTTCTCGTTGATCTGTCTAATGTTGACAGTGGGATGTTAAAGTCTCCCATTATTATTGTGTGGGAGTCTAAGTCTCTTTGTAAGTCTCTAAGGACTTGCTTTATGAATCTGGGTGCTCCTGTATTGGGTTCATATATATTTAGGATAGTTAGTTCTTGTTGAAGTGATCCCTTTACCATTACATAATAGCCTTCTTTGTCTCTTTTGAACTTCGTTAGTTTAAAATCTGTTTTATCGAGACTAGTATTGTAATCCCTGCTTTTTTTTGCTTTCCATTTGCTTGGTAGATCTTCCTCTATCCCTTTATTTTGAGCCTATGTGTGTCTCTGCACGTGAGATGGGTATCCTGAATATAGCACCCTGATGGGTCTTGACTCTTTATCCAATTTGCCAGTCTTTGTCTTTTAATTGGGGCATATAGCCCCTTTACAGTTAAGGTTAATATTGTTATGTATGAATTTGATCCTGTCATTATGATGTTACCTAGTTATTTTGCCCATTAGTTGATGCAGTTTCTTCCTAGCATCGATGGTCTTTACAATTTGGCATGTTTTTGCAGTGGCTGGTACCAGTTGTTCCTTTCTGTGTTTAGCACTTCCTTCAGGACCACTCTTGTAAGGCAGGCCTTGTGGTGACAAAATCCCTCAGCATTTGCTTGTCTGTAAAGGATTTTATTTCTCCTTCACTTATGAAGCTGAGTTTGCCTGGATATGAAATTCTGGGTTGAAAATTCTTTTATTTAAGAATGTTAAATATTGGACACCACTCTTCTGGCTTGTAGAGTTTCTGCTGAGAGATCTGCTGTTAGTCTGATGGGCTTCCCGTTGTGGGCAACCTGACCTTTCTCTCTGGCTGCCCTTAAGATTTTTCCTTCATTTCAATCTTGGTGAATCTGACAATTATGTGTCTTGGGGTTGCTCTTCTTGAAGACTCTCTTTGTGGTGTTCTCTGTATTTCTTGAATTTGCATGTTGGCCTGCCTTGCTAGGTTGGGGAAGTTCTCCTGGATAATATCCTGAAGAGTGTTTTCCAGCTTGGTTCCATTCTCCCCGTCACTTTCAGGTCCACCAGTCAAATGTAGAGTTGGTCTTTTCACATAGACCCATATTTCTTGGAAGCTTCGTTCTTTTGTTTTTACTATTTTTTCTCTAAACTTCTCTTCTCACTTTATTTTATTAATTTGATCTTCAATCACTGATACCCTTTCTTCCACTTGTTCGAATTAGCTACTGAAGCTTGTGCATGTGCCACGTAGTTCTCGTGCCATGGTTTTCAGCTCCATCAGGTCATTTAAGGTCTTCTCTATACTGTTTATTCTAGTTAGACATTCGTCTAATCTTTTTCAATGTTTTTAGCTTCCTTGCGATGGGTTCAAACATCCTCCTTTAGCTTGGAGTAGTTTGTTATTACCGACTTTCTGAAGTCTACTTCTGCCAACTTGTCAAAATCATTCTCTGTCCCGCTTTGTTCTGTTGCTGGCGAGGAGCTGTGTTCCTTTGGAGGAGAAGGGACATTCTGGTTTTTAGAATTTTCAACTTTTCTGCTCTGGTTTCTCCCCATCTTTGTGGTTTTATCTACCTTTGGTCTTTGATGATGGTGACCTACAGATGGGGTTTTGGTGTGGATGTCCTTTTTGTTGATGTTATTCCTTTCTGTTTGTTAGTTTTCCTTCTAACAGTCAGGTCCCTCAGCTGCAGGTCTGTTGGAGTTTGCTGGAGGTCCACTCCAGACCCAATTTGCCTGGGTATCACCAGCGGAGGCTGCAGAACAGCAAATATTGCAGAACAGCAAGTGTTGCTGCCTGATCCTTCTTCTGGAAGCTTTGTCTCAGAGTGGCACCCAGCTGTATGAAGTGTCAGTTGGCCCCTACTAGGAGGTGTCTCCAAGTTAGGCTACATGGGAGTCAGGGACCCACTTGAGGCAGTCTGTCCATTCTCAGAGCTCAAACACTGTGCTGGGAGAACCACTGCTCTTTTCAGAGCTGTCAGACAGGGACGTTTAAGTCTGCAGAAGTTTCTTCTGCCTTTTGTTCAGCTATGCCCTGCCCCTAGAGGTGGAGTCTTCAGAGGCAGGGGGACCTCCTTGAGCTTCAGTGGGCTCCTCCCAGTTCGAGCTTCCTGGAGGCTTTGTTTACCAACTCAAGCCTCAGCAATGGCGGACGCCCCTCCCCCAGCCAGGCTTGCTGCCTGGTAGTTCGATCTCAAACTAGCAGTGAGCAAGGCTCCGTGGGAGTGGGCCCCGCTGAGCTAGGCACAGGATATAATCTCCTGGTGTGCCGTTTGCTAAGACTGTTGGAAAAGCGCAGTGTTTAGGTGGCAGTGTCCTGATTTTCCCGGTATAGTCTGTCACAGTTTCTCTTGGCTAGGAAAGGGAACTCCCCCGACCCCTTGCACTTCCCAGGTGAGGCGATGCCCTACCCTGCTTTGGCTTGCCCTCTGTGGGCTGCACCCACTGTCTGACCAGTCCCAGTGAGATGAACCAGGTACCTCAGTTGGAAATGCAGAAATCACCCGTCTTCTGTGTCGATCACACTGGGAGCCACTGACCAGAGCTGTTTCTATTCAGCCATCTTGGAACGGACCCCTCCAAGGATCTTTTTCATATAATGACTTCTTTTCCTCTGGGTAGATACCCAGTAGTGGGATTGCTGGATCAAATGGTATTCTACTTTTAGTTCTTTAAGGAAAATCTACACAGTTTTCCATAGTGGTTGTACTAGTTTACGTTCCCACCAGCCATGTAGAAGTGTTCCCTGTTCACTGCATCCATGCCAGCATCTATTATTTTTTGGTTTTTTGATTATGGCCATTCTTGCAGGAATAAGGTGGTATCGCATTGTGGTTTTGATTTGCATTTCCCTGATCATTAGTGATGTTGAGCATTTTTTCATATGTTTAGAGCCATTTGTTTATCTTCTTTTGAGAATTGTCAGTTCATGTCCTTAGCCCACTTTTTGATTGGATTGTTTTTTTCTTGTTGATTTGTTTGAGTTCATTGTGGATTCTGGATGTTAGTTGTTTGTCAGATGTATAGATTGTGAAGATTTTCTCCCACCCTGTGGGTTGTCTGTTTACTCTGCTGACTTTTTTGCCATGCAAAAGCTCTTTAGTTTAATTAAGTTCCAGCTATTTTTCTTTGTTTTTATTGCGTTTGCTTTTGAGTTCTTGGTCGGGAAATCCTTGCCTAAGCCAATGTCTAGAAGGGTTTTTCCAATGTTACCTTCTAGAATTTTTATAGTTTCAGGTCTTAGTTGATTATTGTGTAAGATAAGAAATGAGGATTCAGTTTCATTCTCCTACATGTGGCTAGCCAATTATCCCAGCACCATTTGTTTAACAGGGTGTCCTTTCCCTACTTTATGTTTTTGTTTGCTTTGTCAAAGATCAGTTGGCTTTAAGTATTTGGGTTTATTTCTGGGTTCTCTGTTCTGTTCTATTGGTCTATGTGCCTATTTTTATACCAATACCATGCTGTTTGGGTGACTGTGGCCTTATAGTATAGTTTGAAATCAGGTAATATGATGCTTCCAGATTTATTCTTTTTGCTTAGTCTTGCTTTGGCTGTGTGGGCTCTTTTTTGGTTCCATACAAATTTTAGGATTTTTTTTAGTTCACTGAATAATGGTGGTGGTATTTTGATGGGGATAGTGTTGAATTTGTAGATTGCTTTGGGCAGTGTGGTCATTTTCAAAATACTGATTCTACCATCCATGAGCATGGGATGTGTTTTCATTTGTTTGTATCGTATGATTTCTTCCAGCATTGTTTTGTAGTTTTCCTTGTTGAGGTGTTTTACCTTCTTGGTTGGGTATATTGCTAAGTTTTGTTTTTTTTTTTTGTTTGTTTTTTTTTTTTTTTTGCAGCTTTTGTAAAAGAGGTCGAGTTCTTGATTTGATTCTCTGCTTGGTCGCTGTTATTGTATTGAAGAGCTACTGATTTGTGTGCATTAATTTTGTATCCAGAAACACTGCTGAATTCTTTTATCAGTTCTAGGAGCTTTCTGGAGGAGAGTTTAGGGTTTTCTAGGTAAACAATTGTCAGCAAACAGTGACAGTTAGACCTCCTCTTTACTGATTTGGATACCCTTTATTTCTTTCTCTTGTCTGATTGCTCTGGCTGGGACTTCCAGTACTGTGTTGAAGAGGAGTGGTGAGGGTGGGCATCCTTGTCTTGTTCCAGTTCTCAGAGGGAATGCTTTCAACTTCTCCCCATTCAGTATTATGTTGGCTGTGAGTTTGTCTAGATGGCTTTTATTACATTGAGGTATATGTCCCTTGTATGCTGATTTTGTTGAGAGTTTTAATCATAAAGGGATGCTGCATTTTGTGGAATGCTTTTTCTGCATCAGTTGAGATGATTGTATGATTTTTGTTTTTAATTCTGCTTAGGTGGTATATCACATTTATTGCCTTTCATCTGTTAAACTATCCCTGCATCCCTGGTACGAAACCCACTTGATCATGGTGGATTATCTTTTTGATATGTTGTTGGATTTGGTTAGCTAGTACTTTGTTAAGGATTTTAGCATCTATGCTCATCAGGGATATTGGTTTGTAGTTTTCTTTTTTGGTTATGTTCTTTCCTGGTTTTGGAATTAGGGTGATACTGGCTTGATGGAAAGATTTAGGGAGGGTTCCCTCTTTCTCTATCTTGTGAAATAGTGTCAATAGGATTGGTACCAATTCTTTTTTGAATGTCTAGTAGAATTCTTCTGTGAATCCATCCGGTCCTGGACTTTTTTTTGTTGGTAATTTTTAAAATTACCATTTCAGTTCACTGCTTGTTATTGGTCTATTCAGGGTATCTGATTCTTCTTGATTTAAGCTAGGAAGGTTGTATTTTTCCAGAAATTTATCCATCTCCTCTAGGTTTTCTAGTTTATGTGCATAAAGGTGTTCATAGCAGCCGTGAATGATCTTTTGTATTTTTGTGTTGTCAGTTGTAATGTCTCCCATTTCATTTCTAATTGAGATTATTTTGATTTTCTCTCTTGCTTAATCTTGCTAATGGTCTATCAATTTTATTTATCTTTTCAAAGAATCGACTTTTTGTTTCAATTATCTTTTGTATTTTTTTTTTTTTTTTTTTTTTGAGACGGAGTCTCGCTGTGTCTCCCAGGCTGGAGTGCAGTGGCATGATCTCGGCTCACTGCAAGCTCCGCCTCCCGGGTTCACGCCATTCTCCCGCCTCAGCCTCCCAAGTAGCTGAGACTACAGGCGCCCGCCACCACGCCCGGCTAGTTTTTTGTATTTTTAGTAGAGACGGGGTTTCACCATGTTAGCCAGGATAGTCTCCATCTCCTGACCTCGTGATCCACCCGCCTCGGCCTCCCAAAGTGCTGGGATTACAGGCTTGAGCCACCGCGCCCGGCCTATCTTTTGTATTTTTGTTTGTTTCAACTTCATTTAGTTCTGTTCTGATCATGGCTATTTCCTTTCTTCTGCTGGGTTTGGGTTTGGTTTGTCCTTATTTCTCTAGTTCCTTGAAGTGTGACCTTAGATTGTCTGTTAGTGCTCATTCAGACTTTTTGATGTAGGTGTTTCGGGCTATGAACTTTCCTCCTTGCACCACCTTTGCTGTATCCCAGAGGTTTTGATAGGTTGTGTCACTATTGTCATTCAGTTTGAAGAATTTAATTTCCATCTTGATTTCATTTTTGACCCAGTGATCATTCAGGAGCAGGTTATTTAATTTCCATGTATTCGCATGGTTTTGAAGAGTTGATTTCTAGTTTTATTCACACTGTGATCTGAGAGAGTACATGATATAATTTCAATTTTTTTAATATATAGAGACCCCTTTTGTGGTCTGTCTTGGAGAAAGTTCCATGCACTGTTGAATAGAATGTATATTCAGCAGTTGTTGGGTAGAATGTTCTGTATATATCTATTACGTCAATTTGTTCCAGGGTATAGTTTAAATCCATTGTTTCTTTGTTGTCTGTCTTGATGACCTGTCAGGTGCTGTCAGTGTGGTATTAAAGTCCCCCACTATTATTGTGTTGCTATCTATCTCATTTTTATTTTATTTATTTTTGAGACAGAGTTTTGCTCCTGTTGCCCAGGCTGGAGTGCAATGGTGCAGTCTTGGCTCACCCCAACCTCCGCCTCCCAGGTTCAAGCGATTCTTCTGCCTCAGCCTCCTGAGTAGCTGGGATTACAGGCATGTGCCACCACGCCTGGCTAATTTTGTATTTTTAGTAGAGATGGGGTTTCTCCATGTTGGTCAGGCTGGTCTCGAACTCCTGACCTCAGGTGATCCGCCTGCCTCGGCCTCCCAAAATGCTGGGATTACAGGCATGAGCCACTGCCCCCAGCCTGTCTATCTCATTTCTTAGGTCTGTTGGCAATTGTTTTATAAATTTGGGACCTCCAGTGTTAGGTGCATATATGTTTAGGATTGTGATATGTTCCTGCTGGGCACTGCCTTTTACCATTATATGATGTACCTCTTTGTCTTTTTTAACTGCTGATGCTTTAAAGTTTGTTTTGTCTGATACAAGAATAGCCACCTCTGATTGCTTTTGGTGTCCATTTGCATGGAATATCTTTCCAACCCTTTACCTTAAGCTTGTGTAAGTCCTTATGCGTTAGGTGAATCTCTTGAAGGCAGCAGATGGTTGGTGAGTTCTCCTTTCTGCAATTCTGTGTCTTTTAAGTGGAGCATTTAGGCCATTTACATTCAACATTAGTATTGAGATGTGAGGCACCATTCCATTCATTGTGCTGTGTTGCCTGTACATCTTTTTTTTTTTAATTGTATTTTTGTTTTATAGGTCACGAGATTTATGTTTTACATAAGTTCTGTTTTGATGTGTTTCCAGGATTTGTTTCAAGATTTAGAGCTCCTTTTAGCAGTTCTTGTACTGCTGGCTTGGTAGTGGCAAATTCTCTCAGCATTTGTTTGTTTGAAAAAGACTATCTTTCCTTCGTTTATGAAGCTTAGTTTCACTGGATACAAAATTCTTGGCTGATAATTATTTTGTTTGAGGAGGCTGAAGATAGGGCTCCAATCCCTTCTAGCTTGTAGGGTTTTTGCTGAGAAATCTGCTGTTAATCTGATAGGTTTTTCTTTATAGGTTACCTGGTGCTTTTGTCTCACAGCTCTTGAGATTCTTTCCCTTGTCTTAACTTCCGATAACCGGATTACAATGTGCCTAGGCAATAGTCTTTTTGTGATGAATTTCCCAGATGAAATTTGAGCTTCTTGTATTGGATGCCTAAGTCTCTAACAAGGCTGGGGAAGTTTTCCTCGAAATTTCCTCGATTTCCAAATGCGTTTTCCAAACTTTTACATTTCTCTTCTTCAGGAATGCTGATTATTCTTAGGTTTGGTCATTTAACATAATCCCAGACTTCTTGGATGCTTTGTTCATATTTTCTTATTCTTTTTCTTTTGTCTTTGTTGGAATGGGTTAATTTGAAGACCTTGTCTATAAGCTCTGAAGTTCTTTCTTCTGCTTGTTCAATTCTATTGTTGAGACTTTCTATAGCATTTTGCATTTCTGTAAGTGCATCCATTGTTTCCTGTAGTTTTGGTTGTTTTTTATTTATGCTATCTATTTCATTGTCTATTTCTCTCGTCACTTCTCATATCATTTTTTTGATTTCCTTAAATTGGGCTTTTCCTTTCTCTGGTGCCTCCTTAATTAGCCTGATAACTAACCTTCTAAATTCTTTTTCAGTTGAATCAGGGATTTCTTCTTGGTTTGGATCCATTGCTGGTGAACTAGTGTGATTTTTGGGAGTGTTAAAGAACCTTGTTTTGTTATATTCCCAGAGTTGGTTTTCTGGTTCCTTCTCATTTGGGTAGGCTGTGTCAGAGGAAAGGTCTAAGGCACAAGGGTGTTCAGATTCTTTTGTCCCACGGGGTATTTGCTTGACGTAGCACTCTTCCCCCTTTTCATAGGGATGTTACTTCCTGAGAGCTGAGCTGTAGTGATTGTTATCTCTCTTCTGGATCTAGCCATCCAGCAAGTCTCCCAGGCTCCAGTCTGGTACTGGTGGTTGTCTGCACAAAGTCTTGTGAACCATCTGTGTGGGTCTCTCAGCTGTGGATACCAGCACCTGTTCTGGTGGAGGTGGCAGGGGGGTGATGTGGACTCTGTGAGCATCCTTGGCTTTGGTTGCTTAATGCACTATTTTTATTCTGGTTGGCCTCCTGCCAGGAGGTGGCACTTTCAAGAGAGCATCAGCTGTGGTAGTATGGAGAAGAACAGGCAGTGAGCAGGGCCCTAGAAATCCCAAGAGTATATATTCTTTGTCTTCAGATCAGGTTGGGAAGGGCAGGGTTGGGCTCAGACTCTCCTTGGGCAGGTCTTGCTGTGGCTGCTGTGGGGAATGGGAATGAGGTTCCCAGGTCAATGGAGTTATGTTCCTAGGAGGATTATGGCTGCCTCTGCTGTGTCATGCAGGTTGTCAGGGAAGTGGGGGAAAGCCAGCAGTCACAGGCCTCACCCAGCTCACATGCAACCCAAAGGGCTGGTCTCACTCCCACTGTGCCCACCCCCCAACCACACTGAGTCCATTTCCAGGCAGTGGGCAAGCAGGGCTGAGAACTTGCCCCAGACTACCCACCTCCCAGCTGTGAAAGCAAGTAGGGCTTTCCGTCTTCCCCTGCCTGTGGAGTCCACACACTGGATTCATGCCCTCTCCTGAGTTCTGTTAAGGGGAGTTCTCCATCAGTTCAAATTGTTACAAAGTTCAACTGGAGGTTTCCTTCTCCCTGTGGCCTTTTCCCACTGCCTCTGCCTTTCCTCCCCAAGAACCCCTGTGAGGCAAGGTGGAAATTGCTTGCTAGAGAACCCAGCGATCCCACAGGGGTTTTCCTACTGCTTCCTCTACCCCTGTATTTCACTTGGCTCTCTAAGTTGACTCAGCTCCAATGAGGTCAGATTTGTTTCCCGTAATCTAGACCTTCAGGTTCCCTAATGGGGTGTGTGTTCTGGGACAGATGATCTCCCTTTCCCACTTCCACACTGTTTGGGCACTCACAGTATTTGGGAGGTCTCCCGGGTCCTGCAGGAGCAATCCACTTCCTTCAGAGGGTATATGGGTTCTCTTGGCTTTCTAATGTGTTCCTGCTGTCATTCTGGAGCAGAAGTTTACAATGTGAGCCTCCATGTGCTGCTCTGTCCATCCGAGTGGGAGCTGCAGTCTATTCCTGCCTCCTTTCTGCCGTGATCTCTCCTACTTTCAGGGCTTTTTCTTTTTTGTTTCCATTTGTGTTCTGCATTGTGTCCTAACTAAGAAGTCAAACTGGCTGGCTATATAGCATCTTGCTAAATGATACCTTATTCTATGTAAAGGTACTTGTCCTCATTGGAAAACGGTTCTTGAATATAAGTTTCTAAAGCTGCCTTGAGATACTGAGAAGGCAGTATAGCATGGTGAATAAAAGGATGGGTTTTGGAATTAGACTTGGATTCAAAATCAAGATCTGTCATTTACTAAGCCATGTGACTTTGGGAAGTTACTTAACATTGAGCTTCTGTTTCCTCACCTGTAAGAAGAGTATGCTAATTCCTCTCAAGTTACAAGGATTAAATGAAATACTGTATTTAATATGTGGCACATAGTAAGCACTCAACAAATGTGGCTATTATTTTCATTATTAGAAGGGCATAAATAAATAGGTAAAAATATGCATTTTAAAAGTCTTAGCAGGAAACCGATAAATTAATTTTGATTTTCGTAAGTTGCTCCATTGTTCCTAATTTCCTAATCAAGCCCTACATGACAATCCTCAGTTATTTATAAACTTAAGTTATTTGTTTGTAGTGCCATTAACAGTATTTGTTCAATTTACTCAACATCTGGCTTTCCATAGTAATCAGAAATCCCAGTCTTTAAATACCATTCAGAGAACTTCAAGCAGTTTTCTAAACAGATGGTTTTGTGTCTGTGATTTTTTTTTTTCTTACGTGTTCTCCAGAGATCAGAACTCTGAAAAGATAGCACTGGATTCCCCCCACCACTCACTGTGCCCCAGCCTTTCCCAGTGATTTTGGTTGAGAATGCAATAGTGACCTTAGTATTTAATTTTGTCTCTATGAAGCTGTTTTTTTAAAAAGTGGTGATTTTCAGAGGGTAGAGAATACCATAGAACCAGTGATGATGTTGGTTATCTTCATTTTCCATCAGCATCCTGGGCTCTTGCCCCTCTACCATATATACCTGATTCCTTTTTTCAGAAGGAGTCTTCCTGCTTGGAAGATTTATATAAATTTAATTTATATAAATTATATGTACTACCATAATTGTAATTTACATTCTAAAATATACCCTAAAATAGAATTTTTAGTAGATAGAGATAAATTTCTATAAATAAAAAGTCCATTTTTTTTCCTGTTCTCCATTGAATTATTTTGTGAACCCGTTTGGGTATATGCATCCCACTATGGATTCAGATTCATCCCTTGTATCCAAATTACAAATTATTTGAGAAAACAAAATGTCTGCCTAAATAGTAGAATGTTATTAGCAGTTGTTTAAATGTGTTATGTAGGAAGAGTTGTGTCAGTTAGTGAGATCAGCTTTTCCCAAACCTTATTATACCTGAGATCACGAAATCATTTAATTCTCTGCCTTAAATACCAAGAAAGAAGGACAAAAGGATAGTGGATGGAGAGAGAAGAGCCAAGATACACTTTTTTATTCCTGGGAATATTAAGCAAGATGCTGAGTATGAAGCAGTAATGATTTGCCCTGGCAAACTATAGTGAATTAAGAAATATTCTATAGACTGTAAGTAGATTGCTAGAAGATTTCTATGTACAAGAGTTCTCTTCTGCATTCCATGTTGCAGAGAAGCCTTGGGCTGGACCACAAAGCAGGGAGTGTATAGGATTCAGATGAGTGGAGAGGGAAAGAGAGCATTTCCCACTGTTTGTTTGGATTTGCTAATTGCTTTTTGATTTTGAGTCACCCATTTGCTTGTTTGTTTCTTTGTAAGTGTTCCTGGTTCTCCATCATCTTTCACAAGACTAACTCCAACAGCTTCCTTACCATCCTTCCAACGTTCTGGAATCCCCTTTGCTTCTCTTCTTTTTATTTTTAATTATGATGGATGCGTAATGATTGATCCTCTTTTCTTCTTATCCACCATTTTCTCTTACCTGGATCCTGCATTATTGCCTCAGCCTGCCTCCCTTCTTTTCCCCCTTCTAATCCATTCTCCACCCAGCCATCAAAGTGATCTTTCTAAAATTTAAATGTGATTCTGTTTCTGCTTAAAACCATTCAGTGGTTCCTCACTTCCTCATTATAAAGTTTGAATTCTTCACCATCGATTATATGGCCTTTATTATCTGGATCTTACCTTTCTAGAAAGCTTACCACTTCTCCCCCTTACATTAGATACTCTCAATCATATTAAACTCTTTGGCATACTTTCTTTCACCTTTGGCTCTTTGCATTTGTTTCTCTGCCTGAAACTCTTCCTATTCTCCTGGCTAACTTGTACTCAAGTTTGATGTCCCAACTTAAATTCCACTTTCTTGGAAGTGCATGCACAGTACTTGCTTAGTCTATGCTGTCACCATTTCTATATTCATGCTCTGGATATAATGCAAAAAGCACAGCACAGGATTTGGACTTGGAGTAGGAAGACTAAGGTTTGACCACTAATCTTTGCTATGCAATCTTGGGGAAGTCACTTAATGTCTTCAGGCCTTAATCACTTCATCTCTAACGTGGAATAATGTCACTTTTCTCTCAAGCCCCTTGAAGCATTTATTGATATAATACACATAAAAGGATACTATAAGCACTAAAGCACCATGCTCATGTACATTACTGCTGCTACTATTGTTATTACTACTACTGCTACTGCTATTACCACTCCTCTCCTCTTCCTCCTTGCCTGCCACCTCATGATCCTCAGCAGTCTTTCTGGAGTGTTTTATATGGGACTTGGTTTTTTAGGGGATGAAGATTTTACCAAGGACATAACAGAGCTGTTTTCCCAGCTGCACGTTTCCTCCAAACCAGAGAAACTTGCCAGGGTAAGTTATCGCTTCTTGGTGATTTTCATTATTTTACTTGTAAGAATGTAGTGGATAAAGACTATAAGATTATAAATTCCTGGCAGAGGTGTCACCAAAATCGAGGGTGTATTCTCGTTATACCCAGAATTGGGTTCTGCATCTACTTGCCTTCTGCTCCTCTAAGTCAGTGTGTTGAACCCACATCGGCCCTCCAACACGTGTCCCATCTTCACCTGTTTTCAGTTGGGATGCTTTGCTTATCTGAAAGCTTAATTTAGGCTACAATGTTGGTCATTAAAAGTTGGCAGTGCTGACCAGCCTCATGATTCCAGTGGGTGAGCCTCTGTTGAGGACTCACTGTTCTCAGGGGTCTGAATGATTTAGAAATAATATGTGGCCTTGCCCATAGGGATTAGAGGTTGTCATTACCCAGAGCCCAGTAACTCAGATAATGACTATTTGGCGTATGGAAGTGAGAGAGTATTATGACCAAGGCCTTTATTTTTGGTGCTGATTCTGGAACTATTTTCTTATATCTGAAATGTGGAGAGACTTTAATCAAAGCTTAGAGTGGGTAGGGAGGTTCTGTGGCAAATATAAGCCAGTGCCTGCTCATGGGACACTGTTCACTGGGTCATGGACTGCTTGCTACCTCTTTACCCACCTCTACCAATCTTGAGAAGCATTTCAAGACCAGTCAGCTGCAGGTGCACATTGTTTCCTGGCCAGGGAGAGGTGAGAGCTATTGCATAGTCAACCCAGTCACCTTGTCTCCATCCCTCAGGGCAAGGAATATGATGTTTGGTGTGTTATCCCACTCTCCTATGCCCATCGAAAAAGGTGTATTCTCTGAGAAAGCTTTTTTAGATCATCCCCAGGCAGCTCATCTCCCTTACCTCTACTGTAACACTTTACTACAGCACTTTTGATCTTGTATTATAGTGCTTTTTATTTTGGAAATAATATCAAACTTAGAGAAAAGTTACAAGAGTAGCACAAACAATATTTGTATACCTTTTATGCAAATCCAATACTCTTAATATTTACCTCATTTGCTTAAACATTTGTGCTTTCACATATGTTCTTTCTCTCTGTGTGTATAAATACACGTATACACATGTAGATAAACACATATTATTTTTGTAACTATTTGAGAGTAAATTGTGAACATTATTGCTCTTCTAAATTTTTCAATATGTGTCTGCTAAGGATAGGGATATTCCCTTACATAACCACAGTATAGCTATCAACTTCAGTAAATTTAACATTAGTACTTTTGTTGTACTAATTTGTTGTAATCTGTTTTCCGTATTTCAGTTACATCAGTTGACCCAATAACGTCCAATAATATCAAACTTTTTCCTTCACCACTGGAGCCAGTACATGATCACAAATTTAGCTGCCATGTACTTTTAGTTTCCTTTAATCTAGAACAGTTCTTCAGCCTTTCTTTGTCTTTTATGACACTGGTGTTTTTGAAAAACAAGTTTTGGAGTTTGTCTGATGCTTTCTCATGATTAATGTCAGTTTATACATTCCTGGCCAAAATACTCTGTAAGTGATGGTGTGTCCTGCCCAGGGTATCACATCTAAAAGTACATGATATTCATTTACCCCTTATTGGTGATGTGTTGTCTGATTTCTTTCTGTAGAGCTACAGTTTATTTACCTATCTTGCTAATAAACGTTCTGTGAGGAGATACTGTAAGACCATACAAATATCCTGCTACTCATCATAATTTCTCTCCTAAATCTAGCATCTATTTATGATTCTTGCACCAATATCTAGTGTGAAGATTTACCAGTTGGCTTTAAGCGTTCCAGTATAGTCATGAGCTCTCCTTTCTCCCCTATTTTGTTCATTCTTTTTTTATTTGTTGTCAGTATTTTTTATTTGTTGTCATGGAGTTCTGCTTTTTCCCCATTGGCTTGTAATTCATCACTGTCCTTAATATTTTGATGTTCAGATTTGTCTTTCAAGCTGGCTCCTAGGTGGCATGCCTCCATCATTTTGGGGTGCTTCCTTACTTTCTGGCATAACAAGATATTCTTATGTCTTAATACCTTCTGTGCCCCAGCCCCACAACCAGAAATTTCTTTGCGAAAGCATGATTCATTGATTTTTGGTTTCATAAACCAAGACCTGAGTACTAAGTGTACTCATCGCCACTGGCGTGACTCTGATTCTAGGCTGTCAGCAGAGCTAGAAAATATACTCAGGTACGTATACACCTATATGTGTTATGTATGTAGATACATATGTGCACATGTACACCTATATGTGTTTTAGAAATCATGATTTCACACATAGTATAACTCCAATTTTAATCCATCCCTACAGGGTTTTTCCTTGCCTTTCCCTGTTACACATTTGTATCTCTCTTCTACAGTAGGAACCTTGTCTCCCAACAATATTACCACATTTCCTTAATTATGAGATGTGTCTGAAATGGTTTTATTGCTTTGCCTATACTATAGAGTATCCCTTATCCAAAATGCTTGGAATAGAGAACTGTTTCAGATTTCAGATTTTTGTTTGGATTTTGGAATATTTGCGCGCACACACACACACACACACACACACACACACACACAGTGCTGTATCTTGAGGATGCAATCTAAGTCTGAACACAGAATTTATTTATATTCATGTATACCTTATACACATAGCCTGAAGATAATTTTATACAATATTTTTAAAAATTTTGTGCATGGAGGCCGGGCGCAGTATCTTACGCCTGTGATCCCAGGACTTTGGGAAGCCGAGGCAGGCGAATCACGAAGTCAGGAGATCGAGACCATCTTGGCTAACACGGTGGAACCCCATCTCTACTAAAAATACAGAAAATTAGCCAAGCCAGGCGTGGTGGTGGGTGCCTGTAGTCCCAGCTACTCAGGAGGCTGAGGCAGGAGAATAGCATGAACCCGGGAGACGGAGCTTGCAGTGAGCCAAAATCGCACTACTGTACTCCAGCCTGGGTGACAGAATGAGACTCTGTCTTAAAAAAAAGAAAAAAAAAAATTGTGCATGAAACAAAATTTTGGATTCATTTTGACTGCAACCCATCACATGAGGTCAGGGGTGGAATTTTTCACTTGTGGCATCATATTGACACTTAAAAAATTTCAAATTTTGGAGAATTTTGGATTTTTGTATAAGTGATACTTAATCTGTACTATAAAAGTAACCTACAAAAAATTGTTTTATTTGCTGCCTATGTGTTAATTTTGTTTTTGAATATGTAGGGTATTAACACGCTTCCAAAAATCAAACTGCATAAAAAATATACTCAGGTCTCTCCCTCCCACTTCCCTTCCACTCTGTTCTCCTGTTTTTGTAGGTATTCATCTTTCTTGTTTTTGGCTTATCTTTCCCGAGTTTCTTTTTGTAAAGATAAGCAGATATATTTTCTTATCTCCTCTGATGGAAAAGTCAACATACTGTATTTGTTCTTTAGCACTCTGCCTTTTTCACTTAGCCTTGTGCATAAGTATTTTTATACATTTATCACAGTTTTTAAAAAATATGTATATCTTACCTCCTATCCTGAAGCTTAAATTTCTCAAAGGCAGGATCTGTACATACCTATTCCTTAAAATTCCAGCTCTACTACCTATTACTTTCTGTGTGACCTTTAGCAAGTTGCTTGACCTCTGTGAGCCTCATTTTTTTCTCTGTGTGGTGAGTAATAATAATGTAGAGTTCCTGTGAGGTTTAAATGTGTTCACACACACAAAGCTCTTACAAACTGCCTGGCTTATAGTAAATAAATGCTCACTGTTGATGGCTCCACAGAAGATAGCCCGATGTCCTCTACATGTAGCTGTTCAATAAATATACATATATGTTCAATAAACCTTTATTGTGCTTAGTAATTTGCTAGGTGCTAGGGAAATAATCATGAGAAAGACATAGTTTACATGCTTAATGAGAGATCACATTAATAATAAT
This sequence comes from Macaca mulatta, assembly GCF_049350105.2. Taxonomy (NCBI): domain Eukaryota; kingdom Metazoa; phylum Chordata; class Mammalia; order Primates; family Cercopithecidae; genus Macaca; species Macaca mulatta. The sequence goes on along the minus strand of NC_133411.1, from coordinate 162,871,419 downwards.
TTTTGGAAGACCAGTAACTCCTTATCTATCTGGCAGTTCTAGCCATTCTCTGAAAGCAGTCTTCAGATTGTTTAAATTTTAGGCATTGAGACTTAAGATGTAGATTGATTAAGGATCAAGGCCTTAACCATTGACCCTCAAAAGATTTATATGGCAGGCTGTGATGTAGGGGAAAGAGCACTGAATTAGGAGTCTGGGAATATGATTCTATGATTCTGATTCTTGTTCTGATACTCACATGTGGTATGGCCTTGGACAAATTCATTTTCTTCTCTAGGCCTCGTTATTTTTCTGTTGGAAATAAATAAGCTTTTGGAGAAGCCAAGTTCAAAGGTACCTTTTGAGATCTGCAGATCTCAACAACTGGAAAGTTCCAGACTGAATTGTGGGCGTGGATGACATTAATAATTTTGGAAAAGGATAATAAATTACCTTGAGTTGGCACAATAGTTCGTGATGATTTCACTTAATATATTTATTACAAGAGAGGTCACTTTGGGTAAGCTCTATGCCTACTAAAATATCTCCTGGCCAGGGGCAGTGGCTCACACCTGTAATCCCAGCACTTTGGGAGGCCGATGGGTAGATCACGAAGTCAGGAGTTCAAGACCAGCCTGGCCAAGATGGTGAAACCCCATCTCTACTAAAACTACAAAAATTAGTCAGGCGCAGTGGCAGGTGCCCATAATCCCAGCTACTCGGGAGGCTGAGCTTGAACCTGGGAGGCAGAGGTTGCAGTGGGCTGAGATCATGCCACTTCCCTGTAGCCTGGGCAACAGAGTGAAACTCTATCTCAAAAAAACTCCCTCAAGTATATTAAATTTATCGTATCAATTTTTTCTTTTATGTGGTCTATCACTTTCCATTTTTCTTTCTTTTTTAATCTCAGATAAATTAATCCTTCGTTTTTTACTCATTTTGTCTCTTCAAAGATATTGTAAATAATTTAACATATTGTTTGTATTATTAGTCAACTGTTAGGATTCTTTCCAGCCTCATCTCTCACTGTTCTCTTCTATAAATCTCACTACTCCAACCTAATTTTCTGTCACACTCCCCATCCTCTATATTCTTCCTTACTGGCCTTTGTTCTGTTTCTCAGGTGTACCACGCTCATTTCCCTGTGCTTACAACTCTTGTTGCCTAAATATTTGTATGGCCAATTCCTTCAGATTTCAGCTGAAACATAACTTTTCAGAGACCCTTTCTGACCACCCAAACTCAAGCCACCTTCTACCCACACTCATCATTACTCCTTTTTATTTTCTTTATGTATGTATTTGTTTGCTTGTTAATTGCCTTATTAGGAGGGAGAAGAGCAGGCTCCTAGATTGTATTATTCACCATTGAGTCCCTAGCACTGGCACAGTGTTAGTATATATTTGCAATAAGTGAATGAATGAGTAAAATGCCTGTATCCTATATTTTGGTCTTGCTAGATATCTCACAGTTTGCCTAAACACTTTGCATTTTTCTGTTTCCAAGCCTTTATATAGTTCATGCTATTTGGTGTTTTGAATTTGAGAGGTTAATGCTTAATTAATGGGAAGGTATAGATCAGAGCTAGATTCTTCCTGAATGTTTTTGTGGGAGAATGTAGGGAAGGAACCCTACAGTGAAATTCTGGGAACACAAGTCTGCTTTAGCTCATTCAGGTGGCCTTGGGTGTAGCCCCACTTACTGATCCTTCAAGGTCTAACTCCAGTACTGTGCATGTAATAAAACCTGTGTTTCTCATTTAGAATCATTCTCAAAGTCTTCTCTGGATTCCTCTTACTCTCATGACAGCTTTGAACACATTCTGTGTATTTAAAGTTAATAAAGTAGATGGTAATAAACAGTTTCTGAGAAACCAGGACTCTCTCACTTGCAAATGACAGAAACTCAAGTTAAGAAACTTAAAAAAATAACAAACTAATTTAAAAGAGGGGAATTCAGTAGCTCAAGAAAACAGAAAATCAAGGAAGAGAACTGGCTTCAGGCATCCTCTATTCAGGAACCTGTCTCTATCCCTATCTGTGTGTTTTGGCTTGCTTCCTTTTGTTTTGGCTTCATTCTTAGGGAAGCTTTTCCATATGGTGGTAAAATGACCATTGGCAGCTTTAGGGTGGGTGACTTTTTTCCATTTCAGTAACTCCAACTAAAAGAACACTTCTTTTTGTTGATAATTTTACCAGATGTCCTGGGACTGATGTCCATTGATCTGGCTTGGGTTACTTTTTAATCTGTGAACCACTTACTCTGTGGACACAGGTGTTAATATTCTCAGTAGCTAAATCTGAATGGTTAGCCAACTTTTGGAGCCAAAAGATGGAAGCAGCTCCATGCAGATCACATGAACTAAGGAGAATCTAGAACCTGCCACCAAAAGAAAGGAGATATGGATGCTGGTCATATCTATATCCAAAACAGTAGATGTTCTTCACAGTGTTCTGAACACTGGGTATGCAAAGCCAAATAAAACACACTCTAGCTATCCTATAATACATAGTTTAGTTAGGAAACAGATAACTCTACTATATTTGGTTAAGTACTAAATTTAAGTTACTTGAAAGAGATGATATCTGGGTAGAGGATTGAAAGAACAAGTACAGTAGAGGTCATTCTTACCAAACATAAAGTGGAACCTGTTAAGAGATGAGGCTGGAAAAATAGGTAGGGTCTAGGTCATGGAGACTTGTTACATCATGTAAAGAGCATGATCTAGTTGATGAGGAGCCATTGAAGGAAAGAGGAATGGTCAGCCCTGGGCTTAAGACCGATCACTGGTAGCATTATGGAAGATAGATTTAAGATAAACAGATCAGAAGCAGGGAGACCAGTCATGAAGTGGCTCTGAACTCAAGAAGTGGTAATAGGGAGGAGGAAGACGGGAAGGAAGAGGATGACAAGGGACTTGGATAAAATCAGACCATCTTGGTGATTGATTGGAGAGGAAAAAAATTTAAGATGGCCCCTGTATTTTGGCTCAGGTGACTGGTACATGGTGGCAATTCTGAAACTTTGGGAAATGAAAGAGGTTGAAAAATTTGGGGGTAGGAAGAGAAAGACAATGAGTTCAAAGTTTTTACTTGTTATGTGTGTGATGCCTGCAGAGTATTTTGTCTAGCAGGCATTTGGAATAAATTTTCAGGAGAGGTCAGGGCTAGAAATAAGGATCTAAGAGTCAACAGTAGGCTGAGGATAGTTAAAACCACTGGCATAGGATCAATGGAGAGGGAATGGGATGAGACAAGTAAGAAGTGAAGGCTAAACCTCCAAATGATTCTGGTGTTTAAGAGACTGGCCAGCTAGGATCAATATATAAAAGAGACTGAGAAGGAATGATCATAAAGGTCAGAGGAGAACAGAAGAACGTGGGGTTACAAAAACCAAAGAAAACTAGATTCATTATCAGGAGAATGGATAAATTGTGATATATACAATCATGCATTGTTTATTGATGAGGATATGTTATGAGAACTGCATCATTAGGCAGTTTTGTCATTGGGCGAATATCAGAGAGTGTACTTACACAAATCTAGCTGATGTAGCCTGTTACATACCTAGGCTATATTGTGTAACCTATTGCTCCAGTACAAAACTGTACAGCATGCTACAGTACTGAATACTGTAGGCAGTTGCAACACAATGGTATAGAAAAGATAGAGTAAAAATATAGTATTCCAGTCTTACAGGACCACTATTATATATGTGGTCTGTTGTTGACCTAAACATCATTATGTGGTGCATGACTGTATATAAAATGAAATACTACGCAACAGTTAATATGAATGAACTAATACATGCAACAACATGGATAAATCTAACAGACATTATGTTGTGCTTAAGCCAAACACAAATTAGAATGAACTTATATTTCTATTTTTATGCATTTTAAGATCAGGGAAAATTATTTATGGTGAGCAGAAGAGGGGTTGTCTTTGGGCAGGAGGAGGGAGACATGGTTGGAACAGTATTGGCGAGGAAGGGACATGAAGGGACCTTCTAGGGATGAGGAAATATTCTATATCTTCATCACAGTTTAACAGGCATATACACGTATAAACATTTCTTAAGCCATACTCTGAAGATTTGTGCACTTTACTATATGTAAATTATACCTTGGTTTTTTGAAAAGCTGATTAGAGGCCAGGTGCAGTGGCTCACGCCTGTAATCCCAGCACTTTGGGAGGCCAAGGCAGGGGGATCACCTGAGGTCAGGAGTTCGAGACCAGCTTGGGCAACCTGGCAAAACCCCATCTCTACTAAAAATACAAAAATTAGCCAGGCATGGTGGCGGTTGCCTGTAATCCCAGCTACTCGAGAGGCTGAGGCAGGAGAATCGCTCGGACTCAGGAGGTGGAGGTTGCAGTGAACCAAGATTGTGCCATTGCACTCCAGCCTGGGCAACAAGAGTGAAACTCTGTCTAAAAAACAAAAACAAAAACCCACCAATTAGAGAATTTAAAAAAGGAATGATGGACAGCAGTGATAAGTGCTGAAAAGGACTTATGATAAGGACTGAAATGATGGACAGCAGTGATAAGGACTGAAAAGCTAGATGGTATGTTCAGGTAAGAACAAGTGCCCTTACTTCTAGGATGCTATTGTGTTCCTGGTAGGTGCACAGTAATTTTGGTGAACTGAATTGAATTGTTGATGGCCAATATTTTTCTTACTTAGGCAAGAAATACCGCCCACGAATGGATCAGGAAGTCTCTGACCAAGCCATTAGCAGAGAATGAAGAAGGAGAAAAACAGTTGGAAGCAGAAAATACTGAGCAAGTCAACAAAAATTCAATAGAGGTAGCCAAAGCAACTAAGGCTTTTTTGTTTGTTTTAGTAGATTTGAGATGTATCACAATCAAGGACCCAGGCTCCTTAGTTTTTACACTGCTATCCGTAATTTAAACCTTGTGATCTAGGATTGTAGCATCTTAGATCCAGACTATAAGATTAAAGGAGGAGTGAAGAAAAAAGAGAGAAAGGATGCATGTGTGTTTTGTCATGAGGAAGGTTCCCAGAAACTGCCGCCTGACACTTGTTATCTAAATCATTTGACCAAAACTTAGTTACTTGGTCACACCTGACTACAGGGGAGCCTTTGTGTTTGTAGCTTTGAGCCCAGCTTTAAAATTACATCACTGTGGAAGAAGAAGACACTCTTTATTGGAAGGCAACTATTAGTCTCTGCTACAAATCCTGTAGTATGAGAGAAGTAAGGTGGTATCATTTCCACCAAATGTTTTGCTATGCTGTGTTTTGTTTTTCCATCCAGGATATCCATGCGTTTGCAATCCGGAGTCTAGCTGAACTGACTGCTTGCTCAATTGAACTATTCCACAAAACAGCTGCATTGGTTCTGCATGGCAGGAAGCAGGAAGTGACAGCCGTAGAAAGGAGCCAAACTCTTTCCCAGTAAGTGTAATGAGAATTCCTCTAAATGATGCAAATTGCAGGAGTTTCCTTGGCCTATTTCCAAAGTTTTATAAACATCTCTCTCAAGAAGCCATTCACCTCACACCCATCCACATATTAGACGGTTTGTTTATTTTGGTTGTTTTTTCCTTTTCATTGAACCATGATAAATCAGCATTATAAATCTGCCCTTTTTATGAACCAGCTCATGTTCTGAAAACTATTTCTTTACAGATTATTAGTTTTTTTTTTTTTTTTTTTTTTTTTTTTTTTGAGACGGAGTCTCGCTCTGTCGCCCAGGCTGGAGTGCAGTGGCCGAATCTCAGCTCACTGCAAGCTCTGCCTCCCGGGTTCACGCCATTCTCCTGCCTCAGCCTCCCGAGTAGCTGGGACTACAGGCGCCCACCACCTCGCCCGGCTAGTTTTTTGTATTTTTTTAGTAGAGACGGGGTTTCACCGTGTTAGCCAGGATGGTCTCGATCTCCTGACCTCGTGATCCGCCCGTCTCGGCCCCCCAAAGTGCTGGGATTACAGGCTTGAGCCACTGCGCCCGGCCTACAGATTATTAGTTTTAATAGGAATGGAATTTGGTGTAAGTGAAAACAGAGAAGAGTTCTAAGAACCTCAGTTCTTAATAGTAGTTATTATTGAGTGCTAATTATATACCATGCCAAGTGCCATGCTAAGGGATTTGCATGTATAACTTCTAATTTTTGTAACCCCAAAAGTAAGTGATTAGTCCAGTTTTAATCATGAGGAAATGCAAACTAGAGGAGTTAAGTAATCTGTCTGTGTTGTGTGGCCTGGGATTTAGGCCCAGGTCTGAGTGTCCTGAACCCATTCTTTTTTTCTCATGATATTGCTGATTTATACAAAAATTTTTCAAAAATAGTATAGATAATCATAGGTGGGGAAGAAAAAGCCCAGTAGTTTCTGAGTAAATCTCCTGATTGAAATAATGAGAATTTTAATTAGAAACAAATATATGAGAGTGCCCATTGTTAGAACTGGGAGGGGCTGTCAGTCTTCTGCAGACTTCCTCTTTACTTGCACCATCACCATTCCACTACACTATCCCATAATAGGGGGCTCATTTGTCTTCTTGAACATCCTTAAGGATGAGAGACTCACAACCCTAAAAGGAGCCTGTTCTGTGGAAAAGAGGCTATTTCTGCTGCTTGAAATGTTCTTTGAAATGTGGTTCACTCCCTCTCTGAATTCAAGTCTACTCAAGTGCCACCTTTTTAGAAAAGCCTTCCTTCACCACAAAGTCTGAAATAGCATCTCCAACCATTCTCTGTCCTTTTACTCTGCTTTATTTTCTTAGCTTATATCACCACATAACACTTATATGTATATGAATATATATGTGTATATATGTATACATATGTGTGTGTGTGTATATATGTATATAGTCTCCCCCTTAATTTAGCAAGTAAGTTGGAATCCATGAAAACTAGGACTTTTCTTGTTCACTGATATGTTCCCATTGTTTGAAAGACTTTAAGTAAATAAAATCTGGCACATACAAGACTTTAGGTAAATATTATTAAAGATGGACTAATCACTTACTTTTGGAGTTGTTGTAAAAATTAGAAATGATACATGTAAATCCCTTAGCATGGTGTCTGGCATGTAATTAGCACCCAGTAACTAATAACTGTTATTAAGAACTGAGGTTCTTAGAATTAATGAATACATATTTTTAACTTTTCTAAATGGAATGTAGGGTCTTTTGAGTGTGATGTTGTCTCCTTAAAATGTATTTTAATTATTTTCTATTTGATTTGACTTGAACATATACTGCTTTCTAGAGGATTTTATAAAATAGAAACGTTTTTCTAAGGACTGAACTTCCTTTTTCTGTAGCATGAGTGCCTGCTCAGATGGACCTTCTTATACATTGGCGGGCTGATTTAGGCATACAGTAGTACCCCCTTATCTGTATGGGTTATGTTCTAAGCCCCTAGTGGATTCCTGAAACTGTGGGTAGTACCACACTTGATTGCCATCATTTGGAACACATTTCCATGCATGTCTTCCACCCACAAATTTAATGCCTTTTCCATCTTTTTAAAAAATATTTTATTGATACATATTATATATATTTTTATATAATGTATGTGTTTATAATATATTCATATATATAAATATATTTATATGTTTATAATATACCATTTATATATTTATAGTATATATTTATATAAATATATATTTATAATATATAATGCTATAAATATATAATATATATAATTAATATATATTTATATAATATATAATATATTTACTGTATTGTAAATTATATAAATATATATTTATATATTCTATATTATATATTTATATTTTTTATAACATGTATAACATAATTATATAACATAATTATATAACATATTCATATAATATATAATGTATTATAAAAATATATAATATATAAAAATATATATTATATGACTGTCTGTAATGTATAATATATATTATATAAAATTTATATATTATATAAAATAAATATATAAATATATAATATATTAATATTTATATAATATAATAATATATATTTATATAATATATTAATATAATATATAATATAATTTATATTATATATAAACATATAATATATAATATAAATATATGTTATATTTTTATAATATAATGTATATTATATATGTATATATTACAAATATATAAATAAATATGTATATATTACAAATATATAATATATAAATGTATATTATATATTAAATATTAATATGTATATTTAATATAATATATATTATATATTATGTAATATATATTTAATTTATATAAATATATATTATATGTATGTATCTATATATAGATACATGATATATATTTTATATATGATTTATATATTTATAGTATATGTTTATATATCATTTATATATTTATATATAATTTATATATTTTTATATATGGGGTACATGTGAGTGTTACATGCATAGAATGTATAATGATCAAGTCAGAGTATTTGGGATATTCATCACCTTGAGTGTTTATCATGTCTATATGTTGGTATCATTTCAAGTGTCTACATTACTTTGAAATATACAAAATATTATTGCTAAATATAAGTCACCCTATTCTGCTATCAAACATTAGAATTTATTTTTTCTATCTAACTGTATGTTTGTACTCATTAACTAACTTCATCTCCACCCACTCACCCACCCACCTTTCCCCATTTCTGGTATCACAGTTGTTCTATTCTCTATTTCCGTAAGATCATGTTTTTCTAGCTCCCACATATGAGTGAGAACATGAGGTGTTTGTCTTTCTGTGCTTGGCTTATTTCACTTAACCTCATGACCTGTGGTTCTATCTGTGTTGCTGCAAATGACATTTTCTTTAATAGCTGAATAGTATTCCATTATGTGTGTGTGTGTGTGTATATGTATATATATACACACACACGCACCACATTTTCTTTATCCATTTGTCAACTAACTTAGGTTAATTCCATATCTTTGCTTTTGTGAATAGTGCTGCAATAAACATGCAGGTGCAGGTATCCCTTTGATATATGTATTTATTTATTTTCCTTTGGCTAAATACCCAGTAGTTTGGTAGTTCCATTTTATTTTTTGAGAAATCTTCATACTGTTTTTCATAGTGGTTGTACTAATTTACGTTCTAACAACATATAGGAATTCTCTTTTCTTGGAATTGTTGCCAGCATCTATTATTTTTTTGTCTTTTTTTTTTTGAGATGGAGTCTTGCTTGTGTCACTCAGGCTGGAGTGCAGTGGCGCAATCTTGGTTCACTGCAACCTCTGCCTCCCATGTTTAAGTGATTCTCCTGCCTTAGCCTCCTGAGTAGCTGGGATTACAAGTGCGCTCCACCACGCCCAGCTAATTTTTGTATTTTAGTAGAGATGGAGTTTCACCATGTTGACCAGGCTTGTCTCAAACTCCTGACCTCAAGTGGTCCACCTGCCTTGACCTCCCAAAGTGCTGGGATTATAGGCATGAGCCACCATGCCCAGCCATTTTTTTGTCTTTTTAATAATGATAGCCATTCTAACTGGGGTGATATGATAGCTCACTGTGGTCTTGATTTGCATTTTCTTGATTATTGATACATCAGTGATATTGAGCATTTTTTCATGTATCCGTTGGTCATTTGTATGTCTTCTTTTGAGAAATGTCTGTTCATGTCCTTTGCCTATTTTTTAATGAGTTTTTTTTACTTTTACTGTTGAGTTCTTTGTATATTCTGGATATTAGTCCCCTGTCAGATGAGTAGTTTGCTTTTTTCATCTTACTCAGTACATATCACCCACTGTGACTAGAACTTTTGCAGTTAGTGGTGCAACAGCAAAAGTAGCATGATTTCTTTCTCCTTCTCACAGTTTTATGGGTAGAAGATTCATTCTTATTGTAGATTAGCTGCCTCAGCATATAATTTTCTTTTTTCTTACGAAGTGAGGACCTCTCACCTTTTCACTTCAAGGAAGCACTTTATGGCTTCTCTTTGGCATGTCTGAATTGCCAGCATCACAACTCTTGGGCTTTGGGGCTGCCTTAGCCCATTTAGTGTTACTGTAACAGAATATCTGAGGGTAGATAATTTACAAAGAAAAGAGCCTTATTTGGCTCATGATTCTGGTGGCTGGAAAGTCCAAGAGCATAGCACTGGCATCTGCTTGACTTCTGGTGAGGGCCGTATACCGCTCCACAACATGGTAAAAAAGCAGGAAGATGAGTGGGTATGTGCAAAGAGACCTGCATGAGAGACTGGACTTGCTTTATAACTACATGCTCTCTGGGACCTAATTTATTCCCACCAGAGTGAGAACTCACGACTGTGATAATTTCATTAATCTGTTCATGAGGACAGTGCCCCATTATCCAAACAGCTCCCACTCAGTCCCACCTCCTAATACTGCCATGTCGGGAATAAAATTTCAACATGAGTTTTGGAGGGGACATATCAAAACCATAGCAGGGGCCATTATTAAGTAAAATAAAGGTTACTTGAACATAGGCACTGTGATAACACAGCGCTCAGTCTGATAACCGAGATGGCTACTATTAATAGCTGACTCATGAATGGGTTCTGTGGATATGCTGGACAAAGGGATGATTCATGTCCTGGGTGGGATGGAGCAGACAATGAGAGATTTCATCACACTACTCAAAACGATGTGCAATTACAAACTTATGAATTATTTATTTCTGGAATTTTTTTGAAATTATTTTCAGATCATTGTTGACCATGAGTAACTGAAACTGCAGAAAGTGAAACCACTGATAAGGGGGGCTACTACTCCCTTGAAAAGCTTTCTTCTTTCACATTTAGTACCAGGAGTGATTTGTTCTGTTCTGACAGTTGTTAAATATAGCTTATTAAGAAAATAAAAAAAGAGAAAAGAACGTTTCTGACTTTTCCTTTCTTTCCTAGGATGACAATTGTGTTGTGTAAAGAGTTGTCCTCTTTGTCTAAAGAGTTCACCACCTGCCTAACAACTGCTGGGGTAAGAATTCATGCCTCTTATTGCAATAATGTTTGTCTGGTTTCTTTAGCAGTTTAAATATCATAAAATTTGCTCACTTTAAGTGTACAATTCAATAGTTTTAAGTTTTTAGTATATTTACAGAGTTGTGCAGCCATTTCCATAGTCTAATTTTAAAACACTTTCATCAGCCTTCCCCAAAACTCGTACAATCCCCATTCCCTTTCACTCCATATTTTCCCAGCCCTAAGCACCATGAATCTGCTTTCTCTTTCTATAGATTTGGTTGCTTTGCATCTTTCACATAAATGGGATTAAACAATATGTGGTATTTTGTGTTTGGTTTCACTCACTTAGCATAGTGTTTTTGAGGCTTATCCACATTGTAGCATGTATTAATGCTTCCTTTTTATTACCAAATAATAATCTATCTTATGGATATATATCACATTTAATTTGTTCATCAGTTGATAGACATTTGGATTATTTCTGCTTTTTGGCTATAATGAATAATGTTGCTGTGAACATGCATGTATGCTTTTATGTCAATATGTTTTCATTTCTCTAGGGTAGATAGCTAGGAGTGGAATTGCTGGGTCATATGGGCGATATGGTCGTTAAGGAATTACCAAACTGTTTTCCAAAGTGGCTGCACAATTTTACATTCTCACTAGCAATGTATAAGGGTTCCAGTTTCTCCATATCCTTGCTAATACTTATTGTTGTTTGTTTTTATTTTAGCCATCCTAGTGGGTATGAAATGATATCTCATTGTGGTTTTGATTTACATTTCTCTAATGGCTAAAGATGTTGAACATCTTTTTTTTTTTTTTTTTTTTTTTGAGGTGGAATTTTGCTCTTGTCGCCCAGGCTGGAGTGCAATGGCATGATCTCAGCTCACTGCAACCTCCACCTCCTGGTCCAAGTGATTTTCCTAACTCTGACTCCCGAGTGGCTGGGATTACAGGCATCCATCACCATGCCCAGCCAACTTTTGTATTTTTGGTAGACGGGGTTTCACCATGTTGGCCAAGCTGGTCTCGAACTCCCGACCTCAGGTGATCCACCCGCCTTGGCCTCCCAAAGTGCTGGGTTTACAGGCATGAGCCACCATGCCCGGCCAATGTTGAACATCTTTTAATGTGCTGATTGGCTGTTTGTTTGACTTCTTTGGAGAAATACCTATTTCAGCACTTTGCTTGTTTTAAAACTTGGATTGTTTGTGTTTTTATTATTACTTGTAGGAGTTTTTTTTTTTTTTAATGTTTTCCCAATACATGTTTCTTATCAGATTTTTGATGAGAATGTATTTCTCCAAGTCCATGAGTTGTCATTTCACTTTTTTGATAGTGTCCTTTGCAGTGAAGTTTTACTCCTCTAATCTTCTAAAAGTTTTGTTGTAGCCCTTACATTTATGTCTGTGATCCATTTTCAGTTAATTTTTGTGTATGGTGTGAGGTAGGGGGCCGTACTTCATGCTTTTGCATATGGATATCCATTTGTTCCAGTACTATGTGTTGAAAAGACTGTTCTTTCCTCCATTAAATTGTCTTGGCTCCTTTGTTGAAAATCAGTTAGGCATAGATATATGGGTTTATTTCTGGACTCTGATTTTTAGTCCATTAATCTGTATGTTTATCCTAATGCCAGTATCATATTGTCTTGATTATTGTAGTTTTGTAGTAGGTTTGGAATCAAGAAGTGTAAGTCCTCCAACTTTGTTTTTATTTTCAAGATTTTTTGACTACTTGGGGCCTTGTGCATTTCCATCTGAATTTTAGGATCAGCTTGTCTATGTCTAATTCTAATTAATTTCTGTTCATTTCTGTTTATGAAGTTTTCAGTGTTTTTTATGCTATCTTCTGAGACCTGTAATGGACATATAGACCTTGATAAAATTCAAACTTCAGATTTTGACTCTGGTTTTAAAGAGCAACTCTGTACTTAGACTATGGCAGTGCTCACGGTATGCAGTTGCCAGTCAGTGGGAAAGATGTAGTTAAAGCTAAAGTCTTTGGGGATTTTCAAAATTGGAATTGTAAAAATTTATGAAGATGTGTGAGTTATGGACGATGATTGAGAAACCAGTAATAATAAGTTAGGATAAAATCAAGGGCATTTTAAACAAGCAAATGAAAATCACTTTATAGTAAGTATATCAGTGTCAGTGTAGCAGCAAAATTACTGTGGGCTCTTAAATTTTATTTATTTATGTATTTGTTTATTTAAAAGCTCTAGTCATGAACATTACATTTGTTTTAATTAAGACCATGGCCTAAGTTAATTTTTTAAAATTTGAGTTTAGATTATTCCTGTAAAGGATAATCTTTTGGTACAGCTTCACTTTTCCCTGTAGTATTTTCTTGACAAGAGGATCTGGGTTTCCTGAAGTTAATCTTATAAGGCCAAATCTTTCTCTGTGTTCCATAAGGATACTTTAAGCTAGCATATCAACTATAAGATGCTGACACATACAAGTGTTAAATTACATTATTTATTTATAAGACTTTTCTAAACAGCCTGTGTTAAAGACCCTTGAGTTTTTTGAGCACATGTTCCATATCTACATATTTTGTTTTAAAATGGTTCTAAGATTTTGTAGTATCATTTTTAAAGTATCATTAAAAATGATACTTTTTAAAGTCAATAAAAAGGTATAAAACAATACACTCTCAATATGGATAGCACAGAAAGATAAGAAGGAAGTTTAAAACACTTACAATTTCACTTCCTGAAGATGACATTTTGCTTTCAGTCCAGACTTCTATGCTTATATTTAATATTTATGTACGTGTGTGTGTGTATGTTTGTGTGTGTGTGTGTGTGTGTTTTAAAGTGTGATCGTACTCCACGTACTGTTACTTAACCTACTCTGCTCACTTAAAAATGTATTCTTTATTCCAGGTCAAAGAAATGGCAGATGTCCTTAACCCATTAATCACTGCAGTATTTCTAGAGGTTAGTAGTAATTGTTTAAGTCTCTGACTCCAAAGGTATTACGTACTAATTAACTCTTCTGAAGCCTTTTGTTTTTGGCTTTTTTATTTTTTTCACCATATTGGTAATTTAACCATATTGATGTAGACATGACCAAAATAGTGTATATTTGATATGTATTCCTTCCTTATTAATTACAAAGCATACAGTTGAAGCTGCAGGGTAAAGTACAATGGAAGAAGCAGTAGATTATCATTACTTAGTACTAATCCTTGATAGCTTAATAGACGGTTCACAGTAATGAAACACCTTCTGAATACCAGCTGGTAAACATGAAGGGCTGAAAATTACAAACAGGTAAGCGCTGCTTCCTAAAGGACTAAAGTTTATGCAGCGGTTTGTTATAAAACAAAACATTTTGTCATTTCCTTGCTAGGAAATCATGCTTTGTTTTGTCAGAAAGGTAGTGTTTACATTATCCTCATCATTCCATTAGATTTGAGAAAGTAGGTGGTTTAAGTCAGTGGAAAAGAGGATCCTGTGACTGATTATATTACCTCCTTATGTGATGTTTTCTGGATTTCATGTTTTAAGAAGTCTACCTTGAAATTAACTGTGCAAACAACATAGACTTTTTGATGATTTTTTTAAAAACATGTTTATGTAAGTCTGGGGGGAAAATATATATTTGATAGTTAAGTTTTAGATGTTAATTGAAAAAATGTTTCAACTACCAAACTCTTCTCTAGTTTTAAATTCTTTTGACATTACCATCAAGGAAATGATTTTAATTCTTTAATTACACAGTTTTAATTGAGTAGTCAGGGAAGCTATTTTGATCACTTAAATAACTTTTAAAAATATAAGTTTGTGATTTAGTAAATGGCAGAAGAAAGGACTTTGTAAACCAGGAACCCAGTGTTGCTCTGGATCTTCCTTGATTTGTTGTGTGACTCTGACAAACTTCGTTATTTTCATGCGCAACATAAGAGATTTAACTTGATGATATCTGAGGTCTCTTGTGTGTGGGAAATTGAGTATTAAATGTCACACTGAATTTTAAATAGGAGTACTTGCCACTGATAAATTTTAAAAAGGTAATCTCACTTGATATGGGCTCTCTATTATTTTTAGTTGATTTTTTTTTGCATACAGATTTGAAACACTCTTGTCTTTGAAATTATACATTTTGTCTTAATGTAATCAAGTCTCTGTTGATATTCTTTTGAAAGGTGAGGGCTTTTCAGTATAAATGAATTACCCTCAGCAAACTGAGGGTAATGATTCTCTAACACTTCTGAAAAATGTTGTTCAAGGTAGAAATATATCTATACTGTCATCTTTGAAAGCAATATTATTTGTTTATGTGTGTGAGCAGTTATTGTGCTCACTGATTGCATTGAGTTCATGGAAGAAGAGCTATCACAATGGGCTAGAAATTCTATAGGTGTAGAATTTATAGCCTTCTGAAAGCCTCTTTCAGTAATTGACCACAATATTGTGACATAATCTACCCCACTTAATAAAGGAATAAATAAGCTTTGAATGCCAAGTCTGAGCAGGTTGCCAAAGAACAGCTACCATTTCTGATGGGCAAGTTGGACAAAAATGGTGACATTCTGTTTTGCTGTCGTATCATCTTAAGAGCTGGATCCTTTTCCCTATAATAGAGTTTACCAAAATGGCCAAGTCACTGCTCTTATTTGCCAGGCTATGAATTCAGTTAGATTACAAAAATTAATCTGTTCCCCTTGTTGTCTTACACTATATCTTCTCTTTTAAATAACTAATGTTTTCTCTTTTTTTGTTTTTTCAATCCTGGCAGGCATCAAACAGTGCCTCCTACATCCAGGACGCCTTTCAGCTACTCTTACCTGTGCTAGAGATCTCTCTCATTGAGAACAAGATTGAATCACACAGGCATGAGCTGCAGGGCCAGAAGCCTTTGCTAGAACATTGAAGAACGGAGATGTTTTGACCTGGGACTTGTGATGGCCAAGGAATGCCACCTTATCTGGCTACTCCTGCAGAAATGAAGGAGTGGGGTTATTT
Source organism: Macaca mulatta (assembly GCF_049350105.2). Lineage (NCBI taxonomy): Eukaryota > Metazoa > Chordata > Mammalia > Primates > Cercopithecidae > Macaca > Macaca mulatta. Next base: position 162,855,559 of record NC_133411.1, on the reverse strand, counting down.
TAGTATATAAAAATTCAGGCAGGAGAGATGGTTTAAAGAGAAAGATTGTTGCCTTCAGTGTTTGATTGAAGTATTCAGGTCCTCACAGTATTCTTTCCAGTTGTTGTAATTCATAAATTATTTGAAAAGAAACTTCTGTAGAAAGTCCAAGAATAATAACTCTAGATAAAGGTTAGTGGGATACTCAGGCAAAAATGTTGGTCTTTCTTTGACATGTTGCAAAATGTTATCAGTTTTGTTGTGGGTATAATTTGCAGCCCATGGATATAACTGGTTGATAAGCCAGAGAAAAATAATTTAGTGTTCTAAAATTCATGGCATGTGTGGTTTATTGATGCCGTGTACTTTCTCCTTTCTGGAATAAAATCTATGGCTTTAAGAAAACTGAGCATATGTAAACTCTGTGATGATTACCCTTTATCACATGAATTCTTGGAAATAGAAAGTTTCATCTGCATTTTTAAATTCTTAATAGATATTTGGCATTGAGGAGAAACTTGTAGACTATTACAGCCACATGAATTAACTATAGCAAAGTGCCCTTTTTCTTCAAATTGCTCCCCCGTCCCCAGGATGACACATTTCATGTCATAGCTGAACCCTACTCTACTGGATTCAAGGCCAGTAAATGCCGTTTAGAGAAGCAGTTTTATGTTTGCAGATATTCTGAGTCTCTTCAAGATGTGTTTCATGTCTACCCTATATGCAGGATAAATTCTTTACAGCAAACTCCAAAGGAATGTTGAAGCTGTTTTAGCAATGAGGTTTTTTTTTGTTTGAGTGTTGAAGTGGGCCATAGTCCTTCAGAAATTATGTTCATTTATGACAGGATTTAACTTCTAAGGCACAATTTATTTTTTCCTCGTTCTTTGTTTGTTTTAATGTATTCTTTAGCATGTTTTTGAATATAACTTTTATCCTCCAGATCTTAAGCCTTCTTTTGCTGTCTTCAACAACTTAAGAGACTATTAAGCTGTCATCTTCCTAAAAGCTATTTTGGTATCCACTCTTTTTAAAAAAATTCTCCAACTTTGTGGTTTTTAATGATTAAGGTAATTTGTTAGCTCTGCCCCTCATCTTCTAAAAGCTTTGTAATAAAATGTATTAATCATGTTATTTGATCCTTTCATTTGCTTTTGTAAGCACGAGCCCTAATATCTTACTCAGACCAAAAAAAATAGGAACGCAAAGCCATAACATAGATTAGTATAAAGACTGTTTCCATGTAATATCCTTCTTTGGGGCAGGAGTCAGTAAGCAAGGATGATAAATAAATTTGGTTTAAAAACGTATACCAACAGCACTACAATGTTACTCTGCCTATATTCTGTCTTAATATGATCAGAAAGTTTTTGAATATTCCTTTTTAAAGATAAATTTCACCCTTCCCAGCTTGAATATTTCTGAAGTTTCAGAAAAACAGTTGCCTTCTGGTTACAAAGGCTGGTGTCTCCAGTTTTGAATTGTTGCCTCAAGCTTGGTTGATGTGTCTGAACCTGTATCCCTTGAGGGCAAAGTCTAGAAACTGGTCACTTTGCCTGCTGTCTGTTCAGCCTTTTGTATAATGGCAGTGTGGCAACTTTAAATCCTTAACCTAGAAACATATTTAAGGTTTTTCTTTCAAGAAATGCGGTATAAATATGAAGGAGAGAGTAACAACTCTTTTTATACACCTGTTCAGATTTCAGCACTGAATTTGGCAAATTTTAGATTAGGTCTCACATAAGGTAAATATGACTCACCAACTCTTTTTTTCTCATCTTCCCCATTAGCTTCCCCACCCCCCATATATGTGTGTGTGTGTGTGTGTGTGTGTATATATGTGTGTATGTGTGTGTGTGTGTGTATTTTAATGGAGTTAGGGACCACTAGTGAAATGATGAAAGGCCCAATTGTGAGCAACAATTGTCTACTCTTCACATAAAATATACTGAAAAAGAATTAAGGTTCCTTGATCCAGTAGGTATAGAGAAAGATAAACATTCATGACAGATGAGTAGGTAAATTCAGGGATCACTTTGGAACCTGCTGGATTATAGTGATGGTTTTTGGATAGTATGTGCTTCATTATTTTATTTGGGGTAGTTACAGTGTTGTAGTTTTTTGGTAACAGCTACACTTTTGGTACTATTTTCCTTTTAAATTTTTGGTGTCTAAGATTTACCACTAATTACTAATATATGCCTTTCCAATTCACTTAAAACCTTAAAAAGTGAAATGTTCAAGTTTTGCTAGGGTAAATGCGTCTTTTTCTGCTATTGAGATTTTTAAAGGCTGTGATTAAGAGAGACTATTAATTTGATCTAAAAGAAGTAGAAACCTCTATGAAACTATTTTCCTTTACATAATACCTTAGAAATGTGTTAAAGACAAGCTATATTTTCCTTGTTTTGATAGTTTTTTTTTTTTAAGCATAGATATCCAGGTTGGCAGGCCACTGAAATGTGAAATTATGATTTTTATAGATGGCATTACTTCGAATCTGAAATCAGTGCTAGGTGTACAAATGTGATTTTTTCAATCCTATAACCAAAGAACAAGATCTCGTGGGTTCTTACTGCTGAAAAAAGATGTTCTCTTTTGTGCTTGTTTTTAATGAAAGACCTTTTTGAGGGAGAGCTATTTTATAGGTAGTTGCTATTGATGTCTCCATTTGAGAAATAGAAATTTTTCTGTATTTCTAGAGGTGTTCTGAATTTTAAACCTGAATTCTTCAGTTTAGAAAAACCCAGAATAAAATTATACCCACAGTGGGCGCTCAACAAGTGTGATATTTCACAAATGTCAGAGACTGAGATGTTTTATTATCTCTTCGTGTGTGTGTGTGTGTGTGTGTGTGTGTGTGTGTGTGTGTGATGGAGTTTTGCTCTTGTTGCCCAGGCTGGAGTGCAGTGGTGTGATCTTGGCTCACCGCAACCTCTGCCTCCTGGGTTCAAGTGACTGTCCTGCCTCAGCCTCCCAAGTAGCTGGGATTACAGGCATGTGCCACCACACCTGGCTAATTTTGTATTTTTAGTAGAGATGGGGTTTCTCCATGTTGGTCAGGCTGGTCTCGAACTCCTGACCTCAGGTGATCCACCTGCCTCGGCCTCCCAAAGTGCTGGGATTACAGGCACGAGCCACTGCGCCTGGCCCTTTTATTATCTCTTAACAACACAACATGATGTCTCTTTTCATAAAGGACTTAAAAAGCATTTGAGAAATGAGTAAGTTCTAAAACTAATAAGCCTCTTAGTTAACATGTCATAAAGGCCTCTGGCAACCGTATGAAGAGAATTTTGAAAACTTGCCCACTGGCCTGACTTTCTGGCTATATCCTTAATGTTCCTCAAACACTAGTTCATTCGGTCCTCCCTGCTTAACTTGAAGCCCATCCTTCCCTGTTACTGTATCGTCCAGCCAAATCCCAAAGGCCCTTCATGTTTAATTATCATTTCCCCAATCAAGTCCTAAAGACAATTAAAAAAAAAAACAACTGAATATTCTCTCAATTCATTTGTCCTTTGAGCTAAAAGCAAAGGAAGATAGTTTATAGTTACCACTTTACCCTCACAAGTCAATGTTGAACTTTCCAGAATTTAAGTATCTGACTGGCCTACCCTTATAAGAACAGATACAGAAACTGCAAATTGAGTGAAGCCATCATCTATTTCTACTTGTGTTGTCCCACATTTGTCTCTTACTGTATACATTAGCCATTCTGTGCTCCCAAACTAGTTATAAAGCTGTTCTATATAGTGGAAATAGGTGATCAAAGTATGATTTCACAAATCACCTAGGTTATTTCCATAGAAAGTGAACATTGTAGCTTCACAATGCTTAAAGAGGGGGAGAATAATGAGAACAAACCTCACAGGGAATATACTCTATAGAAGAGGTACATTAACCATATAGTAAGTGCGTTCCAAAATTACTAAAAGTCCAGTTGCTCAGTTAGGAGAGGAGCAGACCTCTGTGAAGAGTAAGTCTAGTTAATGTTTGAGATATACCTTTCTACGAGTGGTTTTAGGGGGAAGCAGGCTTGACCACCACAGTGGAGACACATGCGACAGGTGAGGTCCCTCTAGGGCCGGTCTTCAGATATTAGCACGAAGGCTACAGGGTGTCATCCTGTCACAGGATGACAGAGCACATAGTCTGAGCTCTGTATTTGGAGAAGCGTCTGACAAGAGTGTAGCTCTGCCTAAGCTCTCCTGGTGTCTGTTAAACTCTTGAGTGTATATATATTTTTGAAGTCCAGTAGTTGGGGTCAGTAACTTGGTAATTCGCATATGGGGAGTCTGATAAGGTTTAATGTAACAGTGCCAAGGGGAGAGGGGCTCATGCCAAGTTCTTACATATGGAATCTGATAAAGCATCATACTCTTGAAGGGAGGGGGAATTTCACTCCAAAACATCAAACTATGTAAAAAGCTATATTACAAAAGAAGTTGTTTTCCCAGCTTAACTGTGAATGTACCAATATGTTTATTTTATTTTTATTTTATTTTATTTTATTTTTTTGAGATGGAGTCTCCCTCTGTCGCCCAGGCTGGCGTGTGGTGGCGCGATCTCAGCTCACTGCAAGCTCCTCCTTCCGGGTTACGCCATTCTCCTGCCTCAGCCTCCTGAGTAGCTGGGACTACAGGCGCCCGCCACCACGCCCAGCTAATTTTTTGTGTTTTTAGTAGAGACAGGGTTTCACTGTGTTAGCCAGGATGGTCTTGATCTCCTGACCTCGTGATCCGCCCGCCTCAGCCTCTCAAAGTGCTGGGATTACAGGCGTGAGCCACGGTGCCTGGCCTATGTTTAATTTTTTAAAGCGCATTTGTAAGTTGGAATGGAGGTAGTTTACTACAGAGTTTCTACCAGCCATCCTCACCTGGGTAACTGTTGCAGTGACCTTGGCAATTTCAGCCAAACCTGTTTAAACCTGAAGTGTCTACATAATTTCTGTAGCTGCTTATGTCAGAATTGTAGGACTTCTCTTAAGTGTTTAATATAATTGGGTTTTCCTTTACTTCTCACAGGCATGTCATTAAGAGCAATAGAAACTGCACAATTAGCTTGTATGTTGAAGCAAACGTTCAAAATACGAATTGAATAGTATGCAGTTATAGTATTCAGTAAATCAACAAACACTTAAGTACTTTTTTTCCTGCATTTATCTTGCTTACCATTGAGTTCCCAGCTTCTGACATAGGGTCTGGAATGTAGTAGGAAATGTTTGTTGACTGACTAAAAGAAAAGGAAAAAATGAAGAAAATGAAGGAGGAGGCAGGGGAAAAGGAACTAAAGATAAAAGCAAAAAACAAAGAGTGGTCTACTGTTTTGCTACCAGCAGAGAATATAGAGCCGGAAGGGACTCCAGAGTGTATATGGTTGAAACTTCTTATTTCACAGCTAGGGATGTTGATGACTCATAGGAGGAAGTGAGTCTCCCAAAGTCACACCATTGGTAGGAGGCTCGGTTGGACCTGAGCCCAGGTCTTCTGATCCCTGGCCTGGGGTTCTCTACGTTATACCAGAATCTTACTGGGGTTCTGCACATATACTGAGAGGTTACTCCTTCCCAGACAACTGGGTTAAGGGCTGGGAGAACAAAATGCAGAATATGTGATTCCTGTCCCAGAGAAGCTCACACTCGTGCCAATGGCTGAGCAATGTCAGCTTTGTAGCTGCAAAGCCCTCTGATAAAGTGAGGTAAGAAACCAGCAGGACTTGTTTTCTGGTCACCACCCTGCTGTCCTATTCTGGACAGGAACTGGTCCAGATAGGGTAAAGTTTAAAAAACCAGCAGAAACCAGCAGATGGTTACAAAGGTGATCCCTAGTTGCCCTCATTGCTTATTGGCATAAGACGCTCCCACCAACGCCATGACAATTTACAAATGCCATAGTAACAACTCAGTTATTACCACCCCCCTTCTAGAAATTTCTGAATAATCTGACCCTTAATTTGCATGTAATTAAAAATGGATATAAATACAGCTAGCCAGCAGCCCACAAGTACCAACTCTGAGCACACTGCCCATGAACCCTGCCCTGCAAGGAGCAGTACCATTCAATAAACGATCACTGTCTAACCATCACTGGCTCACCCTTGAGTTCTTTCCTGGGTGAAGCAAAAAATCCTCCTGGGCTAAGCCCCAATTTTGGGGCTTGCCTGTCTTGCAACATGTAGCAACCACAAGGGGATGAATACAGCAATCAGGAGGCAGTGACTAATTCAGCAATAAGACAGTGGAGACGGTGGCAACGGAGACTGGTGGAGAGGCAAGATGATGAGAGACAGTGAGAGATGGCCACTGACAAGGAAGTGAGAGGCAGCAGTTGGCAGTCAGTTGGATAGTAGGACAGCAAAATGGAGAAATGATCATCAACACTACGGTGATGAAAGCTGCAGAGCCAAGGGGTCTTTTAAGAGCTGTCTTTCCTGGGGAAAGCCGAAAATGCTCCTGGACAATTTTGGGGCTTGTCCTGCCACAAAAAGAAGGGAGACAGCTGCTTTGTTGTATTGAATTGTGGCCGAGTTGGGTGGACATGTCCCAAATCTGGTTGTGATTGTTGAGTCAGGTAAGCATTGCAAATGTTTGCAGATGCATCTGTCAATACCTTCAAATTGCTACCTTTGTTTTGGTGATTTATGTCTTAAGGGGCCAATTTCTGCTGTGTATGGAACTACAGAATCAGCTACTGTACATGAGCCACTGGTTGTTAAAAGAGGAAACTAACATGTATGGAGCAGTTTGAATACCAAGCACCATGGGAAACATTTTTCTTTGTAATCCTCACAGCTGCTCTGCGACGCCAGGCAATGGCACTCCCAGTTTATGAGCTGCCAGGAGGTTGTAGAAGTTAAGAGCAAAGACAGGCTCAAAAAGGAATCTCAGCTCCCTCATCTTTCAGGCCTATGACCATGAGCTAGTGACTTCCTTAATTCAATTTTGTTATCTGTAAAATCAATCTCATAACAACACTTGCTTTATAGTTATTGATAGGATTGAACAAAATAATTTACATAAAGTGCTTAGAACAGTGCCTGCCACATAACAAGATGAGCTTATGCTCATGAATTCATAAGCACTATGCCAGGCATTGTTCTGAACATGTATTACATGTATTAATTCAGTCCTCACGACAACCCCATGAGACAAGTACTGTTGACATGCCTATTTATAGATGGAAAAACTGAGGCACAGAGAGGTTAAGTAACTTACCTGGGGTCACAGAGCCAACAAGAGGTAGAACCAGGATTTAAAGTCAGGCAGCTTGGTACCAGAGTTCCTGCTTTTCACCGTTTCATTGCATTGTTACTATAAGCTGTTAGTAAAGAAACCTCAACATCTATTAGTTACTTTTTTATGATGAATATGAAACAGATTCAGGGGGTTAAGTGACTTGCACAAGATTTCACAAGTGTACATGGCAGAGCCCTTGCAGTGTGAGCCAAGGTTGTCTGGTTCCCTAACTCATGCTTGTTCTGTTGTATTTCTTTAATGGGAAAGGCCTGGGAGGTGCCTACTTAAGAGATAAATGTCCACAGGGGAGCATCTGGACAGAGTATCTACAGCCACTAGGAATTGGCATAGAAAGGACAGTGTGGTGACAAGTCATGCTTGCCACAGCAGGAACAGGGGCTTCAGTCAGGTAGTAGTGTCTGTATCAATTCGTGATCAGAAAGGAGTACACAAATGTTCTTAGCAGCTTTATTTGTAATAAATAGAAGATACTTTAGTAAAAGATGTTTTATTTGTAAAAGCCCCACGCTGGAACCAACACAGATACCTTTCAGTTTGAATTACACAAACTTTAGTACATCTGTACCATGGATTGCTCTCAGCAACGGAAAGGAATAAACCATCAATACTGCAAAAACTTGGGTGAATCTCAAGGAAATTGTGCTGAGTGAAAAGATCCAATTCTAAAAGATTACCTACAGTGTAATTCTATTTATATGGCATTAAAATGACAAAAGTTTAGAAATGGAGAACAGATGAATAATTGCTGGGTGTTAGGGATGGGGGAGGAGGTAGGATGGGTGTGGTTTTAAAAGAGCAGTCCCAGCACTTTGGGAGGCCGAGACGGGCGGATCACGAGGTCAAGAGATCGAGACCATCCTGGCTAACACAGTGAAACCCCATCTCTACTAAAAAAATACAAAAAACTAGCCGGGCGAGGTGGCGGGCGCCTGTAGTCCCAGCTACTCGGGAGGCTGAGGCAGGAGAATGGCGTAAACCTGGGAGGCGGAGCTTGCAGTGAGCTGAGATCCGGTCACTGCGCTCCAGCCTGGGCGACAGAGCGAGACTCCGTCTCAAAAAAAAAAAAAAAAAAAAAATGGCAACAGGAGGGATCCTTGTGGGGATGCAGTATCTTGACTGGTCGTGGTTGGTAAGTGGACACATGAGCCTACACATGTGATAAATGTATAGAACAAAATGCGTGTGTGCCATGCACACACACACACAACATATAAATAAGTACTATTTATATTTATATGGTGTGTGTGTGCACGTGCGTGCATGTGCATGCATGTAAGAAAACTGAGGAATCAGAGTAAGATAGATGGATTGTATCAACGTCAATATCCTGGTTGTGAAAGGATGCTTAGTTTTGCAAGCTGTTGCCATTGGGGGAAACTGAATAAACTATACACAGGATTTCTCTGTTTCTAATAACTGTACATGAATCTGTAGTTATCGCAGTAAATATTTCAATTATTTTTAAAGGAAGAGGAGGTCTTTTGTGCCAGGGAGCCAAAAAGTCAAGCAATGTGGCCCACTCCCCAGGAGTGGAAACAAAGACCTAGTGGGTCCCCTGGCCCTTGTGAGTGTCCCTGTCATGAGCACCCGGAAGCAGGAATGGTGGCAAGTGTGGCTCAGACTGGCTCCTCTCAAAAAGCAGTTATATTGGTAGCCAAAGTGGGATGAGAGGAGTGCAGGAGTTTGAGAAGCTTCCCTGAGGGATTCTATCATTCTTCATTGAAATCCACCAATTTAGTAGAAAAGATGGTTATGAAATTCTGTTTCCAGCATCATTAATGCCATATGCTGCATTAAACAGATGAAGGAAGCTCTACAAATTAAATGAAAGCTGCCCAAGACAGTTGGATACTAATTCTGGCTCCACCCCTACCTCACAGGATTTATACTGAGATACTTTCTATCTATTAATCATGATAACAGCTAATATCAAGTGAGTAGTTACTACATGCCAGGTCACTGTGCTGAAGGTTTTAAATACATTATCCTATTTATCTTCACAATAGTCCCACAAAGATGGAACTGTTCTTATCTCTGTCTACAGATGAAGACACTGTGGCCTGCAGAAGTTAAGACATCAGCCTGAGGTAATGTGGTGCGAGGGTGGTAGCGTGGATTCAACCCCTGTCCTGCCTGTGTACATAACCACTGCACTAACTGCTTCTCAGTTCTCAGCCATAAAAAGAAGAGACTGAGCGAAAGGGTTTGGATTCTTCATGGTTAGAGTGATGTTGAGCCAGTTAGCTAATTCCGACCTGAACTTAACAGGAGACAGTAAAGAAATAATCCAAAAACTCCCCATCTTGCCCTACGGGGAAGAAGACAAACCTGGGCAGGTTGAGGGATAGAGGCAGCCAGCACAGACAGGGTAACGGAGTGATTGTCACCCTTTGAAGAGATGTGACTTACTGAGGATGTCCTGTTATATTCTGACTGGATGTGAAAAATAAGCCCACTCTCTCCAGTAGAGTTTAGGGTCTCTAAAGAGTCCCATTGGTTGAATGCATGCCTGTCTCTTCATTACCGAAAATACAGGAAGTGGCAAGACAAAATATCTGTGAGCTTGCTCAGTCAAGTTCACCAAGAGCCCACCTGGAAAGGCAGCTGGTCCTGTTAAGAAGTCCCAGGAGGGAAACCAGGACAGGATGCACCAAAGGTGGAAGGTGGAAAAGAGATGCCAAGACCCAAATTAAGAGGATAGAGAACCAACAAACACAACAACAAATAAAAACAAATAAATATTGCCAAAGTTTTTCTGTTTTCCTGTAGTTCCTTGGGATTTAAGGAGGAGACTGGGTGGTTCTTGCTGCTTCTATATCTTCAGGGTTGCATGGCCACTCAAATGGAATTGGGTAAGGGACCATTGCTGTCTAGCATAGGCAGCCCCATCAGCTGTCAGTGATCATGTAGAACCCACTTTGGCTTGTAAGCTTCTTCCTGTTCATTTTCCCTTAGGAAGCAGAAGAACAATATGTTTAAGAGCAAGAGTGAGCTCTGGAGCCAGAGAGCATCAGTTCAAGTCCCAGTTCCACCTTTTATTGCCTATGTGCCCTGCTCATCCAACCTCTCTGCACCTCAGTTTCACAATCTGTAAAATGGGATGGTACCCACTTCACAGGGTTGGGTAAGGCGATGCACTCCACCCTATCAATGTTAGCTATAATTGATTATGACTGTAAGATGGCAGAGGATATTCTGAGACCCCGAAGACTTCCTCATATTCTGCCAGGCAAATTTGTTTCTGTCTTAATTGTATGACTCTGGGCCTCCTGAAGGATGAGAGGAGAAGTTGGGCTTCTTGCCTTAGTTTTTTAGCTTTTCTTTCTGAGCCTCAGTTTCCTAATCCATAAATGAGAATAATAACATCCACCTCTGTTTGCCTTGTGACATCTTCTGCATCTCTTAACATAATGTATATGGAAGTACTTTATGGAGAATAAGACCTGGTGGTGAGGACTAACATTTTGAGAGATATTCTTGAGTAAATGATGACGCTCCGAGGCTGTGCTCTCCACTTTAAAATGTAAATAATAATAACTGCTTCCAAGAGTGAGGATTAAGATGATAAAGCCCTTGGAACATGGGGACCGGTACAGAATCTGCTTCTCGCACCCTCTGCGGTCCCTTACCTGTGGTCATGTTTCCTAGTTAAGGAATCCTCATTTGGATTTCTGGGTTGGCAGTGTGAGAGGCGAGTGTGGTTGTCGGGTGAAGTAAGCCCATGACTAAGCCTCATTCTAGCCACCTCAGCCAGTTTGAACCTGCAATATTATGGTTATTTCCTTCATCCTAGAGTCAGAGCTACTGGTTGGATCCCATCCTCCTTTCTCCCCCACCTCGCACACTTTGTAAATAGTGAGTTTTGCTTACATATTTGATTTAGAGAACGGCAGGAAAGAATCTGGGATCCTGAATAAAGCATTTGGAGGCCAAATGATATTCCTGTGATCACTAGGCTTCTCTGAAGTCTCTTTCTTGCTACCTCCTCAAAGAAGATGCAGTCGCTCATATTTCCAGTACCCAGTGCATTCGCTCATGCATAGACTAATAATGAATACAATGAAAACAGCCAGCTTCTGGCCAGTTCCTGCTGATGCAGGCAAGGTCAGATGTTGTCTAATAGCCATGGTACCACCTTTGATTTGTACCGGATTTGTAAAGAACTTTCACATAAGTATTTCCACTTCTATTTCAACACAAGGCAATTGAGGTCCCCAGGAGTCAAGATAGGGACCAAAGTCACTCAGCTAGTAGGCGATGGTGCTGAAATGTGCACCTTGGGGTTTTTTTTTTTATGAGACCCACTCAGCTTCCTTCAGAGAGTGGAATCTCACACAGCGGATGAAACCCTCGTTTTAGTGGACCAGGCAATAACTTCTTAGCAGACAGAAAAGATATTTCCTGGTGTGAGGGCTTTGCCTTCTTCACCCAGGTGAGAAGCTGACCCTGGTGTGAATAGCGATGACCTTGATTGTGGTTACAGGGCTTTGGAGGGACTCCTCACATATGCAGTTGCCTGAATTCTTATATACAATGCAGTGTTAAGATCATGAACTCTGGGATCAAATTGACCTGAGTTCAAATTCTGGTAAGCTAGTGCCAGCCGTGTTACCTTGGGCAATATACTCTCAAAGCTGTACTTCTTCACTTATAAAATGGAATAAAATGAACACATATCTTACAGGAATGTTATGGCTGGCTAATCAATTTGTAGGCTCCAGTGCAAACCGAAAATATGGAGTTTTTAATTCAAAAAGAGAAGAAGGCAGGCTCTGGTGGCTCATGCCTGTAATCCCAGCACTTTGGGAAGCTGAGATAGGTGGATTGCTTGAGCTCAGGAGTTTGAGATCAGCCTGGGCAACATGGTGAAACTCTGTGTCTACAAAAAATACAGAAATTTTTGTATTTCTGTGGTGGTGCATGCCTATAGTCCCAGCTACTGGGTGGCGTGGTGGGGATGCTGAGGTGGAAGGATCCCTTGAGCCCAGGGAAGTCCAGGCTGCAGTGAGCCATGATGGCACCACTGCACTCCATCCTGGGTGAGAGAATGAGACCTTGTCTAAAAAAAAAGAAAAAGAAAAAGTAAAAGCTTTTTCCTTTTGTCCACAGTGTCATTGGCCTGCCATGGTGTTTTTATTTGCTATTTAATGTTTTGCTCCCTCAGACATGGGGATAGTTGCCAGGTAAGTGCAGGCTCTTATAGGTACCTGGGCCCTACCTAAGTGCACTGGGCCACGGGGGAACCGAGGCTCCATGTCCCAGCACGTGTTTCATTGTCCCATTGGACTTCCCTTAACAAATTGGAATTCAAAGATGAAATTATTAAACACTTCAAGATGGGACCACAGAGATTAAACCCCCAAACGTTGGCCTTTCTAAGTGTGGTCTTGAATGCCTGTACTGGTTGCATATTCATGAAGGCAGACCTGAATATTCCTGCAAAACATTTAGCACAGTCTCTGCCCATAGTAAGGACTCAGTAAGTGGTCGGTAGAGAGAGTCAATTTTGCTCGCTCACTGGTCACCTTAGGAATCTCATAGCTCAAGCCTTCACTTGAGCTTTGCACCTCCAGCCTGGCTTAAGGAAGAGGCAGGGAAGGTATCATTAGTGCCTTTGTACAAATGGGAAGACCCAGAGAGGGAATGGGTCTTGGCTACATTCAATCTGCAGTTCGTAACAGAGGCAGAACTGACTGGTGATTTCTAGACTCTCAGTCAGTGCTAAGCATCCCAAGCTGAGGACCTATTCTGGACTTCAACAGTGGGTAATTCTGAGTGGCTACAGCATCTGTCAGGGACTGCCTCCTCTGCCCAAGCCCCTAATGTAGCTTTCCAAACCCTGGCTCAATACCAGCCTCCTCCAGAAAGACTTCCCTGCCAAGAAACTCCCCAGAGTATTTTTTCCTTCATATGCACATTTATCCAAAATTTATTCATATGGAATGTAGTTTATTCCCTGTGTTTCTTACATTACCAAACATTATGAGCATATTTGTCTAATAAGACAATAATATTTTTAACCTTATTTTTAATAGCTTTATATTTCATTTTTAGAGAAGCTCTACTTTATTTGACCAATCCTTTTGTAGGACACTCAGGTGGTTTCTAATTTTTGGTTCTTATTTTTCAGTTGGTTCTTATTTTTCAGTTACTACAGGGAAATGTACCAAGTTCTTAAGAGCATGTGCTCTAGAGGCAAACTGTCTGGGTGTAAATCTAGGTTAGATGTGTGAACTTGAGCAAGTAGTTCACTTCTTGGAGCCTCAATGTCTTTGCCTATAAACTCAGAATATTAGTGAGGATTAAATACGTTAACATATAAATAGCATTTAGGAAATGAAATGAGTAAGTGTCATATATGTGTTAGCTAATATTCTGTTATCTCTATTACTTTGATAATGCTGTAGTTGATACCATTTTACATACATCTTTGAACATATAAGTGATTATTTCCCAGAAGTTGCATTACGGGATCTGAGGAATAAGTGTTCTGAAGGTTGGCATGAAATGTCTCCACAATTTATGGAAGCTCCCTGAAGCTGACAGGGAGATCAAAGGGGCTGAGGTTGGGGTGGGGTTTAAGATTAAGCCCCAGGCTTTGGCTGGGAACATTTGTCATGATGTGAGTGTGATGCATGGGACATTTGTACATCCAGTTTTTCCACTTCGGGGCTGAAAACAGGAAGGATAGAGAGTATAAAATCCTTCCAGAGCACCCGAGAAAGCATCTAGCAGGCTAGCAGAGAAAGCAGTTTGCTCTCTAGCTTCAGAATGGTTAGTGGGTATTTTTCTCTGTAGTCTTCCTTGGTTCCTGCCATGCTAAGGAATTTGGGCCTTGGATCCATGGGAGTTGAGATGATATTGAATGGGATCATTGAGTCGCAGGCAGCCAAGGATCTGTGATAGGGCTGCCACTTTGGGTATAGGAACAGGGAGGATTAACGGCTGCTTTTGTGGTTTGCCTGCCCCCTAGTATCTGCTTTGTCAACAGCCATCCATGATGAATTTATGGCTTAAAAAAGCAATTTGTTTTTATGATGTCCTTTGTACAATGCAAATACCCAGGGAAGATATATATTTCACAGAATGAGAGAGTCATAGAATTTGAGAGATGGAAGGGAACAAATTCCATCCAATAATTATTTTAGAGCAGACATTCTCAAACATTCCTTGGTGGGTCAGAATCCTACATGAGAATCACCTAAGGGCTTAAAAAGGTAGGTTCTTAGGCCCACACTTAGTCTGATTTAGGGTCTTGGGTGGGTCCCAGGAATCTGCCTCTTTAAGAATCTGCCCAGGACGCACTAATGCAAGTGGGTTACACTTCGAAGAACTTTGTTTTATAACATCCCCAGCAGTTGGTTACTTCTAGTGTTGGGGGCTCACTACTTTGGGAGACAGCCTATTCCATTTTAGAATAGGTCTGACTATAATAAAGTTATACTTGGCCGGGCGCGGTGGCTCAAGCCTGTAATCCCAGCACTTTGGGAGGCCGAGAGGGGCGGATCACGAGGTCAGGAGATCGAGACCATCCTGGCTAACACGGTGAAACCCCGTCTCTACTAAAAAATACAAAAAACTAGCCGGGCGAGGTGGTGGGCGCCTGTAGTCCCAGCTACTCGGGAGGCTGAGGCAGGAGAATGGCGTAAACCCGGGAGGCGGAGCTTGCAGTGAGCTGAGATCCGGCCACTGCACTCCAGCCTGGAGGACAGAGCGAGACTCCGTCTCAAAAAAAATAAATAAATAAAAAAAATAAAGTTATACTTTATATGGAGCTGGAGTCTGCCTCTATATAAATTCCACCCACTGGTCCCAGTTCTACCTACTAGGGCCACATGGAGAAGGTCCAATTCCTCTACCCTTGGATGGGCAGTGAGACCTGATATTTATACACCATGAGAGTTTGTGAGTCAAAGGCAAGTTAGAAGAGAGCACCTATACCTCTGAGTCGGCTGTGCTGTGAGAAACTCATCTCCCTTTCTGTTCTTTTTTTTTGAGATGAGGTCTCACTCTGCCACCCAGGCCGGAGGGCTTTGGCACCATCTCAGCTCACTGCAGCCTGAACCTCCTGGGCTCAAGCCATCCTCACATCTCAGCCTCCTGAGAAGCTGGGACTGTGGGCATATACTACTGAGCCTGGCTAATTTTTGTGTTTTTTGGAGAGACAGGTTTTGCCATGTCATCCAGGCTGGTCTTAAACTCCTGGATTCAAGTAATCCACCCATGTTGGCCTCCCAGTGTTGGGATTACAGGCGTGAGCCACTGCACCGGGCCGTATGTCACCTTCTCACTGGGCATGGATGCCTCCTTCCAAACTCGGGCTGAGTGGTCTTCAGATCAGAGGGCAGACTCCCTGTGGAGAAGGAAAGGAGTGATTGGGAGAGTCAAGGGGGCTATGAACTGATTCCTATGATCCAGGGATGCCGAGGAGCTGAGCAGATGCACAGCCAGGTGCGGAACCTGGGTTCTTCCCTGAGTTCTCCAACTCCCTAACAGATTTTGAGCACCTCCCTACCTCCTTGGGCCTCAGTTTTCCCTTATATAACTGTTCTTTCAGTCCTCACCATCTGCTGTCACATTTTTAATGCCCTGTGCTCTCTGCTCTGGGCAAGTTTTCTGGTGAAGGTGGCAGGGGGAGGTGTCGGCATTCTTAGGAAAGAATAAAACAATCCAGGCTGAGAAGGAACACACTTACTCATCCCGCAGAGCTGAGCTTGTGGAGTTCAGGGCTGGGTGGATATATGAGGAATGGAGGTGCAGACTCTAGGTGGCTGTCATCCCTCCTCTGAAATAAGGTATCAGGGCTGCGGGTCCCTGGAGCCTGTGCTCCCCGGGCTGGAGGGACCTCCCTGTGGGGGGGGTCTGTCTGTGGAGCACCATGGCGAAGCCTTCTCTATGGAGGGGAGCCCTTCAGACTTGTGGGCTCTTTGAGGCCAAGGCCTTGATGAGGCAGACATAGGATAGGAGAACAAGGAGGTATATGCAGCTTCAAAGGGGCCTGATTCTGCACCCCACCCTAGGCCTGATCTAACTCTGTCTTTTGTCGGGAGATATCTGCGGAACTCTGCAGCCGCCGACTCCCTGTGAGTACTTGGGAAATTCCTCTAACCTCTTTGAGCCTCCATTTCTTCATTTATCAAACGGGCTAACAATGTGTATCTCGTAGGACTGATGTGCTCCTCAGGTAAGATAATGTTCATGAACCAGCTGTCTATATTAGAATGTCCCAGGAAGAGGTCAGCTGCTATCATTCTTTGTTCTCAGGTTGATGTACACAGAAGCAATACATCTCAGTTGAGACGAATTCTGTCCTAAAGTGTGAGTTCCTGTGTTCCTGCTTACATGAGATTTTTTTCTCTGTATCCTAGGCATGTCCTTCAGGGGGCTGTGACTTGGGGTGCAGTGGGAGAAGGGGCCTTATCAGCAGGAAACTATCTCCAGAGTTTCCAGAAATCTGGATTAGGATCTACAGAAAATGTGGTCTATCAGGTAGTCTGGAACTACAGATAAACAATACTGGGGTCAGAGGCCATGTCAGCTATGAGCAGAAATAAATGGTCACTGGGGAACTTACATCTGTAAATTGCTGAATTTCAAATGCACTAGCTCATGTATGCCATATGTACATGCATCATCTGATTACGCTCATGTCATTTCATTATACCAGGTGGCCACGCATCCATTCCAATGGCCCACAGGAGCCCCAAAGGCTGACCCCAGGCTGTGCAGTGCTTAGCAGGGGCTCCGGGTCTTTCCTGGGGTGTTAACTACAGCGCCACCAGTCAGTGTTGATGTGTGAGCTGGGATATTTCCCTCATTCATAGTCCTGCCCTACTTGGCAGGACTGGGAGAGAGTCTGAGGTTCTCGTCCAATGGCACCAATATTCTTGTATCATTTTAGAAATGTCTCCCTCCTTCTGTGGACCTCAGTTTCTTCTTCTTCTGTAAAATGGGTTCCTACTCCCTTCCCTGCCCACCTTGGAAAGTGGCAGTGAGGCTCTAATTGAATAATATAATAGATGTGAAATTGCTTTGAGAAAGCTGAAAAAACCCTATACACGTATAAGAGAGAGGAGAGGGAGGATGGGAGGTGGATAAAGAGGAAGCAGATCCTGGTCACTGCAGGTCGTGTTGTCAAGCCAGCCTCTCATCTGAGCCTGTTTTCTCTCCACCATCCCCTTCAGGGTGTGGCAAAGACGATTACAAGAAGGTGCAGCAGAAAGAGAAGGGGAAGCTGAAGAGTGACCTCCATGAGGAGCAGCGGAGGTGGAGCACGTGGTGAGTCTCCTAGATCCCCACTGGGTCAGAACAGTCAGGAGGTGAGGCTCACTGGTCATAGCCAGCAGCCCGTGTGGATGTCTTGCTGCAGTGACTGCGCTGCCCAGGTTGGGCTGATCCTGGTAAGCAGGTGTCCTGGGAGGAGGAGAAGCTGGCTTTGCTCAGGAATAAGAAGACCCAGGAACAGTGGTGTTGGCCATCTGCGAAGTGACTTTGATGCTTCATGAATAAGCCAATCAACTTTAAATGGCTATAGGGATGGTTTTAAAACCTACCTATAGAAATTAACAAGTTGGGCTGAGAGGCCTGGGAAAAGGGACTGTGGTTTCACAGGGCAGTGGTGACTTTATGGCCACTGTTCCTTTCTCCAGAGCTGAGGAACTCAGCTGCTGATTGCGAGCAGAGTTGGGGAAAGAGTCCCTGCTCCATCAAAGAGTCATTTGTCTAAGTCCGGTGTCTAAGAAGTGGTATTCCCAGATAACATTCTCCTTTCTGTCTGGACACGTATCTTCCAAGGAAACATCTCTTTAACCTGTGTCATTGCCTTCCGGTTAGAGCAGCTTTGGAGATGTCCTAAAGCAGGAAAAGTTAGTTTGCCCCGTCCACTCCCATGGATTTTCTCTGGTTGCTTCTTTCTCCTCTATCCTCTCCTTTCAGCTCCTCAATGCCTGGAGCCCTCTCCCTCCTTCTACTTTTATCACACTCTCTGGAAAGTATCTGATAGCAGCTGTTTATTAGGTTAAGACCATAGGCTTCTAAAAGCTATTGTCAGAATTTGGACTAAAGTATCTGTTTCCCCAGTGCCGTGTTTCCTTCACTGCCCCAGGTCATACTTCTCTGTCATTGCTTCTCAGTGTAGCTCCCCATAATGACTTGTTTTCCTGTTTAGTGCCCTGTGCATGTTCCATACCTAGCTGGGTCTGGAGAAGGGGGAGGTCCTCTGAATGCAGTGGGGGCTCCAGATATGGTGGGAGAATCTAGCATAGCCCCAGGACCCTCGTGTGGACATGGTGTCTCCCTGGCAGAAGGACAAAGGCAGTGAGAGGGACGGCAGCAGCAGTGACAAGGAGCTGGCAGGAGTGCTGGTAAAAGGCACCAGACTGTGGTCTTGGACCCAGTACTCAGAGCACACGGGGAAACTGAGTCCTGAAGGGTGAAGGAACTTGCCAGAGGTCATGTCAGGAGTCATAGCAGAGCTGGGTTGGGCCCCAGAGCTGCTAAATCCCAGGGCAGAAGTGAACTGAGTGGGGAGGCATAGGATAAGCTCTGGCCAAAGGGCTGATGCCACCCCAGGGTGGGTGGAGGGAGTGCTCAGCGTCACACAGGGAATCAGAGCAGGGTCAGACTCAGACCAGGGTCCCTTGACTGCCAGCACAGTGCTCCTTCCACTGCCCTAAGCAGCCTGAGTTTTCTGAGCTTGAGTCTGGAACCTCTGTCTAGAAGGAAGCTTTGGGTCTCTCTAGAGAACCATCTATACCTTTGAAACAGACACTGTAGAATTACACGTGGGACCACAGGGATTGGCATGGTCTACAGGGAGGTGGAAAACTCCCTGGCTGGGAACTGAAGCTGGGTCTTGAGAAGTCTGCAGGAGAGGGCCAGGGGCATTAAGGCACAAGGGGAATGGAAACGGCATGGGAGTGGAAACTAAATTCTGGAGACATTCAGGGTGTGAAGAAGTAGAATTGGAGGCCAGGTCCTGGGACTCCCATGACCTCCCTGGGAACCCCCACATGCCTTGGCCATGTAACCTCCACCAGTCCCCTCCAGCCTCATTTGGTAAAGTTTGATTTTTTTTCTGCTTGTCATAGAAAAATAGAAAGTGATCATCAAGAAAAAGAAGAAATGCTTCCATTCACTGCTGGAAGCAGTTGACAGGGGGGTTGGAGCTCAGAAGGGATTGGAGAAGGGGCAGTGAGGGGGAGAGGGAGTACAAGAGGAATGGTTACACAACAAAACTGTCCACTTACACTAGCCATGCCTTTTGTGTCCATTTTGGTTTTATCACTTCATTTAGGTCATTTTGACACATATCTCAGTAATAACAAAACACCAATGTTTATTGAGCACCTACTATATGACAGTCATGATGCTCAGAGCTTTAATCTCAATTATTTAATGTAACCCTCAAAACAACCCAACAGGTCTGCAGTATCATCATTCTACATTACAGATGAGCCAATAGGTTTGGAGACCTTAAGAGACTTACCGGAAGTCAACACAGCTGTGGGGTGGGTGAGGGGAGAGGAGAGCTTCAGATCTGGCTGTTTGACCATGTTGCACATCCATACTCCCACCTGGTTCACTTCCAGGTCCGCTGAGTCTTGCTCAGGGTCCTCCATAAAGGCAGGTGATTTTGAGCCATTATCTCAGAGCTGCAGGTTTATGAAAAGCCAGGGAAGGACTTGGGGTGTGTGAAGCCATTTACAGGAACCCAGGTGTTCTGATTGACTAACCTGGCTCTTCTAACTGCTGGCTCCCTCCCCCAGTCCCCACCAGCCTAATAGAAATGAGTTATAACTAGATCCAAGCATTTTGGTATGAACTCAGCTTGACCACAATCCTGTAGCATAAGCAGAGTAGGGTAGGGTAGAAAGATACTGTCTGGTCTTAGGGGCGGGAGATGAGTTCTGGTTCCCAGCCCTGCCCCTGAGCAGATGGGGGACCTTGAGTACGTCTCTTACTGCCTTTCTGGCTTTAGTTTCTGCACTGTAGCCCTAAGATTAAAAATTCTACAAATAAAACTGTTTCGGATTCCAGGGCGTTTGGCTCCATCTTCTGGTCAGTTTTTGTCGCTGTAGCTTTTTGCAGCATTGCCTGCCATCCACTGTGACCTGAGAATTTTGAGGCTTCTAGGAAACTTTCTAGCTGTGGTGGGTGGGAGGTGGAATAGGACAGCAACAGAGTTATCCTAAAAGTTTAGGGAATTTCTGTGGTCTTTAGGTCATATTGGCTCAAGTTATTCAGCCTTCTTTTGATAATGGCTCAGCAGAGAGTCAGGGAGGCAGCCAGTGATGGACTAGCCCATGTGTTAGAGGAGGAAGGTACATTGGAGACCAGTGAATGTAACCTCCCCAATGTACAGATGGGGAAACTGAGGCAATCTTCACCTGTGGAGAAGCCAAGTCTTGCTCCAGGTCACACACATGTAGGTTCCAGGTTTCCTGACACTGAAATCCATACTGTCCCCCCAACTCTGTCTTGCTGCCTCCTCTTTCTCCCAGCTTTCTATCCCAGCTGATTACCTCTTCCCCTTGCTTCTAAGACAGTGCCATCTGCCTAACAAGCACATTGCTCCATCCACTTGCTACCACAACCCACTTCCTCCTGGTCCCAGCTCCAGCCCTGGTGAGGTGGAGTGCTCCCCTCCCGCACGCCCCTCTCTCCAAGTCACAGCTTTCCTGGAGGAATGAGGACATGGAAGGAAGCGGGAGGCAGAGGCCCGCATTTCCTCCAGCTCTGCCCTTTTTCCAGCCTAGCCTCTTGGATCTTTAGTCTCTCCATAGATACACAATCAACTCCATGAGATTACTGAGATTAAATGGATGGTTGGTGTGAAGGTGCTTTGTGAATTCTTGAGCCCCCTGTTAAAGTAGGAATTTCAGATATGTCTGAGTTCTTCTCAAGCCACATAAAACCCCAGGTGCTGATTGGTACAGACTTAGCCCAAGTGCTATGGATCCTTAGAGGAGGGAGATGCATGGAAGCTGGAGGAATTTGAAAGCTTCAACGAGAGGGTAGTACTTTATCTTCCAGCCCAGAAAGTATCTTGGAGGCATTCCCATTAACCCAGAGTCCAGTCTTTAAAAGCTCAGCTGTAATGGAAGAGGCAGAGGAGGATTAATTGACCCTTGTATTCTCCCTTCTCTTCTCTGGAGATAAGATGTATGGCCTCTAGTTTAAAGAGTGAGGCCCAGAGAAAGAGGCAGACATTGAAACCTTTCCCCACGTGGATCTTGAGCTCCCAATGCAGTCTTGTTTCTGTTAGAACTTCAGAGTGCTGGAGAAATAGAGAACGAGAAGGGTAGCCCTGCCTTTCTTGTGTGCCCTCAAAGGTGGGAGAAGACTGCCCTCCACAGAAAGCCCAGTTCCTAGTAAAGCAGCTCTAATCCTTTGAAAAGTCCTACTCAGCATTTCTCAAAGGTGGTTCTGAGACCCCTTACACCAGGGTCACTGGGGGTGACTTACTGAATCAGACCATCTGGGATGGACCTGGAAATCTGCACCTAAAACAGCCTCTGCGGATGAGGCACATTGAACTTCAGGAACCATAGATCCCCTTCTCTGGCATCCCAGGAATAACAGCCCACTGCCCTAGAGACAGTTCTTACCAACTCTTGCTTACAGGACATGATTTTCTCTTTTTCAAATGTTCTGCTCCCTTGCCATTTTCCACATTCTTTTTTTTTCCCAGTCTCCATGCCTTTTTTTTTTCTTTTTTGTTTTCTTGTTTTTTTGTTTTTTGAGACAGAGTCTCGCTCTGTCACCCAGGCTGGAGTACAATGGTGCGATCTTGGCTCACCGCAGCCTCCGCCACCCAGGTTCAAGCAATTCTCCTGCCTCAGCCTCCTGAGTAGCTGGGATTACAGGCACCTGCCACCATGCCTGGCTAATTTTTGTATTTTTAGTAGAGACAGGGTTTCGCCATGTTGGCCAGGCTGGTCTCGAACTCCTGACCTCAGGTGATTCAGCCCTTGGCCTCCTGAAGTGCTGGGATTACAAGCGTGAGTCACTGCACCCAGCCTCTGTACCTGTTTTGTAAGTAGAACATCATAGAATTTGGGGGGCTAGAAGTATTTGTAACAGAACACCTTATCCAATTCCTCATTTTCTAGCTGGAATATTCTAGACACAGCAGGGTAGTCCCTGGCCTCAGACCACACAGTGCTAATAGGAGACCTAATCACCTGACTTTGAATTGAGTACTCTTTTCACCATGCAGTTCTGTCCTGCTGTAGAAGCCACACTTTAGGGTTAAGTGTCTATCCCAGACCCGTTCTTAGATGAAGGAATGGTCCCCTGAAGCTATCTCGGTGTCACGTGACTCTCCTTGGCTGAAACTGTTAGACCAGGAATGGTCATCTTGAAAGGGAGTTATCACTGGGCATTGGAACTAAGAGGTCAAGTCGACTCCAGGATTGAGGTGGTAATTTTCTTTCTCTCACCACCTTGAGGGTTGAGGTGGTGACAGAAAGGATGAGGATGGAGAGAGGGAGATGGAGAGAGACAGGGAGAAAAATCACACACATTCAACAGGGAGAAAGACACAGAGACACACACACACAGAAACACAGACACACACATAACAGGGGTGGAAGAGAGAGACACAGAGGAAGCAAGAGACTGAATAAAGATGGGGGGAGGAGGCACAAAGGGAAAACACATTCACAAAGAGTTGGAGAGAGACAAAGCAATATAAGCACAGACACACAGGGAGAGAGAGACTGGAATAGAGAATCCAGATTGATTCAGAGAGAAAGAGATAATGAAAGAGAAAAAGTCAGAGAGCCAGAGACAGAGCACCTGCCCTGGCACTGGGTGTTTTTCCAGTTTTTCCCAAGGCCCAGCTGACCTTCCTGCTTTTGCCTTCTCCAAGATACCCCCAAATCTTCCCAAGAAACTCTTTGACTCTTGAGCGGCCTCAGTAGGCTTCTTTCTCTTGCAAAATCATAGTTCTCAACCAACCCCGCCTGGGAGGGACTTTGAGGAGAGGCCCTCACAGATACACCGGGGAAGCAAATGTTGCAAGCTGGGGAAGCAAACGCTGCATTCTGCTCAACAGATCGTCTGTCACTTCTCATTACCTCCAGGACCTGGAGATGACTCTATTCCTCGGCCAAACATCAACAAAGCCGCCAACTCCCAGTGGTTGGTTTGGTGTCTTGTCAACAGCAATCTTCTTGGAACAAACTCTCTGCCCACATGGAGCAGAGTTAATGAGGCTTGGGCTGTGCTCATGGGCACCTGCAGGCCTTTGCTGACTGATGCTCTTCCTGCCCCAGGAGTGCACTCACCTTCCTCTCTGCTCATGCTTGGCCCAGCTAACCTTCCCACTCCCAGTGACCCCGCGCAGCCCACATGAGTCCTTCCCTTTCCAAACTTTCCTAGTGCCTACTGTCTCTCTTCTGTCCTTTGTCCATTTTGCTCCATAATTATGCACATAAAGGACTATATTACTAAGTCATAAGATCCTCAAGTTACCATGTGCATGGAAAAGGAAATCACTAAATTCATATCTTTTCAGATAATAAAGGCCATTAACAACAGGGAAGGTTATTTGGATGCTGCGAATCTTTCAGGTGCTGATCTAAGCACTTGTTACTTAGTAACTCATTTGATCCTCACAATTGTTCACAGAACAGACACCTGGGGCCCGGCATAGTTAAGAAACTTGCTGAAGGTTAGATCTTCAGTAAATGACCGAGGACAAAGATTTCATGGCCCTGTTCTTCTGCTTTCCCATGTCGCTGGCCAGAGCCTCAAAATCTGCCATTGTAATTTTGTCCTTTTACTTTAAGGCTGCAATTCCTATAAAGTATAGATTTATTTTTATTTCATTATTTATTTATTTATTATTTTTTCTGGCAGAAGGATAGCTGAAGAAAAGAAGGAAGGGAAGGCTTCCCAGATCATCGTAAATTACCTCCTTTAGAGCTAAAATGTCTGAAAAACCAGCTCCTTCCCATTTTCTAACTGTGACCACTGGAACACTAGTTTCTTGAGATGTTAAATAGGTTTTATTAAAGAAAAATAAAGCTGTCAAGTAAGTGTGAGAAACTGGAAGTTAAACAGTTGCCTTGCAGCATGACCTCACAGAGCCTTAAGATGCTGGAGGCACTGTGTGCCTATAAGAAGGAGAGAATTGTATTCAGCACACACATTTCACCACAGGCTCTGTTCTTGCAGATCACCTCTCAAAATTAGTTCCTTTTTCATGAAAGTTTCTTTGAGAAAGCACTGTCTGAACCCGTTAGATAACCAAGTCAGCACTGCCCACAATCGTTCAGGGTTTTTAGGGCTCCCTGAGGATGGATACCTGGCTCCCCTTCACTGGCATTTGGTGGGCTTGCCTGCTGCTGGTGTCTCAGGTAGACAAGTCTGACCGACCCAAGCCACCCGCATGCTGTGGCTTGGATGGCTTGTCGCCAACCAGCTGCTTTTACACGGTCAGGTCCATGGAGCTTGTCCTTGCTTGACTTCCCTGACTCACTCAATGACTCACTCATTGCTTTAGAAACTGTTACTAGCACCTACAAGGTGCTAGACCCCTGAGGGATCCCCGAGGGAATCAGAACCTACTCCTAGACTGGGATCTGTTTGGGTGGACAAGATGAAGACACAGGGAAGGGGGAGAGGACAAAGGGAGGATGCAACCACAGAGAAGGGAAAGCTCATTTCCAGCGGTGGGGATGGGGGGAAAGGTTGGATGCTGGCGGGGGTCGGGGAGGGGGGTGCGTCACCGAGGAAAGGTCTACTCACAGCTGGGTTTGGGAGGGTGACAAGTGGTAACAGGTAGAGCTTGTGGCTGAGAGTGGGCAGGACTCTCCAGGGCAGTGGCAGCAGGTGAGCCCTTGGCAGGTGCCTTGGCCCCCTTGGCCCCTCTGCAGTGGTGGAGAGTGGTGGAGCCTATGGCAGCTGCTGAGATTCTCAGAGCTTGGATGTGCCCACTCATTTGACCATCAGGACCCAAGGGAGGAAGTGCCCTTCTGTGCTCTCCTCCTCCATGGCCACTCTGCAAACTGGTGAGGGAGGAGGCGTCTGGGAATCCAGGAGGCGGGAGGGGGCGGGGGTGGGGGGCTGTCCGTCCTCACCATACCCTCAACTGCAGAGGGAGGGACTCACAGCCCTCTGTTGAATGAACAGGTGTTCACTCCTGCTCTGAGCCCTTTTCTCCCTGCTCTGCTTTCTTTTTATCCAGCGCCTGGTTTTGGCATCTATCCATGGATCTACTGAAAGGTGAGCTACTCTAGACATTATTTTATTTTCACATGAAGCTCTTGAAGATCAAAAAAAACCGTGAAGATCCACAAGCCGCTTTTCACACAATCAAGAGTCCTGGAATGTCAGAGTTCAATGAGCGTTGAGAGGGTGCATTGACATGCAGAATGGTGGCTTCTCAGGCCCCGTAACAAACAGAGGGTGAACCAGGAGTGGAGGCAGCCTTCTATGCAAACATTTCTAGGCAATGTTGTAAATAATACAATTGTGTATCAGAAAGAACACAGATTCTGAAATCCAGCTTGCTTCATGTTCCAGTCTCACTTACGGACTGTGTGAGCTTGGTTAGGATTTTCTCAAGCCTTTGATTCTGTCTCTGTAGAATGATGATGTTGTTGTCTATCTAAAAAGATGGTTGTTTTAAATGAGATAAAGTGGATGAAGGTGCTATGTGAATTAACACGCTGCTTGAGGGAAACGACCCTCTCATCTGGTGTTTTGGACCTAGAGCCTTCTGACCACACGTTCTCAAGGATTTTTAGTTTCTTGCTTGCTCCACATTCTTTCTCATGTTGCTCTGAAACCTGCCTCCCGGTCACACCCCCACCCTCTCCTACACTGGGTTTTAATATTTTCTTCCTGAGCCTTTCTCTGATACCATAGCCTTCCAGATAACCTTAAGTGAGCCACATAAGCTCTCTGAGGTCTGGTTTCCACATCTGTAAGACAGGCTTACTCTTTGTTCTCAACTATTTGTTGAGATTTTGCAGATGAAATGAGATAATATATACACATGTACATCATGCACAGGTGACCCTTCACCACCCGAGTTAGAACTGTGCGGGTCCACTTCCACTCAGATGTTCTTTCACCTCCGATACTTCTTAGACAGCAAGACCAGTCCCTCTTCCTCCTTTTCCTCCTCCTCCTCAGCCTACTCAATGTGAAGATGTGGATGAAGACTTTTATGATGATCCACTTCCACATAATAAATAGTAAATACTGTTTTCTTCCTCAGCTCACTTTAGAGTAAGAGTACAGTATATAATACATGTAACACATAAAAATATGCATTAGTTGGCCAGGCATGGTGGCTCACGCCTGTAATCTCAGCACTTTGGGAGGCCAAGGCGGTTGGATCATGAGGTCAGGAGTTCGAGACCAGCCTGACCAACATAGCGAAATCCCGTCTGTACTAAAAATGCAAAAATTATCTGAGTGTGGTGGCACATGCCTGTAGTCCCAGCTACTTGGGAGGTTGAGGCAGGAGAATCGCTTGAACCCAGCAGACAGAGGTTGCAGAGAGCCGAGATCGTGCCAGTGCACTCCAGCCTGGGTGACAGAGAGAGACTCCATCAAAAAAACCCAAAAAAACAAAAAATGTATTAATTGACTGTTTATGTTATCCGTACGACTTCCAGTGAACAGTAGGGTATTAGTAGTTAAGTTTTGGGAGGAGTCAAAAGTTAGAGATTTTTGACTGTTTCTGGGGTTGGCTCCCTAAACTCCACGATGTTCAAGGGTTAACTGCACTGCAAATAACGTACATGAATAGAAGGCATATAATACAGGTATATGTGTTTCATAGCACAGCGCCAGGTAGGGCTGCTCATTAAATAGCTTGTATTTCTGATTCCATTTCCCTGCTCACACAAGTCGATATTATTTTTCACTGGGGGGATTGGAGAAGGTTTCCTGGAGCAGGTGAGAATTCAGCTGGGCTTTGAAGGACTGGAGAACGTTCACAAGTATGGAAGAATGGGGGTGTGATTGGGTGTGGTGAGGGGAGGTTTGGAACAGAAAAATAAGTGGGAAGTCTCGGGTTTGTTTAGGGAGTCAAGAAGAGGCCATTTTGGTTTGAGCTGTTGGTTCACTGGGGGAACCAGAAAGACATACATTTGAAAGAATAGACTGCAGTCCTGGAATTAGAAAATAGAGAGTTGGAAGTGACCCAGGGGGTCACTGGCCCAATCTTTTACCTGTAGCAGGAATGAATATGCACGATGTGGCAGTAATGATAGCCTAGTCTGAGACTCAACTCTGCTCTGTGTTCTTGGATAAATTACATGTCATTTCTGATCTGGATTTCTCCTCTGTGTGACAGAAATAATCCTTGACCAGCCTCCTCTGTTATTGTCATGAAACTTTAGGGAGGTTTGGGCTGAGGATTCATTAAGAAGTTCGGCAAGGGACTCCTTTCTCTTCTCCGAGCCTTGATTTTACTGTACACACACACACATACAAAACAAAAACCCCATCTGCCTCCAGGGTGTAGAGGTTGTGAATGTAGCCAGGTTACAGGCACCCAGGAGGGGAGAGGAAGGCAACCTGGGAGGGCCCTAGGGCAGTGGAGGGGCTGCGATTCTAGGCACAGCCATGATTCTTTCCCACTCTGCCCACTGGCTTCTACTGTGGGCACAGCTGGAATTCTCTCCTTGCTGCCTGCCTCTTCTTCTTGCTGGGATGGGTCACACAGTGCATGGGTGACCAGCTCCTGATCATCCATCCCTGCACAGCCAGCCCCTGGATGCCCTGAAGGAGCTATGCCAGCTTCCCCTCTTCTCCCCATCATCTCCCTCCATCTCCACCCTGACTTTGGTGGCTTCATCTCTCCTAAGCTCATTCTCAAGGAGAGAGCCCATGAGGGCAAGTGCCCTATTATTCTGGACACTCCTGCTTTTTCATGTCAGCATTAGCATCACAGTTTCCAAAGCACCCTCCCTGTGGAGAAGCATGCCAGGCAGGACTCCTGGTCACACTTAGTGGGTGGGAAAATGGAGACAGAGAGGCCGACGGAATGCCCCTGGGAGAGCCAAAGCTAGACTCCTAGTCTGGTGCTCTGACACGACTCTGGAGGCCCTCAAACTTGGAGGGGCATAAGGATTGGGAGTTTGCTACAACACAGACACCTAGGCTGTCATCCCCAGAGAGCTGATCCACAGCAATATCAGGGGAGCCTGAGCATTTGTGTTTTTGATAGGCACTTGGGGATGGTGACATAAATTAGTTTGAGGACCCCTGCAAGGTACTTCACCTTAGAGATCCCAGGAATGAGGTGAAGACATCCAGAGGGAAAAATAACCTTTACGGAGTCACCAACTCTGTCAGGCACTTTATGTGCAGTTTCACCGTAGAATGAGACACTATTATTTCCGTTTCATACATAAGCAAACTGAGACATGGGGAGGTCTCAGTCTCACAGCTGATAAGTAGAAAAGCTGAGATTTGAACTTGGGTCTCTTAGCTCCACAGCAGCCTAAATTCCTTCTACCTAAACCTTTCCAATGCAAACATCCCTAGACCCCTTCATCCTCATATCTAAGGCTTCCACCTGTCTTTTCTCTCTGGGGTTAAACATTGCTTTCAGATCCCCCAGCCAGTGGGAAAGGTCTCTTTTCTTTGCAATGCTCCTCTCCAGCCAGCAGGTGTCAGCCCTGGACTGAGTATGTGGATAAGGGGCGTGCAAAGCTAATGGGAGGAACATAATCTTTTGTTTTCCGCTCCTGGTTTTACAGCCCCTCTCTCCCTCCCAAATTCTATCTATCCTGTTAGGCATGCTTTTGCTGAGCTGGTGCTGTTTGTTACCTCACAATCTTCCAGGTTGGGATGCCCCAGGAATTCCGAATCCCCTAGAGCCATCGGCGTAGACTTGGAAGTAAGCTGCAGCTGTAGTTTACATTTGCCAAGTATATGCTTGGCACCCTGTTCCGAGCTTTCTATGCTTTACCTTGTTCAGTCCTCCCCATCCCCACAAACCTCTCTGGGTTAGGTGCTAGCAATTCACCCATTTTCTCAGAAGAGGAAACTGGAGCTTTCAGAGGCTAAGAAAGTTGGCTGAGGTCAAGTTGCTGGGTAGGTAGCAGAGCCAGGCTTGAAGCTAGAAGCTCTGGCTACAGAGCTGCGGCAGCGCATGACCATTACACTGAGGAAACTGACGTCTGGGCAAGGAAGGGACTTACTCCTGTGGAACCAGTGCCAGCATGAGAACCCAGGCCTGGTTGTAATTCTGGGCCTTCTCTAATTCTTGCCCTTGCCCAGCTGTGGATGAGGGCTTGGGCAGCGGGGAGTCCCTGAGGAGGCTCCCCACCTCCTCACCCTCCCCAGGCACCAGCACATCGACCAGACAAAGGATAATTGCTGCATGCTGTGCTCAGAGCCAAGCTGAAGGCGGCAGGGTCTCGACACCCCTTCATGCCCAGGGAGTGTGGCATCGCAGAGCAGGGACCTTGTCTGTCCTGTCACCATGCATCGCCAGCTCCTTGCAGGGTCTGGCATGGAGGTGGTGCTCAGTTAATATTTATGAGTATGTGGACATTCCACCTCTTTGGCTATCTCCCCAGGCCCTGCTCCAGGCTTGCCGCAGGAGAGCATTCCTGGCCCTGAGCCAGCACATTCCTCCTCTTTGGGGCCCTCTAGCCTTGCTGGGGGGCAACTCATTTGGTTTCTTAGCATGAACTGCTTGTTCTCCAACTTTCCAGATGGGTCTTTTATCTATCCTGCCTCCACTCTAGACCGCAAGACCTTAGGGGGCAACCTCTCAGATCGCCTTATATGCTGCCTGGTGTCTAGCACAAGATGGAATATAACGTAAGGTATTTATGAAAAACTATAATCCACTATTTTATCCAAGCAGTACACATTCATTGTTGCAAAATGGAAAATAAGCCGAGGGAGGAAAATTAAAATCATTCCCATGATAATAGGATCCTTTCCTTCTATGATATTTTAATGGAATTGATTTTTTTCCCTTTCTCTTTTTATTGTATAAGAAATACATCTCTTGTACAAGTGTAAAAATTACAGGTAAGCATAAGCAAAAATTTTTTAATTTATTGGGAATACCACTTTCTAAACCTGTTAATAATTCCATTAACAATTGTAATGGTAATAACCACCTCTATTTGTTGAGGGCCTACTATTTAATAGCAGTTTTACATGATTTTTTAGAAGTTTATTGAGGTGTAATTTCTATGTATAAAGTCCATCCATTTTAATTCCTTAATCATTTCAATTCACAGATTTTTTTAGTGAGTTTAAAAAGTTGTGCAACCATCAGCATAGTCCAGTTTTAGAATATTTCTATCATCCTAGTAAAACCCCTTAGGCTCATTTACAGTTAATCTCAGTTCCTACGCTCAGCCCCAGGGGGCCATTAATCTATTTTCTGTCTCTGCAGTTTTGCCATTTCTGGACATTTCATATAAATGGAATAACACACTAGATGGTTCTTTGTGTTTGACCTGTACACTGATGATTTTAGGTTCAGCCTGTCATTTACAGGCGAGGAAACTGAGGCTTAGTGAGGGCAAGTGATTGCTGGAAACAGCTACACAGGGAGAGAGTGGGGCTTCCTGGATTCAGCTGAGGTCTGTCTGACTCTCAAGTGTACACTTGTAGCCACCCTCCTCCATCACCTGTCACAGTACATTACTTTTTATGTTCTAGCTGTTGCAATTATATGTTCATATATATATATTTTTTTCTCCCAAAGGAATCAAACTGTTATACATTCTTTTGCCACTTCTTTTTCATTCAATAATAGATTGATAATAATAACAATGAGTAAGATGTCTCCATGTGAATTAATATACATCTGCAATACCTAGAGTAGATTTTTGATAAGTACAAGGTGGCAGTTAGGGGTATGGGCTTTGGAACCAGATGGACCGAATTTAGATACCAATTCCGTCACTTATCAGGCATGTGCTGTAGACAGAATGTTTGTGCCCCCAAAATCCATGTAGTAAAACTGAATCCCCAGTGTGAGAGTACTTGTGGGGTTTTGGGTAGGTAATTGGTTTACGAGGGCCGAGCCCTCATGGATGGGATGAAAACTCTTATAAAAGAGGCTCCAGAGAGATCCCTCCTGTCTTCCCTTTCTCATGTGAAGACACAGCAAGAAGTCGGGTGTCTATGAATCAGGAAACTGGCCTTCACGACACACTGAATTTGCTGATGCCTTGGTCTTGGACTTCTCAGCCTCGAGAACTGTGAGAAAGAAATCTCTGTTGTTGATGCTGGTGAGGATGTGGAGAAATAGGAATGCTTTTACACTGTTGTTGGGAGTGTAAATTAGTTCAACCATTGTGGAAGACAGTGTGGCGATTCCTCAAGGATCTAGAACCAGAAATACCATTTGACCCAGCAATCCCATTACTGGGTGTATACCTAAAAGATTTTAAATCATTCTGCTATAAAGACACATGCACACGTATGTTTATTGCAGCACTATTTACAGTAGCAAAGACTTGGAACCAACCCAAATGCCCATCAATGATAGACTGGATAAAGAATATGTGGCATATATACACCATGGAATACTATGCAGCCATTAAAAAAAAAAAAAATGAGTTCATGTCCTTTGCAGGGACATTGATGAAGCTGGAAGCCATCATTCTCAGCAAACTAACACAGGAACAGAAAACTAAACACCACGTGTTCTCATTCATAAGTGGGAGCTGAGCAGTGAGAACACATGGACACAGGGAGAGGAACATCACACACCAGGCCTGTTAGGGGGTGGGGGGTAAGGGGAGGGAGAGCACTAGGACAAATACCTAATGCATGTGGGACTTAAAACCTAGATGATGGGTTGATGGGTGCAGCAAACCACCATGGCACATGTGTACCTATGTAACAAATCTGCATGTTCAGCACATGTATCCTATTTACTTTTTTGTAAAATTAAAAAAAAAAAAAGAAATATCTGTTTTTGATAAGCAACTCAGTGTTTTGTTATAGCAGCCCAAATGGACTAAGAGACCATGTGACTTTAAGACAGTTACTTAACTGCTCTGTGCCTCAGTTTCCTTATCTATAAAAAGCAGATGTGAATGCCAATCTCATAAAGCTGCTGTGAGAATTAAATGAACTAATATGTAGAGAGCATCTGGTGCCCGGGAACCACTCAGCCCATGTCAGCAGTGTTTGTTGCAACTGTTGAACTCATGAACAAACCCTCGAATTTGCACATCAATTTCAGCCTGGAAGCAGGCATCGAGGTGGGGCCACCAGTTTATCTGACTAATCAATGAAGAAAGTCGTGTGATCTCCTTCCCACCTCCCCACAGCTGGAATCTCAGCTGTATCTGGATTGTCGGAGGAGGCCTGGTGAGGTCAGGAGATTGACAGCCTTGTTCTAATTGCAAGTCCCTTCCTGGGGAATTTAGGAGCTGAGCTCCACAGCTGGGGAGGATGTTAGGATCAGTTCTAGTCTATGTGGTAACGGGCCCCAGGGCTCATGGAACTGGAGAGGTGTCAGCTCCCCATTCAGGTCCAGGCAGTACCTTGCCGAGGCTCCAGCCTGGCTTCTGATTGCCCGTACCCAGAAGCCAGAATGCTGTTACAGCCCCATCAGTCAGCCTGCAATTAGTGAAATGGAGGCACACATGCTGGTTTGCAGATTGTGGGTGGGAGGACAGGATGTGGTGGGAAATAGCTCTCACCAACTCAAGGGGCGGGGGTGGCATTTGTCTGTGTTCCCTGGTGATTTGGCAGTAGAGGCTGCCGGGCACTCACATGGGGTTGGCAGCCTTTGAAACCCTCTTGGGGTCCTGGGCTCTTTCCTTCTTTTGGGTTACAGGTGGGGACATTAGGCCCTTATGTCGGTAAGGCCAGAGCCAAGACAATCAGGCGCATGCTCGGCATGGGGCACAGGGCTGAGGACAGGGGTGAGAGGAGCAAGGCCTGGCTGTGCAGGGCTGAGGACGGGGTGAGAGGGGCAGGGTCTGGCTGTGCAGGGCTGAGGACAGGGGTGAGAGGGGCAGGGCCTGGCTGTGCAGGGCTGAGGACAGGGGTGAGAGGGGCAGGGCCTGGCTGTGCAGGGCTGAGAACAGGGGTGAGAGGGGCAGGGCCTGGCTGTGCAGGGCTGAGGACAGGGGTGAGAGGGGCAGGGCCTGGCTGTGCAGGGCTGAGAACAGGGGTGAGAGGGGCAGGGCCTGGCTGTGCAGGGCTGAGGACAGGCGTGAGAAGGGGAAGGCCTGACTGTGCAGGGGTGAGGACAGGTGTGAGAGGAGTAAGGCCTGGCCTTGGGTGTGGGGTGAGGGACCAGGGGCTGCCGGGGTGAGGGGGAGCTCAGGCTGGGGTGCCGGAGCTCACCCCAGGGAAGCAATCTTTGTAGGTGCCTATGGCATGCATGCATGCATGGAAGTATTCAACAGATATAAACAACCTAGAGAGTTCTCATGGAGATCCAGGTTTCTGACTTCTCTTCCCTGTACAAACTGAAGGTTCAGCCACACAGTTTATATTTCTACAAGGCAGCATCCAAACTGTGCTGTGCAGCGACTTCCCTCTTTGGATGGGGCACCTGCTTTCTTGCTTGATACAGTCCCCACTACTCCCCTTCATCATCCAGCCCACGAGTCCAGTGCCAGTGACCATTTGTCCACCTACACTGCGCCCATTTCCTTCTTTTGAGTTTGGGACCTTTGGCTGGGGAATGCTGTGCTCAAGACCTGGCTCTCTACTCAGGGTGGTCAGGAGGCTCTGGAGGAGTGACTGACACATGGATGCCCAGCCCATCCCATGAAGAGTGTTTTAGGCAGAGGGTGTAGCAAGTGCAAAGTCCCCAAGAGGCAGGAATTCCTGGAACGGAGCCCCCTGGGCTCTTGGAATTCCTGGAATGGAGAGCTCAAGACAGACTACATATTGAGAAGTAGAGAGAGCAAGTTTCGTTACAAGTTAGAAAGATACCCCAGCCAGGAGAGGGAAGAGGCTTCTGGATAGTGCAGCGGAGGGGAGGGCTCTCCAGGGTAAATGGGATGGTGGGGGCCAAACTTCCCAAGGCTTTTCTGCCTAGAGAATCTACGATCTGCAGAGGCGGATCTGGATTCTCAGGAATGTCCACACATGTTTCTGATCATCAGGGACATTTCTGCGCTCCCCTTTTGAGGGAGCTCTCAGCAGACTGTCCTCTCTCAGCAGAGTCTGAGGCTCTTTTGCCAGTTCTAGTCCAGGCAGGGGTCTGTCTCCTTGGCTGGAGCCTGATACTAGGGTCAGGGCTCACTGCCCCTCAGCCTCGGGTCTCAGAGGGACGCTCCTGCACAGCTGACAGCCCCCGGGAGCCTGCCCACGCCATCAGAGAGCAGATTCAGGGTTGCGGGTGGTGATGGGGGAGACGAAATGCCTGTGAGGAGCTGCCTTTTGCATTCCCTTTCAGGCTCTCCAAAGAGAGAGAGAAGGCTACTCAGCTAAGCTCTCTATCTATGTGGCTCCCTTCTCCAGGCCGCAAAGAGGCAACTCGCCTCAATCCTGCTGGCCCAGGAGCCAGCCTGGACACAAGGGGCAGGAGCCCAGCAAGGGAACCAAATCCTGAGAGGGCTGGGGCTGAGCTGTAGGAGGATTCACTCCCCGCTGGGGGCCATACTGACCTTTGGGAGCATCTTGAGGTCTCAGAGAATACAAAGGCCTTTCTGTTCTGTTTTAAGTACAGTGGATTTTTCTCTAATTGTGAAAATAAGGCATATTTATTTAATAGAAAATGTAGACAAGAACGCAGAGAGAAATTAATACTTCCTGTAATTTCACCACCAAGGTTATAGTAGGAACCTTTTACTGTCTCTGCTTCTGGGAGTTTAATCTGCAGAGGGGCACTCACACCGGGGTGACACCGACAGGGGGGCTGTAGGAGGTGAGGGGCACCCTAGAGTCAGAAGACCTGAGTTCAAAACCTCTTTCTGACACTTGTTGGTTTCACAGCCCTAAGTGAATGACTTGGTTTCCTTGTGCCTCAGTTTCCTGATCTACAAAATGAGGATAATGGCATTGTCCCTCACAGGGTGTCTAGAGAGTTAGGGCAGCGAGTGGACTCTGCTCAGCACCTCGTAAACAGTCAATACATCTCAGCCAGTACGTTATGTCTATATAAATATACATCTATACATATACATCCATTTAAAAAATACAAGATGAGGAAGATACAGACCATACCTGTCTGTGCACTTAGCTTTTATCGTTGGTATGAATTTTATGCCACATGTAAGAAGAGGCAGGTTAGTTCTTTAAACAAAACATTTTCTGACTGTGTGCACTTCCCCTATCTCACTGGTGGGTTCTCCATGTTCACCCTTTGAGTCTCCCTAGAACTAGCCTGGAAATAGTGCAAGTCTTGTCTTGGGCCCTTGGTGTGTATCATGATGTGGGGTCATTGCCGTATGTGCAAAGTCCCTTGAAGTTGGGCATGCTGCAGGTTCTGTGCCAGGCTTGCCAAGAGAATCTTTGCCAGGATGGGGAGAGGGGGCTGGGACTTAGGATCGAATGCCCCGGGACACGCTGCCACCATTCCCCTGAGGACCATCATCTGGCTGTGGTACAGAGAGGATTGGATGGTAAGAGAGGCAAAGGGACAGTCCCGCAATTCTTTCTCCTGCCCTCTCTTCTCTCCCCTCAGTCTCTCCCCATCAACAGCTTCTCCCTATCCTCTGCAAATTGCCCCAGTGAATTTAGAATTCGGAACAAAAACCCAGAGGGCAGGTTTCCCTGCAACACGTATCTCCCCTGGGACCAGTGAGCGCAGTCTTAGCTTGTATAGGAGAGAAGAAAACTAGGGAGAACAAAATACGACAGCTCCCATTTCCCCTGATTTTTCTACATAATAAAAACAAACACCAACTAATATCTCAACTTACTATTATATAGTGACATTGCACAGTGACTGTATTTAAATGCCATTAAGAAATCTTTCACAAGGCAACCTTTATTAGCTGCAAGAGATTCCAATGTGTCAATATTTCCCATTTTCCCAAAACTATATATATAACTGTAATGAACATCCTGATACCTAAATTGTGGATGGATCTCTGATGTTTTCTTAGAATTTTTAGAATTGACCTCACTGGGTCAAAGGCTTTGGCTTGTGTTTAAGGCATTTGGTCTTTTTTGTCCTCCAGACTGCTGTGCAAACACCAGGTCAATCAGCAATCTACAAGGTCCTAAGTTCTTCTCACGAATAGGAGAGAACTTCTTTTCCGGCATGAGGGACTTTGTCAGGCTTGGCTTTGGGGCACGAGTGGCCTTCTATTTGCAACATGTCCTGAAAACTTTGTGGACTGCAGCATTGAAGCTCCCGTGGTTACTTTGTACCAGGCAGAACATGCATCCTTCCTTGGCTGGCTTCCCCAGCAATAGGGAAATAGATGTGGAGGTCGCCTTACCTGGTCCTACAGATGAGGCACAGAGACACTTTAGGTCTTAGGAAGTGATGCTGCTTACACAGCCCTGGGGTAGCTCTCTGGTTGGGCGAGAGGGTCTTCAAGAATGTGGGCATATGCACAGGACCACACACACCATAGGCCTTCTGGTGAGGCTGGCAGGTGGGGAGTGACAGGAACTGAAATGGCAAAGGCCTCTCAGACTTTGTATCAGTGCCACAGGAGGGAAGGTCTTGCAAGAGGCAGAAGTGGGCAGAGATTGAGTTGGTCAGAGGGAAGGAGGAAGTCCGGAAGGCAGAGACAAGAAGGAGGGGTTCAGGTTGTTTATTATCAGCAAGTCTCATGCCACAGCGGGCATCTCTCAAGAGGCTCCCTTATGTTCACTCTCAGTGGGTCCTGGTAGAAGGCTGCAGTGGTTGTGTTATGGGCAGGGAAAGGGTCATAGGATAATGCCTTGGAGTTCTGATGGCCTTTGGGGCATCTGGGGGAGGAGGAGACTCTCCCAATGACAGATGCTCTTTTCCTCATTCCTAGAATCAGGTGACTTTTTCCCTTCCAACTTTTTTTTCCCTGCAGTTGCTTTCAAATGCCCATTTGCAAACTGATGTAGGTCTGTGATGGAATTTTCATTTGTGGCAAACTGAGAAAAAAAGGACCGCAAAGTGAATTTTTAATGAGGCTGGATTTATTTAATTTTAAACACTGTCCTTTATTCTAAAGGAATGACTTTCCTTTTGGTGCTGAAATGCTCTTTCTTTTATGAAATGATCATTAAAGTCAATGCCATTTTCTTTTACTCTCCTCACTTGGCAATTGAAAAAGCTGGAAGTTGTATGTGGATACCTGAATATGCATACCCCACCTCCACTCTCTGCTTTGTGCTTGTGTGTAAGTTAATCTACTCAAAAAGAATATAAAAGTTTGGGTTCTACTGGGTGAAGTCCTCTCAAGGGTAAGCCCAGCTGATAGCTCTAGTTCTCTTCATATTGGCCCTTATCCAACAAAGTCTTCATTTCACAAACATTAAGAGCCCACTGTGTGGCAGGCCTCATACTAGGGGCTGTGGTGGTGGACTTGTCTGGTGGTGGAATGAGCCCCACTTGGCTAAGCTACCCATGGTCTTGACTCTCCTGTGGTCTGCTGAAAATACCAGCCCCTCACCAAGATATCCATGCCAGCTCCCTGGAACCTGTGAATGTTACCTTATTTTGCAAAAGTTGTGATTAAGTTAAGGATCCCAAGAGAAGCAACTTATCTTGGATTGTCTGGATGGACTCTAAATGCAATCATAGGTGTCCTTATAAGAGAGAGGCAGAGGAAATTTTGAGACAGACACACAGAAGAAGAGAAGGTGTTGTGAAAACAGAGACTGTGAAAACAGAGTCAGGGATGCAGCCCTAAGCCAAGGAATGCTGGCAGCCACCAGAATCTGGAAGAGGCAAAGAATGGAGCTCCCTACAAGAGTCTCTGGCAGGAGTGCATGCCTGCTAATACCTTGATCTTGGACTTCTGGCCTCCAAAACTGTGAGAAAATAAGTTTCTGCTGTTTTCAGCCATCAACTTTGTGATATTTTGTTATAGCCACCACAAGAAACTAATATACCTCTCATCAAATCAACAAGCGGGGCAAAACAGGGTGAATTATTGGGGCCTGGTTGTCCTGAAGGGGTCAGATCTGACTGCATTGCTTATCAATACAAATCCTGTCTAATAACTTTTAGCTGGCTCTCCTTTGCTTGGAATCTGCCAAATCTTTTTCACCAATATCTGGACTGGATCTTAGTGGCCTGGCCTCCCACCCATCCTGCTTACAACTAGTGTCATCAGAGTGTCAGCTATAAAATTTCCTCCAAAATGCAAAGTGTGGGCCATGTTTATTTTATTTCTCTAAAACAAATTTAATCTGCTGCAAGATTTCATCATTATGGATGGTGGGAAAATAAATTTCTGTCATTTCTGGGCTCTTTCTTATTCCACAGCATAGGAAAATGTCCTGAAGTCTTGTGCACTTGGTGGGCAACCTGGACTTTGTGTCCACACAAGTTATTCGTTGTCTATGTGACCTCATTGCAGGTGGCTTTGCCCTTCTGTGCCAAGCTGACCCAGGGAGTCATGCATGGTGTCAGGGCACAGCTTCTCCAGATGTGTCACAACCTCCCCCTTGATGTACTAGCATTTCCCAGGGCTCTGCGAGGAGCAGGATATACCTACAGACTACAGTCATTCATTCACTTAGCCCTTGAAGACATTTCTGCTGCTTCTTCCTCTCTTTCTGCTTCTTAAACTCTCAAACTCACGTCTCTCCCTCTCTCTCTGTAGCAATCCAGAGGAATCTCCCTGTTAAGGACTGAATTGTATCTCCTCCACATTTCTACATCGAAGCCCTAATCCCCCAAGGTAACTGTATTTGAAGATAGGGCGTTTAAGGAGATCATTAAGGGTAAATGAGGTTATAGTGAGACCCTAATCCAATAGTATTAGTGTCCTTACAGAAAAGGAAGAGATACCAAAGGTCTCTCTCTCACCCATGCACAGAGGAAAGTTCATGTGAGGACACAGTGAGAAGAAGGCTCTCTACAAGCCAGAAAGAGAGGCCTCACCAGAAACAAGCCCCGGTGGCACCTTGATCTTGAACTTCTAGTCTCCAGAACTGAGAAAATGAATTTCTGCTGTTTAAGGGACCCAGTCTGTGATATTTTACCATGGCAGCCTGAGAAGACTAAGACAGCCCCTCAGTGAGGTTAGGTTTTTCCAAAACAGCAGCCCAGTGGGTAGTTGTTATTCGGATGGTCTTGCTGCTCTTTTGATTTGTCCAGAAACACCTGAGTCCCTGAGGAAAGGCAGCGTGCTGCAAGGGCCTCTACAGTGATGTTCAGGGAGAGGGATGCACCTGCAGTCTCTCCATAGCATGAAGGGCAAAACATCAATACACAGTGATCTCATCATTCTGCCGTCTTAGCCCTGGTTCTGTTTGCAAACACAGATAGCCCACGTCTGCCTCTGCCTGCCCACTGTCTGACTTGCTCCTTTATGCTCCTTTAATTAAGGGCAGAATCCTCAGGGTCTCTCATGCCAAATGGAGCTCTCCAAGTTCTGATATGGTGGGGAGGAGAGATACCATTGATGACAAAACCCCAGAAGTAAGAAGGGAGGAAGGATGGACTTTTACTGTCAGTGTTTCCCAAAATACATTTCACAGGGTAATAGTATCTTTAAAAAAAGAGTGTCATGGTATAAGATTTGGGAACTCATGGGTTGAATTAAGTTAAGCTTTTTAAATCTCAAGGGGAAGCTCACATATGCAGGCTTTACCAGCATAGGGGACCCCTGAACTGCTTTTCCACTGAGCATCTTGTAGGATCAGTGCTTGGTGGAAGCCATTTTGGAAACTGCTGATATTCATTGGAGAACTATGAAATATAAGACCTAGAAAGGACCATTGAGATCATGTAGTCTCAAGTCCTTGGGTTTAAACTTGGAGAAATGGAGGGCCAGGAAGATCCAGGGCCCAGGACTTGCCAAGGTCATCTAGTTGAACTGGGGCTTAATTTCCAGCCTGGAATTCTTGCTTCTACATCCCTGCTGTTTCTTACGCCGATTAACACGGCAAGCCACTGGAAAATGCCAGCTCTGGAGGGACTCAGCCAGGCATCCAGCTTTAACCTGACTCTGACTCATGGGCAATGGCTGCCTGGTGGTGCTTGATTTTGATAGTGAGAGGACTTGGAGTATACTCAGAATCTTACCCACTTTTTTAAAAAGAAAAAACATTTTGCATTTGATAAATCAAATCCAAATCTATTTTATCCAGCACATTTCCTGTTAAATTGGAGGCCTCAGAAAAATTTAATCCTGTGCTTCTGATTCATCTTTATTTGAATTCATCTATTTTAAGTCTCAAAGTTATTTTCCTGGCCCCAGCCCTCTGAGCTTTCCTCTAATCTCTCTTCCCTCAGAAACAAGTCATTTTATTTGGATAGATGGAAAGGTTTCCTATCCCTGACCAGCATGCCTCTTCAAGTCCCTTGGAAAAAAAATAAAAAGCCCAAAACAACTCTGGAAATTCTTAAGGACCTTTCAAAATGGAGAGTGCATGTCAGAGGGCTGCAGAGAATGAGAAGAGTGTTCAGGAGAAGAGAATGGAAACGATTAATGGCTCAAAACATGAGGCCTAGGAAGATCTAGAATGATTCATCCTGAAAGATGGCCAAAGAGTGATTTAACAATTCTGGCAAAAGAGCGATTGCTTCCAAGCCTGGGGACCAGTTCCTCCAAGAAGAGAACAGGAAGAAAGGGTGTGAAGCTGCAACATGCAGGAATTAGGTTAGATGTCAGGACGGAGTTCTTGACTGAGATGGTCACTATGAAGGATTTACAGAAAGCCCCATGGGGTGGTGCTTTGCAGGCAGAGGCTCTGCATCTGGCCCTGCTACTTTGAAGGTATGCAACCTTGAGTGAGATACTGACCTTGAGACCCTGTGTCTCTATCTGAAAAAGTGGAGATGATATACTCACCTCACAGTATTATCACATGGATTGGATAATTCATATCACATTCCTGGCCCACATGAGCAGCTCAAAACTGGTGCTTAATATGTTATGATGGTGACCCTAATGGTTATGGCAAGTGATCAAAAAGCATTGGTTCCCATTCCCTTACCCTTACAGTCTTGCTGAGGGTGAAGCCCTATGGTTGTAAATGGTGGCTAACCAAGGGAGGGGCCATGGCTACCTGGGATGCTTAAAAGAGCTACACTCCTCAGAAACTCCTGGGCACACACTCTACTTTTCTGCCTCCGAGGGGAAGATGTGGCTTCACTGAGGCTGCAGTTGTTTCAAGAACCAGGAGAGTCTAACATCTAGAAATATCTCCTCACAGGGGATTATTACATACACAGACTATTGGGTAAATCCTTCCTGAATGGTAAGGTGGGCTTGGCTACAAAAGAGCTCTACTACTGTAGTCTCTGCTTAACTGCAGTTTCAGTTTCCAGTGGTCAACTGCAGGCTGAAAATAGGGGAGTACAGTAAAACAAGATATTTTGAGAGAGGGACCACATTCACACAACTGTTTTACATCATATTGTCATGACTGTTGTAGTTTATTAGTAGCTATTGTTAATTTCTTACTATGTCTAATTTATAAATTCAGCTTTATCATAGGTATATATGTGTAGAAAAAAACATAGTAAAATATAGGATTTGGTACTATCCACAGTTTTAGACATCCACCGGGGGTCTTGGAATATATTCGTTGCAGATAAGGGAGGACCACTGTACAGCTAACACTGAACCTTGCAGATAGGGAAGATCATACCTGTGGTGGAGGAAGCACAGGGTTCCTCCACCCTACTGAGCAGCTGCTGGTTCCCTACTAGGAGACTTGGGGGAACATTTGAAAGGTGATGCCATGGTTTTTGCTCTGCAAAGGCCACTTTGCTCTGCCTTATGTTTCTGATTTATTTTAGCAAGTAGACAGAAAATGTTAGTAGGTGCTCATGTGTAGCGTCTCTTCCTGCCAATATACAATCTACCTGAAAAATACTGTTCCAATTAGCTACAGAGGGCAGTGTAAGGCAAAGGTCAAAGTGAGCTGTTAAATAATAGAGACTGAGTTAGAGAAGGGTGAGATCAGGACAGCCAGAGTAATCATGGGAAGCTTCCCAAAGGAGTGGGGTTAGTCTGAGCCTCATAAGGAGAGAGAACTCTTGGAGAGGCAGAGGTCATGGTGAGGGGCCATTCGGGTGGGGAGACAGCCTGGATCGAAACTAGGAATGAAAATGGTCAGAAATGAGCATGCAGGTGCCATTTAGGAGAAGAGTGAGAAATGAGGCT
The DNA here is from genome assembly GCF_049350105.2 of Macaca mulatta. NCBI lineage: Eukaryota > Metazoa > Chordata > Mammalia > Primates > Cercopithecidae > Macaca > Macaca mulatta. Next base: position 162,813,118 of record NC_133411.1, on the reverse strand, counting down.
AGGTTGGGGGCAGCTTATTGAGTTTTTGAAAGTCATGCCAACATGCCATTTGAACTTGGTATCTTAGGCAACGGGGAACTACAGGAGGTTTGAGAAGGGTATGATATGATAAAAATGAGCTATTGGGCATGACTATATATGGCAAACTGAATATTTAAGTGCTGTAGCTTCATGGGGTAGAAAAGCTACCAAGCCTAGAGAAGAAAATTGGGAGAAATATTCAATTATAAAAATAATCTATATTCATGATTTAACATTTAGAAAATACAGAAAAGTATAAGAAGAAAAATTTACGCTTAGTCCTACTACTCATAGACAGTTTTAAGAACTTGGTATAGTTTTTCTTTTTCTTATTTATTTTCTTTTACTTAGTTTTTACATATACATATGTAATATGCCTATGTAAATTATATATATTTAACTTTATATATTTAAAAAATGTAAGTGCTTTTGCATTATCATGAACTCTTTATAAATATAATATCCAGTGTCTCATGATACATATATATATATATACACACACACACACACACACACATATATATATATATATATATTTCTTTTTGAGACAGAGTCTTGCTCTGTCACCCAGGCTGGAATGCAGTGGTACCATTTTGACTCACTGCATCCTCTGCTTCCCTGGTTCAAGCGATTCTCCTGCTTCAGTCTCCCAAGTAGCTGGGATTACAAGTGTGCGCCAACATGCCCAGCTAATTTTTGTATTTTTAGTAGAGATGGGGTTTCACCATGTTGGCCAGGCTGGTCTCGAACTCCTGGCCTCAAGTATCCACCTGCCTTGGTTTCCCAAAGTGCTTGGATTACAGGCACGAGCCACTGTGCTGGGCCATAATATTCTATTGTAAGATACATTAAATCATTCCCTGGTTGACAGATATTTATTTTGTTTAAAAATTTCTGTTTATAATAAACATGATTTGCTAAACGTTGCATGTGTGTGTTTCTGCATCTAATTTTATTTGTTTTGAAATATTATAAAGTAGAAATATTGCATCAAAGTGTATGAATAAATTAAAGAATTAAAGATTTCTAAAAATATTTGAAAATTGCTTTCCAAAAGGGTGGTACCATTTTATATGTCTATTAACAATGTTTGACCATGCTTGTTTAACTACTGCTTACCTGCACTGCATATTTTAAAGTTTAAAAAATATTCACTAAAATTAAAGGCATATTTTAGTTTTCATCTTTTTGGTTACTTATAAAGTTGAATATTTTCCCATGTTTGTATGTGATTTAAACTTCTTTAATGAATTGCTAATATATTTTGGCCAATTATTTATATTATAATTATGAAATGTTCTTATTATTGAATGAAATCTTTTTATAATAGTATTTTTAATAGCTATTTTTTTCTGATTGTAAGATTTCTCTTTGGAAAAATCAGAAAATGAAGATGCATTTTAAAAGAGAAAGTCAGTATCAGCCATTATCCAGCCACCCATAACCCTTGTTGATATGGGAACATTCTTTTTTTTTTTTTTTTCAAGAGCTGGGGTCTCACTATGTTTCCCAGGCTGCTCTCGAACTCCTGAGTGCAAGCCATCCTGCTGCCTTGGCCTCCCAAAGTGTTGGAATTACAGGTGTGAGCTACCATGCCCGGCCAGGTGGTGAATTTTCTTCAAATACATGCATGTAAATAGGGACATATGTTAAAAACGAGAAAAACGGGGTCCCTATTTTCAAACTATTTTGTAACTGCTTTGTTTCATGTAGTAGGTTGTGAACATCTTTTCCATACCAATGAATGTTATACAAACCTATATTATCATCTTTACTATGTGGCTAATATTTCATTGTATGGGTAGATATACCTAGTTTATTTGATCAATTCCCATGTTAACTGATGTGTTGAAATGTTTCCATTCTTTTCTATTGTAAGCATATCTACAGTGAATATAATGTCATTATAACTATATTCCATTGTATTCCTATTTCCTAAAGAAAACTTCTGAGCAGTAGAACTGCTGGGCCATGGAGTGAACATATTTAATGTTTTGGCATGTATCACCAAACTGCTCTCTGTGAAGTGTGAAGAATCCTCACTTCCGTCCACCACAGTTTTTTACCTGCTATATATATGCTGTTTTTTTTTTTCAACACTGACAATCTGACAGGTGAAAAATAAGTTTTATATTTTGATTTACATTTGTTTGATTATTGGAGAGATTGATAGGCTTTTAATTTACCAATTACCTGTACCTATTTTGTATTTCCTTGTCCCTATGTGATCCAATTTTCCCTTGGGTATGTTTATACTGAGATATTTATCTTTTTATATGACCTCCATATATATTTTTCTTTTCTCTCCTTTTTTTCTTTTTTCTTTTTTTTTTTTTGAGACAGAGTCTTGCTCTATCACCCAGGCTGGAGTGCAGTGACATGATCTCGGCTCACTACAACCTCTGCCTCCCCAGTTCAAGCGATTCTCCTGCCTCAGCCTCCCAACTAGCTGGAATTACAGGCACCTGCCACCATGGCCAGCTAATTTTTGTATTTTTAGTAGAGATGGGGTTTCACCATGTTGGCCAGACTGATCTCGAACTCTTGACCTCAAGTGATCCTCATGCCTCAGTCTCTGAAAGTGCTGGGATTACAGGTGTGAGTCACCTTGCCTGGCCTATTTTTCTTTTTTAATAGTCAATTCTATCAGTTGTTATCTCTATTAATATTTTCTCTGATTTTATGATTAGCAGGTCTGTGGTGATAGTTTTTGAATTACCTTTTTTAAATAGAGGGAGAACATAGGTTAGTTGAAAGAATGAGGAAGGCTGATAATTTGGAAAAAATGATAAAACAATCATACTGTACACAGAGCGCAGCAGAAGACTAGTTTAAGTTTTTCCCCACTTGTAGTTTTTCTTTTTGTTAAGTGGCACCTTCATTCTCCTGGGCAATAGACATAAATATAATATTTTCTTCATTCCATGTATTTAATGGGGCAACAATTCTTTCAATGTCTTCTGTTGAAACGTATCTTGGATTTGAATTTTCTTTCCTGCTTTTTCCAACATCATCTTGTTCTGGATTACTACCCCACTGTGTGTGTGTTTGCGTGTGTGTGTGTGTGTGTGTGTGTGTGTGTGTACATATAGTTCTGGGAAGGCAGACCTTTGGTCAACTTACTGACTACTGCATCCCAGCACCCCAAAAAGATCCTGAAACAGAGCAAGTGCTCAATGGACATCTTGCAGAATAAATTGATGGATTTAGTAGAACAGGATGGGTGATTTGGCTGCTTTGCCCATCAGTGACTGCACTCTCAGGAAGAAGTCAATCTGTCTGTCTTCTATCCATCTGGCTATCCATCTTTTATTCATGGGTGTCTGAAATCCCTTGTGAAAAGAGGCAGGTTAAAAAATAAATTATTTGCAGTACTAACTGATATTATAGAAACTGACCTGAATTGGATCAAGTAAGAGGGGGGAACTTATTAAGGATATAGCTTGTTTTCATGGAAACTGCAGGCAGAAATGCAGCTGGACTCTCGGAAGGGGCTAAAATGAAGATGATGAGACTTTTCATTCTCTTTACTTTTTGTCCCTTTCTGAATATCTGATATGGTTTGGCTGTGTCCCCATTCAAAGCGCAACTTGAATTGTATCTCCAGAATTCCCACTTGTTGTGGGACAGACCTAGGTAATGGGATCATGGGGGCCGATCTTCCCTTGCTATTCTCGTGAGAGTGAATAAGTCTCACGAGATCTGATGGGTTTATCAGGGGTTTACACTTTTGCTTCTTCCTCATTTTCTCTTGCTGCTGAGATGTAAGAAATGCCTTTCACCTGCTGCCATGATTCTGAGGCCTCCCTAGCCATGTGGAACTGTAAGTCCAATTAAACCTCTTTTTCTTCCCAGTCTTGGATATGTCTTTATCTGCAGCATGAAAACAGACTCATACAGTAAATTGGTACCAGTAGAGTGGGGCGTTGCTGAAAAGATACCCAAAAATGTGGAAGCAACTTTGGAACTGGGTAACAGGCAGCAGCTGGAACAGTTTGGAGGGCTCAGAAGAAGACAGGAAAATGTGGGAATATTTGGAACCTCTTAGAGATTTGTTGAATGGCTTTAACAAAAATGCCGATAGTGATATGAACAATAACGTCCAGGATGAGGTGGTCTCAGAGGGACATGAGGAACTTGTTGGGAATTGCCGCAAAGGTGACTCTTGCTATGGTTTAGCAAAGAGACTGGTGGAATTTTGCCCCTGCCCTAGACATTTGTGGAACTTTTAACTTGAGGGAGATGATTTAGGGTATCTGGTGAAAGAAATTTCTAACCAGAAAAGCATTCAAGAAGTGACTTTAAATGTACCGTTAAAGGCATTCAGTTTTAAAAGGAAAACAGGCATAAAAGTTAGGAAAATTTGCAGCCTGATGATGCAATAGAAAAGAAAAACCCATTTTTTGAGGAGAAGTTCAAGTCACTGCAGAAATTTGCATAAGTAGCAAGGAGCCTAATGTTAATCCCCAAGACCATGGGGAAAATGTCTCCAGGCCATGTCAGAGACCTTCACGGAAGTCCCTCCCATTATAGACCCAGAGGTGCAGGAGGAAAAAGTGGTTTCATGCGCCAGGCCCAGGATCCCTGTGCTATGTGCAGCCTAGGGATTTGGTGCCCTGTGTCTCAGCTGCTTCAGCCATGGCAGAAAGGGGCCAACAAGCAGCTTAGGCTGTGGCTTCAGAGGGTGAGCCCCAAGCCTTGGCAGCAGTGGTGTTGAGCCTGCAAGTGCGCAGAAGTCAAGAATTGAGATTTGGGAACCTCTGCCTAGATTTCAGAAGATGTATGGAAATGCCTGGATGCCCAGGCAAAAGTTTGCTGCAGGGGTGGCGCTCTCATGGAGAACCTCTGCTAGGGCAGTGTGGAAGGAAAATGTGGGGTTGGAGCCCCCACACAGAGTCCCTACTGGGGCACTGCCTAAGTAAAGCTGTGAGAAGAGGGCCGCCATCGTCAAGCCCTAGAATGGCAGATCCACCAACAGCTTGCACCGTACACCTGGAAAAGCCACAGACACTCAACAATAGCCCATGAAAGCAGGCGGGAGGGAGATACCTTGCATAGCCACAGGAGTGGAGCTACCTAGGATGTGAGACCTGGAGTCAAAGGAGATCATTTTGGAGCTTTAAAATTTGACTGCCCTGCTGGATTTCAGACTTGCATGGGCCCTGCAACCCCTTTGTTTTGGCCAATTTCTCCCATTTGGAATGGCTGTATTTACCCAATACCTGTACCCCCATTGGATCTAGGAAGTAACTAGCTTGCTTTTGATTTTACAGGCTCGTAGGCAGAAAGGACTTGCCTTGTCTCAGATGAGACTTTGGACCGTGGACTTTGGGGTGAATGCTGAAATGAGTTTAGACTTTGGGGAACTGTTGGGAAGGCATGATTGGTTTTGAAATATAAGGACATGAAATTTGGAAGGGCTGGGGCAGAATGATATAGTTTGGCTGTGTCCCCATTCAAATCTCAACTTGAATTATGTCTCCCAGAATTCCCATGTGTTGTGGGAGGGACCCAGGAGAGGTAATGGAATCATGGGGTTGGTCTTTCCCATGCTATTCTCGTGATAGTGAGTAAGTCTCACGAGATCTGATGGGTTTATCAGGGTTTTCTGCTTTTGCTTCTTCCTCATTTTCTTTTGTTGCCATGATGTAAGAAGTGCCTTTCACCTCCTGCCATGATTCTGAGGCCTCCCCAGCCTTGTGGAACTGTAAGTCCACTTAAACCTCTTTTTCTTCCCAGTCTTGGGTATGTCTTTATCAGCAGCATGAAGACGGACTAATACACTCCTCTTGTCTATTATTTTTTATTAACCTTAAACACCAGTTTTCTCTTCTTCTTAGATCACAGGGATGCTAGTATATAAGCATGTTACAGCTTTTGAATTTGTATCTACCCAATTGAGGAGACTAGCCTAGACTGAACAAGAATCTCTCAGCCTCACTTCCATATTCTCCAAAGAAAGGTCCAGACAACTGTCTTAGGGGCAGGCAGGGTCATGTTGTATATGTACGGCTTGTGGAGCTGGTGGGCTGAGGAATTCAGAGGACCTTGGGGAACTTTGCAGACACCATGAAGGAATCTACAGTTACTATCATTAGCCCGGTCTTGGGGTGGGTGGAACAGGCTGTCTTTATCAGGTAAGCTCTATTGTGCTTTCCTCCTTAGAATATCCTATCTGGGCTCAATTCATTTTGGTCAAGGATTTTCTAAGAATACCTAGAAGAGAGCAAATGTTTGCAGGACTAATGGAATTCCAAGGAAATAGGACTATATGGGAAAGTCTGAAACTGATTCTAACACCTGAACTTTGGATTTAGTGGCAATTTTTATTTTATTTTAATTTTTTTACTTTGTTTATGTATTTATTTATTTTTAATTATGGTTAAAGTTCTAGGGTACATGTGCACAATGTGCAGTTTTGTTACATAGGTATACATGTGCTATGTTGGTTTGCTGCACCCATTAACTTGTCATTTACATTAGGTATTTCTCCTAATGCTATCCCTCCCCCTGCCCTCCACCCCCTGACAGACCCCCATGTGTGATGTTCCCCACCCTGTGTACAAGTGTTCTCATTGTTCAGTTCCCACCTATGGGTGAGAACATGTGGTGTTTGGTTTTCTGTCCTTGTGATAGTTTGCTCAGAATGATGGTTTCCAGCTTCATTCATGTCCCTGCAAAGGACATGAACTCATCCTTTTTTATGGCTGCATAGTATTCTATGGTGTATATGTGTCACATTTTCTTAATCCAGTCTATCATTGATGAACATTTGGATTAGTTCCAAGTTTTTGCTATTGTGAATAGTTCTGCAATAAACATATGTGTGCATGTGTCTTTACAGTAGCATGATTTATAATCCTTTGGTTGTATACCCAGTAATGGGATGGCTGGGTCAAATGGTATTTCTAGTTCCAGATCCTTGAGGAATCACCACACTGTCTTCCACAATGGTTGAAGTAGTTTACACTCCCACAAACAGTGTAAAATCATTCCTATTTCTCCACATCCTCTCCAGCATCTATTGTTTCCTGACTGTTTAATGATCACCATCCTAACTGGTATGTGATGATATTTTACTGTGGTTTTTATTTGCATTTTTCTGATGATTAGTGATGATGAGCATTTTTTCATGTGTCTGTTGGCTGCATAAGTGTCTTCTTTTGAGTAGAGTCTGTTCATATCCTTTGTTCACTTTTTGATGGGGTTGTTTGTTTTTTTCTTGTACATTTGTTTAAGTTATTTGTAAATTCTGGATATTAGCCCTTTGTCAGATGGGTAGATTGCAAAAATGTTCTCCCATTCTGTAGGTTGCCTGTTCACTCTGATGGTAGTTTCTTTTGCTGTGCAGAAGCTCTTTAGTTTAATTAGATCCCATTTGTCTATTTTGGCTTTTGTGGTGGCAAATTTTGTTAAGGACATACCTCTTTGCTCTGTTTACCTTAATTCTTCTCCCTCCAACTAGGGCTGCCACATTTTACATGTGTCTAGGGTTATGTATGTTCTATGCAATGTTGAGGAGACACTTACACTAAAAAATTATTTACTGTTTGTCTGGAATTTCAATTTATCTAGTATCCAGTATTTTATCTGGTAATTCTATTCCCAGCCCCATTAATTATAAGTGGAGAGGAAGGTTTGAATAAATTGAAATATGTTAATTATACTTTTTGAGGTTCTAGTGTTTTGGCACCCCTCAATTAAACTAGTGTGCTTGGGTGTTAAATTATAAATCACTTATTGCCTTGGTGCATATTGCTGGAAGGCAGGAGGGATGGCAATGCAAAAAAGGCAGTAATAATCAGAACTGAGACTGAACATTTCAGTGTACCCATTTCTACCTAAAACCTAAACAAATCAACCCTGAGAAACCTCACTTGGTTATGTCTAATATTTTAACATCAGAGATTTATTCCCTTGACTGAAAGTTTTCTGTATCCTGGTAAGATGAACAAATTCCTAGAAAGAAGAGCAACAAGTGGCATCAGGCATTTCACAGCTTATCAGAGTCTTCCTATGAACAAACGGTACAGCTTCAATTGCTTTCTCCCCCACCCACAACTCAGTCAAAACTAACTGCTTTCCCTCCTACATTTCCATAAGTTTATTTATTCATTTTACAAATCTTTATTGAGCATGTGCTATGCTACTGAAGTTTTGTTAAGCACTAAGTAAAGAATAATGCCCAAGACATTCCTGCCCTCAGCGATCAGAGTCCTCAGCATTATACATTATAGTGGGTATTTTTTTGCCTACCCACAGGCTAAGGGCTTCTTGAACTGGAGACCATGCTTTGCTCACCTCTGTACCCTTGGTTTCTAGCATAGCATCTCATACAATTGCCAAATTGATACCTGGAGTAAGAGAAAGAGACTCCAGAAAGTGTAACTGGATGACCTGAAGATACTTTTTCTGCCCTGTTAGAAACAAGAGTTCTGAGTCACAAGGGAAAGGAGCACTCAAACAAAGGATTTCTCAGCAAGGCAAATTTACTTCTGCAGAAGGGTGCTGCTTGCACTTCTGGCCACTGCGAGAGCACACCGAACAAAGGATGGAAGGGGTTTTTATGCCTAATGCAGTTAGTCCCTGCTTCTGTGTCCTGTCTCCATTGGCTGGAGTTGGACTGCACAGTCTAAACTGACCCGATTGGCTACTGTCTAAAATTGAGTATGGCTAATTAGGCCATAATTACATAATTACATACATATAATTACATAAATAATTACATACATAATTAGGGAAGAGAGAGGTTGTCCTTTATGGTACAAGACATGTTTGGGCATGTCAGGGTGTGGCAAAGGCGGGAAGGGTAGTTTTGGTGGGAAGAGCTCTTTTGGTGAGAGGGGCAGTATACAGAATGGGTAGCTAGGAGTAAAAGAGGGCTCTTTCCAAATAAGGAAGAGATGTGAGTTACAGATTGGGACTGGTGGGAGAAGTCATTTACAGAGCAGGTAGCTTAGGAGAAGGGACAAGGAAGTTGATCTCAAGAACAAAGAACAAGAAAGTCAGAAATTAAACCTTTGAAGAGGAACTTACTTAAGGAACTTATCTGACAGCCCCATTCATGAATTCCTGATAGGCTGACCTTTTCAAGGGAGTTGGCTGCCAATCAATCCCACATCTCAGCCCATAGTTCCTCTATGTATTCAGGGAGATGCTGAATTTCCTTGCTTATAGTGTACTAGTGCTGGGGACAATAACATGTGTATGCATGTGCATGTGGGTGGGGGAAGGTGTACACTGTCGATGAAAAGAGTCAAACTCTGTAAAATCTTTGAAGAGATTTATTCTGAGCCAAATATGAGTGAGCATGGCTTGTGACACTACCCTCAGCGGGTCCTGTGACCCAGGTGGTTGGGGTGCAACTTGGTTGCATGTTAGGGAGACAGGAGACTTCAATCGAATGCACTTAAGATGTACATTGGTTCAGTCCAGAAAGGCAGGACAACTCGGGGGTAGGGGGACTTTCAGGTTGTAGGTAGATTTTAAATTTTCTGGTTGACAATTGGTTGAGTTTAAAGAACTGGGGTCAACAGAAAGGAATTGTCTAGGTTGTGATAAGAGATTGTAGAGACCAAAGTTTTATCATGCAGATGAAGTCTCCAGGTAGCAGGCTTTAGAGAGAATAGATTGTAAATGCTTGTTATCAGACTTAAGGTCTGTGTTGATTTTAATGCAGGAGAGGTATAATGAAACCTGTGTGACCCCCATTTGCTGTCATGGTCTGAACCAGTCTCTCAGGTTAAATTTTAAGAGTGCCCTGGCCAAAGAGAAAGTCCATTCAGATGGTTGTGGGGCCTTAGAAGTTTATTTTTGGTTTACAACAGAAGCAAAGTGAAGAGTTTCTAGGGGGAAAAAAGCAATTATTTTCAATGCAAGATTTGGACTTCTGTTTTCTATGGCCCAGAAGCTATCTCAGAAAGCATCTGGGGACTGAGACATGGCTCGGAGTGGCATTTTGCCAAGTATTGCATTTGCTTTAACACAGGAAAAGGCATTTCACCCTTTCCAAAGGCGTTGACGGCCTCTCTGATTTCCAAGGAGAGTTCTGCACGCTTGTGATAGTTTGACTCCTTCCCTTGAGATACTCCCTTCTCCATCAAAGCATCATGAACTTCTGGAGCTGGAGGGAACTTTGGACAAAGAAAGGCTACCCCTTTTATTTAGCTGATCAGGTTAAAAGGGTTTAGGGGGTGAGGTTACTTGCCTGAGGCCATATAGGAAATTAATTATTTGATTCTTAGTTCACTACTTCGTCATCTCCAGCAATAGTTCATAAACTGTTAAATTGTTTTTCTGGGTAACACAATCCTTTTTTTCAGATCAATCATATGATCAATACATATATACACATTCCTATGCATAGACACATGGGTATACACGTGTGAGCACACACATGCAGATAAATAAGGAAGGAGCAGCTCTGACCAAAGTAGGGGTAGTGGCTAGATCTACCCTTGGTTTTCCTTTCACCCACTTTGGAATTCTCCACAGAATCATGGGCTATGGCCCAATTAGATAACCACTTCATCACCCCATATTATATCTTAAATCTGATGCTGTAACTTTTTTCACAAGAAATCTAATAGATTTCTGGCCATCATCATTCTAATATGTGAGAGTATACCAAGCTTATTCCATTTTGTCTCTAAAGCAACTCAGAAATCTGGTGCGGGGGAGAAACTACAGACAGGAAGATGTCTAATACAGTTTGGGAACCAAGGGGGTGATGGGAAAAACTGTCATCCCCCAGCCTAGCTGCAGGATGGAGAGAGCTCGATCAGTGTCTCTGCACCCACCCACTGCTTTTCAGCAGGAGCACAATCTAGTTTTCTTCCTCCGTGTTTTGTGTTTTTACACTTAGATTTATGAAAGATAGAATCATCAAGTGCATTTTAACATAAAAAGATTTTCCCCCAAAGGTACAAATCAAATACAACTATTCCTACCACTTGTTAGTGATAAGGAAGATGGAGGAAGACATAAGATGCTCACAATGATGTAAACTTTTAGAGTATCTTTCCCATGAGTGCGGGACACAGCACTATGTATTGGATGATTACATCTCTGGACAGACTCCTTTATCATCCATAGACTCAGGCAGAAATTTCACCTTTTCTTTGCAGTTTCCTAGATCCTGTCTAATCCAACAAAGATGGTGGATCCCCTTGACTTCAGACATTGAACTTTTCAGTCTGTTAAAAAGTAAGTTACTATTATGTAGATGACTATCAGTATAATAGAGTCAGAGAGAGGGAGAAAGATGCTCCTTGGAAGACATTGTTTATGTCCTCCCCAGGCGCTGAGCCTTTCCTATTAAGCTAACAGATGGGCTCATCTTGCTTTTCAGCCTTCCCCTGGGCTTGGTATCTGCAGGATTTTTATGATTATAACAGATATTTACATGTTTAAAGGGAATGTCCCTTTAGCTAAAATACAATGGAAGGGGCCTAAGTGTAGCAAAGCTCTCAGTCTGTGATGGAGAGTTGGTAAGGCCATCCAAAGCATTTTTGCATTTAGGTTCTGCCTTTGTCCTTGAGGTTTTCTCAGATGATGCCAAGAATTTTTAGGCAACCACTTTAAAAATAAAAACCATCGCCTTTTAAATACACACAACTCTAATCCTAAGGCCAGAGCAATTGTTTGCCACCAGAGATCTTTTCTCCTGTAAGATCTCTGCTTTACAGTGCCCTTGTATCTTGTTGATTTAAGGGCAGTTTTCTTTTAACATTTGATACATATTTGTGGTTCTAACCTCATGACCAAAAAAAGCAAAAATATTTCTGCAAATGTTTCTTAAATCACAGATGAGTTGTTAATTTTTATTTTCTGAGAAACAAAAAGAGAATATTCTATTGCAACTGAAGAAACTCCAGTAACAGCAAATTCTACTTTATTTAGCATCTTTAGAACTTGTGTGCAATGAATAATTAAATAGCAATGTATCTTGAAGATACATTCATTCAATTGCAAGTGTTCAGTAGTTGTGTTCCTTTCCATGTTACAACCCTGCAACCTTTGTCTACTTGTTTTACCTGTGCAGGAGGCTCAACTGCAGATAGTTTATGTGAGCATTCAGAATTTCACATTTCTGCTGATCCCTTTTGTAAATAGGACTTCTGGATATATTGGGGTACTCAGCGATGACCTTATGATCTCTGTCCATGTGTTCTGGCTGAGTACCCAAATTCTTTGAGAGTTGGTAAATTCTCTTGCCTTCCTTGTGTGACCATTGAAGTAAATGCTCCCACTCTCACCCTCCACTGACTTCTGAACTAGGGACAATACATCTCCAAGTTCCTTCAGTGAGGCCTGCAGGAGAAAGTGGCAGAAAAAAGTCCAGTTCTTGGCCCAGCTGATATAGACGGGAGGCAAGGAAATGCTGGGTAGAAGAGAGCGGTTCCCTAGCAAAGGCCCCACTCTCAAGACTGGAAACCCCCGGCCCTAAATGGGAACAGGCATTCTTGTTTATGTGCACAATTGTTGTCTTTTCCAAGACCACTCTGGCCCACCATGACCCTATCCCATGCCTATGTAAACCCCAAACTCCATTGCAGAGCAGCACAGCAGAGAAGAGAACACAAGGAGTGTCTGAACATCGAGAGGAGTTTCGCTGGGGACGGTTAGAGAGGAGACTGGCCATGGGATGACCAACTCCAGGGGCAGATCATCTTCCCACTCCATCCCCTTTCCAGCTCTCCATCCATCCCACTGAGAGCCACTCCATCACTCAATAAAATACCTGCATTCACCATCCTTTGTTTGTGCGACCTGATTTTTCTTGGATGGTGGACAAGGACCTTGGTACCAATAAGGCAGGGTGTAAAAGGCTGTAATTAGAAATTAGCTATCTATGGATGGAAATTTCTAAAAGAGCATTAATTGTAACACACCCCTGTATGCTACCATGGGGCTGCAGCCCAAAAGTGCTCACCCTGGCTCTTGCACCTGCCCCTCTGCCTGTTCCTCCTCCCATAAGAGGTTTGAGCCTGCAACAGTTGAGCAAATGAGCAGCACCTCTGTTGCAAGTCCCATGAGGGGGTCAGGGAACTCTACATTTCACCACTTTTTGTTACTGAATTTCGCTTTTCCCACCTCCCTCTCTGTAACAGTTGCCTTTCCTCCATTCTCACACTCATCCCCAATCCTGTGTCTGTGTGCACGTGTTCTTTCCAGCTTGTGTTAAAAAAATCATATAGTAGGCTTGAGATCGCTATTCTTAGAATAGCTTGCTTGCAAGCTTGACTCTTGTCTGGTGTCTGGGAACTTGTTTAAAGGGAATGTCCCTTTAGCTAAAATGCAAAGGAAGGGACATAAGTGTAGTTCTCATCATTTCCTCATTCCTTCCCTGTGCCTAAATTGTTTGTGCAAACAATGTGGTTTATGCTGCACACTTACATTCCCTCTGGGAGCCTGGAATTTTGGTCTGGGCCAAGTAGAGGGTACCTACATAAGCAACCCCTAATGAGAACCCTGGGTGATGAGTCTCCAGTGAGCCTCCCTAGTAGACAGCCTTTCACATATATTGTCACAATTTGATACTGGAGGAATTAAGCATAGAGAAAATGTGGCTCCACTGGGAGACGACTCTTAGAAGCATGTTCCTGGTTTCTTCTGGACTTTGCCCATGTGCCTTTTTCCTTTGCTAAGTTTGATTTGTATCTTTTCAGCATAATACATCATGGCTTTGAGTACTAAATCTTCTGACCAAACCTGGGATGGTCTTGGGGACCTCTGTTACTTCAAACATATTGCTTCCTCAGCTTGAGGCTTCTTACTCTCCAGTTGGGCATCTGTCAATGCATTGAGGATGTTCTGACAGTTGTCATGATGCAAGGTCTCACTGCAGGTCATATGGCAGAAACATTGCCCTCATCTTACTCCTTTTGCTTATTTTTTTTTTTTTTATTGAAGTGTGATTTACATAAGAGATGTTTGGATCCTCTTGTTTAACTTCTGCACTGTATCTCTACAAAAACCAGCACCCATTGGGCAGGTGTTGATGGGGTTGATGTACCAAAGCTAAATCCTGGGGCCTGTAGCTGGAATTGCAGTAGAGGCCAAATGAAGTATGTTTGCAACAGGTTGAGAGAGTCCCCATGATGGTTAATTTTATATATCAACTTGCCTAGGCAACAGGGTGCCCAGATATTTGGTTAGACATGGTTCTGGGTTTGTCTGTGAGGGTGTTTCTGGAGGAGATTACCACTCGAATGGGTACACTGAGTAAAGCAGATTGCTCTCCCTAATGTAAGTGGCCCTCATCCAATCAGTTGAAAGCCTGAATAGAACAAAAGGTTGACCTTTGATATGGTTTGGTTGTGTCCCCACCCAAAATCTCAACTTGAATTGTATCTCCCAGGATTCCCACATGCTGTGGGAGGGACCCAGGGGGGAGGTAATGGAATAATGAGGGCCAGTCTTTCCCATGCTATTCTCATGATAGTGAATAAGTCTCATGAGATCTGATGGCTTTATCAGCATTTTCTGCTTTGCTTCTTCCTCATTTTCTTTTGCCATCACCATGTAAGAACTGCCCTTCACCTCCTGAGGCCTCCCCAGCCATGTGGAAATGTAAGTCCGATTAAACCTCTTTTTCTCCCCAGTCTTGGGCATGTCTTTATCAGCAGCATGAAAATAGACTAATACAATAAGTTGGTACCAGGAGTGGGGTGTTGCTGAAAAGATACCTGAAAATGTGGAAGTGACTTTGGAACTGATGAACAGGCAGAAATTTGAACAGTTTGAAGGGCTGAAAGGAAGATAGGAAAATGTGGAAAAGTTTGGAACTTCTCAGAGACTTGTTAAATAGCTTTGCCCAAAATGCTGATAGCAATATTCTCCCAATTTCTCCATTGGGAACTGGAGCAAAGGTGACTCTTGTTATGTTTTAGCAAAGAGACTGGTGGCATTTTGCCTCTGACCTAGACATTTGTAGAACTTTGAGCTTGAGAGGGATGATTGAGGGTTTCAATCAATTTCTAAGTAGATTGAAATAAATTTCTAAGTAGCAAAGCTTTCAAGAGGTACCTTGGGTGCTGTTAAAGGCATTCAGTTTTATAAGGGAAGCAGAGCATATATGTCTGGAAAATTTGCAGCCTGAATATGCGATAGAAAAGAAAAGCCCATTTTCTGGGAAGAAATTCAAGCCAGCTGTAGAAATTTGCATAAATAGCCAGGAGCCTAATGTTAATCTGTGGGGAAAATGTCTCCAGACCATGTCAGAGACCTTCACGGCAGCCCCTCCCATCACATTTTCAGAGGCCTAGGATGAAAAAGTGGTTTTGTGGGCTGGGCCCAGGGTCCCCATGCTGTGTGCAGCCTAGGGATTTGGCGCCCTGTGTCCTAGCTGCTCCAGCCATTGCCAAAAGGGGTCACAGCTTAGGCTGTGGCTTCAGAGGGTGGAAGTCGCAAGCCTTGGCAGCTTCCACGTGGTGTTGAACCTGTGGGTACACAGAAGTCAAGAACTGAGGTTTGGGAACCTCTGCCTAGATTTCAGAAAATGTATGGAAATGCCTGGATGCCCAGGCAAAAATTTGCTGCAGGGGCAGGGCCCTCATGGAGAACCTCTGCTGGGACAGTATGGAAGGAAAATGTGGGGTTGGAGCCCCTATACAGAGTTCCTACTGGGGCACTGCCTAGTGGAGCTGTGAGAAGAGGGCCACCGTCCTCCAGGCCCCAGAATGGTAGATCCACCGACAGTTTGCACTTTGAACCTAGAAAAGACACAGACATTCAACACCAGCCCGTGAAAGCAGCCAGGAGGGAGGTGTACCCTGCAAAGTTATGGGGTGGAGTTGCCCAAGACCATGGGAACCCACCTCTTGAATCAGTGTAACCTGGATGTGAGACCTGGAGTCAAAGGAGATCATTTTAGAGCTTTAAAATTTGACTGCCTTGCTGGATTTTGGACTTACATGGATCCTGTAACCCCTTTGCTTTGGCCAATTTCTCCCATTTGGAATGGCTGTATATACCCAATACCTACCTGTACCCCCATTGTATCTAGGAAGTAACTAGCTTGCTTTTGATTTTACAGGCTCATATGCAGAAGGGACTTGCCTTGTCTCAGATGAGACTTTGGACTGTGGACTTTTGGGTTAATGCTGAAATGAGTTAAGACTTTGGGGGTCTGTTGGGAAGACATGATTGGTTTTGAAATGTGAGTACATGAGATTTGGAGGGGCCGAGGGCAGAATGATATGGTGTGACTGTGTCATCATTCAAATCTTAACTTGTTGTATCTCCCATAATTCCCACATGTTGTGGGAGGGACCCAGGGGGAGGTTATGGAATTATGGGGGCCGATCTTTCCCATGCTAGTTTTGTGATGGTGAATAAGTCTCACAAAATCTGATGGGTTTATCAGGGTTTTCTGCTTTTGCTTCTTCCTCATTTTCTCTTGCTGCTGCGATGTAAGAAGTGCTTTCACCTCCTGCCATGATTCTGAGGCCTCCCCAGCCATGTGGAACTGTAAGTCCAATTAAACCTGTTTTTCTTCCCAGCCCCAGGTATGTCTTTATCAGCAGCATGAAAGTGGACTAATACACTGCTCTTGTCTATTTTTTGTTTTTTGGAGACAGTCTTGCTTTGTCACCAGGCTGGAGTGCAGTGGCGTGATCTTGGCTCAGTGCAACTTCTGCCTCCCAGGTTCAAGGAATTCTCCTGCCTCAGCCTCCTGAGTAGCTGGGACTAGAGATGCATGCCACCATGCCCAACTTATTTTTGTATTTTCAGTAGAGATGGGGTTTCACCATGTTGGCCAGGATGGTCTTGATGTCTTGACCTTGTGATCCACCCACCTCGGCCTCCCAAAGTGCTGGGATTACAGGCGTGAGCCATCATACCTGGCCATCTCTTATTTTTTGTTAACCCCGAGCACTGGCTTTCTCTTCTTAGATTACAGGGATGCCAGAATACAGCCATGTTACAGCTTTTGAATTTGTATCTACCCCATTGAGGAGACTAGCCTAGACTGAACAAGAATCTCTCAGCCTCAATTCCATGTTCCCCAAAGAAAGGGCCAGACAACTGTGACTTAGGGGCAGGGTCATGTTGTATAAATATGGCTTGTGGAGCTGGTGGGCTGAGGAATTCAAAGGACTTGCGGGAGCTTTGCAGACACTATGAAGGGGTCTATAGTTACGATAATCAGCCTGGCTTTGGAGTGGGTAGAACAGGCTGTCTTTATCAGTAAGCTCTATTGTGCTTTCTTCCTTAGAATATCCTATCTGGGCTCAATTCATTTTGGTCAAGGATTTCACAAGACTACCCAGAAGAGAGTTATAGACGTGGCCTACCCTCATTTATCTTTCATAAATGTTGGCACAATGCTTCAGCTGCTGTTGGTGAAGACATTGGGGGACAATGTGCTTATGAGTGTTGTGCAATTGTTTGAGAAAGAAAAAGTTACATGATAGTATGGAAATGTACAGCAATACCACCCTCTGGAAAGGTTTATCCCTGCCTTTCTGTCTGCTTTTTCCTTAGTCTTCTCCCTGCATTTTTCCCTTCCATATTGTTGCTTACACTTCTCTCTGGTTCTCAAGCTTTAGGGCGCGTGTACATGGGAAGTGTACTGAAGTACAGATTTCCAGGCCAAGACTGGAAATTTTTTCCAGAAATCCTCTCAGAATTTCTGACTCAGGAAGTATAAGATGAGGTCTACTGATTTGGATTTTTAATAAGATCCCAGGTGATTCTGAAGTGTCTTTCCGAGGACCACACTATCAAGCTCGAGCTCCCTGCCTCCCAGTCTAGCCAAACATGTCTACAAACAAGTCTAGCCCTTGGACTTGGTATGGGAAATCAGGGACTGGCCGTGGGTGGCATCTGAACCTTGACTTAATGGAAAATCAGAGCAGTTCCTCTGGATTTCTTTTGATTTTGAGAAATCAGCTGAGCAATGTAGATAATATTCCTGGGGCCTAGATGGTTCATTCATTCATTTTGACTATTGTCTCCTGAGAAGCAGGACTGAAGCAAAAAATTAGAAGGCTTTGTCTCTAAGACTTACAGTTACTGGGTGAACTCTAATCCCACTCTGGGTGATAAGCGATAAAATAAATAGACCTTGAAAGTAGATAAGCAACAATTCAAGCCTCTTTGTTAATATCACCAGATGAGAAAACATTTAAAATTGATGAAAATGAGATGGAAATCCCAAGAAGGGAGAACAGTATGAATTGCAGGTAGCAAGGGAGTAAGGATTGAGATAAGACAATTTTTTCAACGTTGCTGATTTAATGTGCAAGATTTTTAAACAGAGAGATATCAAATTGTCTCTGGCATCAAAATTAATAAGTAAGATATTTCATGTACCGAGGGCACTTTGTGGTTACCCCCTGTGGCATTTGCTTTGTCAGGAATTCCACTATTGGAATTCTTGGCATAAAAAAAGGACCATCTCACAAAGACATTAAACAATTAGCTCAAGAGAGAAAGAATGTAGCTAAAATAAAGTATTTATTATAACATTGACACTACATTGACACTTGATGCTTCCTGGAATAATCAAGCGAGAGGCCAGAAAGTGATTTTAGTGTTTATCATTCAAGTTTCCAGGCTTGAGTTTGCAAAACGGGCACTCTGTAGTAATCTGTCCAACAGAAGTAGGAGGTAAGCTACAAATTCAAGCCAAAGATTTTCAATTTTCTCATAGTCACGTTAAAGAAAGGAAAAGGAAATAGGAGAAGCTAATTAAAATATATTTTATTTAGCCCAATGTATAAAAATATCATTTGAACATGTAATCAAAGTAAAAATTATTAATTTAAGCCTTTTGTTGTAGTAATTAAAATATATTTTATTTAGCCCAATATATAAAAATGTTTCAACACGTAATCAAAGTAAAAATTATTAAGTCTTTTGTTGTACTAAGGCTGAATACTTGTGTAATTTTTTTAAGAGTTTTAAAAATTTTTTAATTTTTGTGGATACATAGGAGGTGTATATATTTATGGAGTACATAAGATACTTTGAAATAGGCACGCAATATGTAACAATCATGGCAGGACAAATGGGGTATCCATCTCCTCCAGCATTTATCCTTTGTGTTACAAACAATCCAATCATACTCTTTTAATTATTTTTAAATGTGTGATTAAATTATTTTTGACTATAGTAACCCTGTTGTGCTAGCAAATACTAGGTCTTATTCTTTCTAACTTTTTTGAACTCATTACTCATCCCTACTTCTCCCTACCCCACCACTACCCTTCCCAACCTCTGGTAACTATCTTTCTACTCTCTATCTCCATGAGCTCAATTGTTTTGATTTTTAGTTCCCATAAATAAGCTAGAACATGTCATGTTTGTCTTTCTGTGCCTGGCTTATTTCACTTAACATAATGACCTCCAGTTCTATCCATGTTGTTGCAAATGACATGATCTCATTCTTTTTTATGGCTGAATAGTACTCCATTGTGTATAAATACCACATTTTCTTTATCCATTAATCTATTGATGGACACTTGGGTTGCTTTCAAATCTTGGCTATTGTGAATACCAACTGTAATAAACATGGGAGTGAAGACATCTCTTTGATATCCTGATTTCCCTTCTTTTGGGTTTATACCTAAAAGTGAGATTGCTGGATCATATGGTAGCTTTACTTTTAGTATATTGGGGAACCTCCAAACTGTTTTCCATGGTGGTTGTACTAATTTACATTCCTACCGACAGCGTTCAAGGGTTCCCTTTCCTCCACATCTTTGCCAGCATTCATTATAGCCAGTATTTGGATAAAAGCCATTTTAACTGGGGTGAGATGATATCTCATTGTAGTTTTGATTTGTATTTCTCTGATGATCACTGATGTTGAGCATTTTTTCATATGTCTGTTTACCATTTGTACGTCTTCTTTTGATAAATGCCTATTCAGATCATTCGTCCATTTCAAAATCGGATTCTTAGGGTTTTTTTGTTTTTTGTTTTTTGTTTTTTTTTTCCTGTAGAGTTGCTTGAGCTCCTTATATATTCTGATTATTAATCGCTTGCCAGATGGGTAGTTTGTAAATATTTTATCCCATCCTGCGGGCTGTCTCTTGACTTTGTTGATTATTTCCTTTGCTGTGCAGAAGCTTTTTAACTTAATGTGATCCCGTTTGTCCATTTTTGCTATGGTTGCCTGTGCTTATAGATTACTCAAGAAATCTTTGCCCAATCCAGTTTCCAGGAGAGTTTCTAAAATGTTTTCTTGGAGTAGTTCCATAGTTCGAGGTCTTAGATTTAAGCCTTTACTGCATTTTGATTTGATTCTTGCATATGGTAAGAGATAGGGATCTGGTTTCTTTCTTCGGCATGTGGATATCCAGGTTATTCAGCACCATTTATTGAAGAGATTGTCCTTTCTCCAATGTATGCTCTTGACACCTTTGTCAAAAATGAGTTCACTGTACATGCATGGGTTTAATTCTGGGTTCTTCATTCTGCTCCACTGGCCTATATGTCTGTTTTTGTGCCAGCCAATACTGTACTATAGCTCTGTAGTATAATTTGAAGTCAGGTAATGTGATTCCTCCAGTTTTGTTCTTTTTGCTTAGCTTTGGCTATTCTGGGTCTTTTGTGGTTCCATATAAATTTTAGAATTTTTTTCTTAATTTTAGGATTTTTTTTTCTATTCTTGTGAAGAATGGCACTGGTATTTTGGTAGGGATTGCATGAAATCCGTAGATTGCTTTGGGTAGAATGAATATTTTTACAATATTGATTCTTCCAATCCACAAACATGGAATATCTTTCCATTTTTTGTGTCCTCTTTAATTTCTTGCATCAATGCTTTATACCTTATTTTTTGGAGATCTTTCACTTCTTGGTTAAGTTATTTCCTAGATATTTAATTTTATTTATAATATTGTAAACGGGGTTACTTTCTTGATTTCTTTTTCAGATTGTTCACTGTTGGCACGTAGACATGCTACTGATTTTTGTATGTTGATTTTGTATCCTGCAACTTTACTGAATTTGTTTATCAGTTCAAATAGTATTTTTTGGTGATGTCTTTATGTTTTTCCAAATATAAGATCATATCATCTGGAAACATGGATAATTTGACTTACTCCTTTTCAATTTGAATACCTTTTGTTTCTTTCTCTTGTCTGATTGCTCTAGCTAGGACCTCCAGTACTACATTGAATAACAGTGGTGAAAGTGAGCATCTTTGTCGTGTTTCCATTCATAGATGAAAGGCTTTTGTTTTTTTTGCCATTAAGTATGATACTAACTATGGGTCTGTCATGTGTGGCTTTTATTATGTTGAGGTATGTTCCTTCTATAACCAGTTGAGGGTTTTTATCATCAAGCGATGCTGAATTTTATAAAATACTTTTTAAGAATCAATTGAAATGATTATATAATTTTTGTTCTTCATTCTGTTGATGTGACTTATCACACTGATTGATTTGCATATGTTGAACCATCCTTTCATCCCTGGGATAAGTCCTACTTGGTTATAATGAATGATATTTTTAATGTGTTGTTGAATTTTGTTTGCTAGTATTTTGTTGAGGATTTTTTTTTATTAATGTTCGTCAGTGATATTGACATGTAGTTTTTTTTCCTGATTTTTTTTTTTTTTTTTTTTTTTTTTTTTTTTTTTTTTTGAGACGGAGTCTCACTCTGTCGCCGGGCTGGAGTGCAGTGGCTGGATCTCAGCTCACTGCAACCTCTACCTCCATGGCTCAAGCAATTCTCATGCCTCAGCTTCCTGAGTAGCTGGGATTACAAGTGCTTGCCACCATGCCCAGCTAATTTTTTGTAGAGATGGGGTTTCACCATATTGGCCAGGCTGGTCTCGAACTCCTGACCTCAAGCAATCCACCCTCCTCGGCCTCCCAAAGTGCTGGGATTACAGGCATGAGCCACCGTGCCTATCCCCTTTTTGAGGTGTTTTTGACTGGTTTTGGTATCAGGGTAATATTGACCTCAGAAAATGAGTTTGGATGTATTCTCTCCTCCTCTATTTTTGTAATATTTTGAGTAAGATTGGTATTAATTTTTCTTTAAAGAATATGTTTGACAGAATTCAACAGTGAAGCTATTGGGTCCCAGGCTTTGCTTTGCTGGGAGACTTTCTATTATTGCTTCAATCTCATTAGTTATTACTGGTCTGTTTAGGTTTGGGATTTCTTCATGGTTCAAGCTTGGTAAGTTGCATGTATCTAGACAAAGTCCCCTTTACTTTTCCCTCTGCTTTTTTCAAGCAGAGGAAGTCTCTCTCTGTAGCCACCACAGCTGGGAATGTGCTGGGTCTCACTTAAAGCCAGCACCTCTCAGAGTCTCACCCAAGGCCCACGGTATACTACCTGGGTATTGCTATTGGTTATTCAGGGGCCAAGGACTCTTTAGTCAGCAGGTGATGGGTCCTTCCCTTCAAGGCAGCAGGTTTCCTTCTGTTCCAGGGTGCATCTAGAAATGTTGTCCGGGACCTAAGGCTTAGATTGTGGACCTCTCGACTCTGACTGGTGCCCTCTTCTACTGTGGCTGAGCTGGTATCTAAGAGGCAAGAAAAGTTCTCTTATTCTTCCCCCTCCTTTCTTCAAGCAGAAGGAAGGGGTCTCTTTTGGTGCTGCAAGCTGTGCTGCCTGGACATGGAAGAGGAGTGGCACAAGTACTCCTTTAGCTACCCTGGCTAGTGTCTCAATAGGTCATGTGCCCACAAAGTCCACTGGCTCTGGGGTCAGCTCAGCAACTAGGACTTGCCTAGGAGTTGCACCTTTGTGGCCTATACTGCCTTTGGAGTTTATTTAGGGCCCTAGGGCCCTTTACCCTGCAGTGGTGAGGCTTACTGGAACTTAAGTTCCAACCACTGGAATGGGTGATTCCTCTCTGGCTAGGGCTGGTCTAAATGCTCCCTACATGGGTGAGTGTTGACTGAGTCCAGCTGAGTTTTGCTTTCTCCTCTGATGGGGCATCACTGAATTCAAAGCAAAGTTTCCCAGTCACTGCACTTTCCCGCTCCCAAGTGCATAGATTCTCTCTCCACACCACACAGTCACTGTTGGGGGACTGGGGAGGGATGGTGTCAGCAATTTAATGGCCTTTCCTCCCTCTTCAGTGCATCTTTCAGTGATAGGAAGTTAAAACTAGGTAAGGGGAGTGCTCACCTGATTTTTGGTTCTTATGAAGGTGTTGTTCATGTGTACATAGTTGTGAAATTTGAAGTTCCTTTGGAGGGGACAATTGTTTGAGGCTTCTGTTAAACCAACTAGCTCCCCACTTACTTTATTTTTTTAATACAACATATTTCAATTCAGACTCACCACATTTCAAGTGCTGAGTGGGCACCTGTGGCTAGTGATTGATGTACTAGAGAGCACAGCTCTGTAGCCTATTTTCTCCTTCTGAGGTGTTTTAGCTGCAAAAGTGATGCTGCCACGACTTATGATTCAATCAACCATGGTACCAGTTTGCATGGTAAATAGACATGTTGCTGATAGCATACATTTCTGCTTTTTGCATGCATATCAAATTTCATTTAAATAGTTGAAGGTAATCATCAGCTGATATTGCTATAATACTTAAATGTTCTTATATAATACATAATTCAGAAAAAGGGCTGTAGAAATGCAAATATCTTCTCAACAAACATTCAACGATTATTTATTAGTAGCCACTATGTGCCATTGCCTTTCTAGAAGGTGGAGATAGGGCAATGAACAAAACAGACACAGCTACTGCCCACATGGTGCTCATGTTCTTGGTGGTGAGGTAGACAATAAGTAAACAAATAAACATATTGTATGTCAGGTGGTAAGTGCAATGAAGAAAGATAAAGTGAGGGGAACAGAGGATGCTGGGGTGAGACTTTACTTGTATATTCTAACATTTTCCAGTATTGATCTAAAGTTTTTCCTCTTTCCTCTGAGCCACCTTTATCCCCACTTTTCATCTCTTTACTTCAGTGACAAACTACCTTTCCTCTGAAAGTCTAAAGCTTGTGGAATTATAGAAACTGTATTTTATTCTTTCTGGTGCAGACATTAACATGTCTAGGAAGAATTATCTAACTGACTTTTTGAAGTTCAAGGAAAAATCCCTTTGAAGTTTCTTAATTTTAGTTCTTGTCTCTGCTCATTGGTAGAAATGGAAATAAAATTGGATTTTGGGAACTGTCCTCCATGACTTAAAAAAACAAAAACAAAAACAAAAACAAAGGAAAACAAAAGAAAAGAATTAGTTTACATAAAGCCACATGCTAGCCACAGTCCAGTTCTAAATAATAACAATTACGTACTGTGATTATTTTTTCCTTTCTGAGTTACTATCACTATCTATAGAATATTGATTCCTTTCTTTCATGCTTTTGACAATTGACTGAAATGCAACTCAAGGTATCTAAAATTTTTTAAAAGGCATTTATTAGCTCTCACAGTTGTAAAATCTAGAATTCACAGCTTTAGGCATAGCTAGATCCAGGTGCTGGAATCCCTGGGCATTTATGTTTCTTCTGTTCGTTTCCTTCTCTCTCTCTCTCTCTTTTTTTTTTTTTTTTTTTTTTGAGATCAAGTCTCCCAGGATATCTCCCAAGATAGAGTGCAGTAGTGTGATCTTGGCTCACTGCAACCTCTGCCTCCCGGGTTCAAGAGATTCTCATGCCTTAGCCTCCCAAGAATCTGGGATTACAGGTTCATGCCACCACACCTGGCTAATTGTTGTATTTTTAGTAAAGACAGTGTTACACCATGTTGGCCAGCTGGTCTCGAATTCCTGACCTCAGGTGATCCATCTGCCTCAGCTTCCCAAAGTGCCGGGATTATAGGCGTGAGACACTGCACCCGGCCTGAGCATTCATGTTTCTCCATTTCTAGGACGTGATTTTCACCATATAGCTTTTTAATACATTTTAAAATTAATTTTTAATTTAAAAATGTTGGGGTACATAGTAGGTATATATATCTATGGGTTACATGAGATATTTTGATTCAGGAATGTAATAATCACATGAGGGTTAATGGGATATCCATGGCCTCAAACATTTATCCTTTGTGTTATGAACAATCCAATCATACTTTGTATACTATTTTAAAATGTGTGGTTCAGTTAATTTTTTTATTATAGTCAAAAGTGACTATAGTCACCCTGTTGTGCTAGCAAATACTAGGTCTTATTAATTCTTTCCAACTATTTTCTTTTTGTATTCATTAACCATTCCCACTTCCCCTAACCTCACCACTATCCTTCCCCACCTCTGGTAACCATTCTATCCTAGAGAGTTACCATAACCTCTCTATCCTCTGGTAAATCTCTATCTCCAAGATCTCAATTGTTTTATTTTTAGCTCCCACAAATAAGTGAGAACATGTGGTGTTTGTCTTTCTGTGCCTGGCTTATTTCACTTAACATAATGACCTCCAGTTCTATCCATGTTGTTGCAAATGACAGGATCTCATTCTTTTTTATGGTTGAATAGTATTTAATTCTATATATGTATCACATTTTCTTTATCCATAAATCTGTCGATGGACACTTAGGTTGCTTCCAAATCTTGGCGATTGTGAATAGTACTGCAATAAACATGGGAGTACAGATATCTTTTCGATATTTTGATTTCCTTTCTTTTGGGTGCAGAGTAGGAGTGAGGTTGCTGGGTTGTATGGCAGCTCTACTTTTAGTATTTTGGGGAACCTCCAAACTGTTCTTCATAGTGGTTGTATGAATTTACATTCTCACCAACAGTGTACAAGTGTTCCCTTTTCTCTACATCCTTGCCAGCTTTTGTTACTGCTTGTCTTTAAGGTAAAAGGCATTTTAACTGGGGTGAGATGATATCTCATTGTAGTTTTGATTTGCATTTCTCTGATGATCACTTATGCTGAGCACCTTTTCATATGCCCGTTTGCCATTTGTATGTCTTCTTTTGAGAAATGTCTATGCAGACCTTTTGCCCATTTTTAAGTTAGACTATTAGATTTTTCTTATATTTTAATGGAATTGTTTGAGCTCCTTGTACATTTTGCTGCATTGATTTATTCTCAGGCATAATGTTTCATGTTTACAGCCTCCCAGCTTAGCAATTCCAGTGAAAACACCATTTTTCTAATCCGTGCAGCAAGATTCCAGGTGCCTTTCAGTGGCCCTGCTTGGGTTATTTTGTCTATTTATAGAGAATTTAATGTATGATTTGCATATCTTGGGTCATATATTCACCTTCTGAGCTCTGGTAGAATTAGACCCATAATTAACACATAATATAAAATAGAGGTGGGATGCTGTTGTCAGAAAAAAGCAAAACAGATTTTGGGAATGGAAAAAAATAAGATGTTCACTCTGTGGCCCTAGCTATGACAGGTAGCATGATGTGGAGAAAGAGCCCTGTTTTCGAAGTCACGAGACCTATGTGTGGGTACTCTGTATTCTGTAAATTACTAAGAAGCTACTTTGTGTTCTTAAATGTCAGTGTCTTCACTTGTGGAATGGGGATAGTATTCTGTGCTCCACTTAATTTACATGGATGTTGGGATAATAAATTTTGATCAAGGATGTGTGAGAGATTTGTATATCTTTGAGTACAGCACAGAAATCACTGGTTATTTTATCAATGAATTCAGGAGACTAGATAAAAAATTGCTTTCTGATCAAAGGCTTTGAGTTATGGAAATTGCAGCTATAAAGAACCTAATTTTTAAGGACATTAAAGTAAGAATTTACTAGGATATAAAGTAGCTTATATACAGCAGGACATAGGAAGAAATATAAGAAAGCTTTTTCAGTATCTCTTTGACATCTCCCTTTTACTGTTTAGGAGCAATTATAGACCTGTTCTTCTCTTTGGCTTCAGGGTTGCTTAATTCCTGCTTTGAAAGGAAGTACATAAATAGGTAATACCAGATGAGCAAGAGATTCTGTTAGTTTGCATCTCAGTTGAAAGTACTCTAAATCTTTTGCATTAGTCTGGGTGCTCCAAGAAGCAGAAGCCAAGGTGGGATTTAATTAGGAGAAGTGCTGGGAGAAATAATGGAGAGGGAAGAGGGAGAGGCTGGGAGATCTATCAGACTAACATGCAAGTCAGGCTCCTACTAAAGGAAGAAGGAAAGAAGGCCTGGTGGAAGCATCATAGACCAATGGGCAGTCAAAGGAAAACTCACTAAGGCTATCAGGGAGACTTGTGTCTCCATAAAGGGCATGCACACTATCTGTGCCACCTTCGGGCACTGGTTGGTGGAAGTCCATGGGAAACTTGGTGAATTTCATCAGTGACGTTTGATAAACAAAGTTCCCAGTAGTTGGAGATGTGCAAAATACATTGGCTTGGCTACCACATCTTTTGTTCATTTTTTTCACTTGTCTATTCATTTGGTATATATTGAGCACCTCATGTGTGTCAGGCACAATTATGAGCACTGGAGATCTAGTTATAAATAAGACAGACAAAGGACCTGTGTTCCTGAAGCTCACATTCTAGTGGTCTGATTAGCAACATTCCAAACTGGCTCCCCTGGGTTTTATGTTTGTCTTTCATAGAATTATAAATGATCTACTTTCTCATTTGTATATACTCCTAACCCCATATTCTCCACACTCAATTTTACGTAGTCTGGTCTTAGGGATCAAGACCATAACCAGAGAAATCACATGGTTGGTTAGTCCTAAAGATTAAGGTTCAGGATTAGTCCAGAGGAGGGTCACAGCCCTCTACCCATCTGTTGGTGCTGCCTGAAAATTCCTCGTTAGCAAATTATCTCATCAAGTTGGAAAGGATTGAAATTCCTTACCTTAGCATAAAAAGCCTTATTTGATTATACACCTGCTCTTCCTGCCCCCCGCCATCTTGTTTCCTTCATTCACCATGCTGCAACAACTTTGACTTTGTCTCTTTCCCGAACATACCAAGCTCATTCTCCTCTTAGGGAGGAGGACAATGTTTTATCAGTCTGGAATGCTTTTGTTTTGGCTGGTAGATTCTTGTTTCCAGACTCTATCTTAAATATTACCTTCTCAGAGATACCTTTCCTGACCATCCAATAAAGTAACCACTTTTTATCTTCATGTCACTTTATTCTAATTCTTGGCAATTTATCAGAATCTGGTATGTATTTTCTTTCATTGTCTAGTGTCTTTGTCCACAACTAGAATGTAAGTTCCAAAAACACAGCAGAGCTGTTATCTATCTTTTTTTTTTTTTTCTTTTAGATGGAGTCTCGCTTTGTTGCCAGGCTGGAGTGCAGTGATGCGATCTTGGCTCACTGCAACCTCCGCCTCCCAGGTTCAAGCGATTCTCCTGCCTCAGCCTCCCAAGTAACTGGGACTACAGGCACATGCCACCACTCCCAGCTAATTTTTGTATTTTTAGTAGAGATGGGATTTCACCATGTTGGCCAAGATGGTCTTGATCTCTTGACCTTGTGATCTGCCCACCTCGGCCTCCCAAAGTGCTGGGATTACAGGCGTAAGCCACCACGCCAGGCCTGTTATCTGTCTTTTTGACCACTATATTTCTAATCTAGAGCCTAAAGCAGTTCCATTACCACATAAGGACATCACTAATTTCTTCATGAATGAAGGGAAATGGGTGACTAGAGTTCAACAGCTTCAGGATCATGGGAAGCTCCTGCCAAGTTTTGTTTTGTTTTGTCTTTAGCATCACAAACTTACATGAAAAGTATCAAATTCCTGTCTTGTCAAGAGAAAGTGAGACCTTTGGGAGTGCTGATTGGGTGGGATGATTCAAATATAGCAGTTGCTATATCCCTTTCCTGCTTGGGTCTGTCTTATCACTTATTGTTGAACCACACTGAGATTTCCCTTACTAAGTCTAGCCATGTCGCTTGAGAATCCTATCTTAATCTAACTTTTTCTTCCCTATGTCTTGTGCAAAAGTACCTTTCTTTTCTTTAAGAAACCTACTAGTTATTGACTATCACCTGTGTGCCAGAATTTGTTCTTAATGTTAATTCAGAATTGAATAAACAGAGCTCTTGCTCTTGAGAGATTTGCTGTCCCCTAGGGAAGTGTGCTATCAAAGAAAAATGAAAGGGCTGTGAGGATAGAGAGAATATAATGCGTGAGTAATAATTTCTCAATAGAGAAACATTTGATCTGAGTTTTAAAGAACTGACAAGAGTTTATAAAGTAGAACATATAAAAAGGGCATTCTAGAGAGAAAAGATAAAAAAGAGGCAGGGAAGTGTATGATGGATTCAGGAACAGGGTAGCTAGAATATATGGGAAGGTGGGAAGCAGAAGGAAATGAAGATGAAGTCGCAGGATGAGGCTAGATTATAAGAGTTTCGCATACCATACAAATGATTTTATTGGATTTTGTTGGATTTTATTCTGGAATAGTAGACTGCTTTAGAAGGGGTTTGAGTAGGAGAGAAACAATTTCAGGTTGTTGGTGCCTTAAGAATATTGTGTTGCCAGAGTTGAAGGAGGTAATGGACTAAAAAGGCTTTTAAAACAAAATTATCATTCTATAGTAAGGGTGATTGTTATTCTCATTGTTTCAAGTAAAACCCGTCTTAGGGGCTGTTCAGTGGGAATACCTATTTGGATCAGTTCAATTAAAAAACAGCCTTGGCCGGGTACAGTGTCTCACGCCTGTAATCCCAGCACTTTGGGAGGCCGAGGTGGGTGGATCACGAGGTCAGGAGATAGAGACTATCCTGGCCAACATGGTGAAACCCCATCTCTACTAAAAATGCAAAAAGTTAGCTGGGCGTGGTGGCGTGCACATGTAGTTCCAGTTACTCTGGGGGCTGAGGCAGGAGAATCACTTGAACTTGGGAGGCGGAGGCTGCAGTGAGCCGAGATTGCGCCACTGCACTCCAGCCTGGCGACAGAGCAAGACTCTGTCTCAAAAAACAAAACAAAACAAAGCAAAACAACAAAAAACAACAGCCTTTTTCCTCCCAATACAAATGATACAAGTTTGTAATGGAAAAAAAAATACACTTGAGCAATAAAAAAATTCACCCCCATCCCATCACTCAGATATAACTACAGTTAGAAATTATGTGTGTGTGTGTGTGTGTGTGTGTGTATGTTTGTTGCAGAGTTATTCTGCACTTATATTTTGTACATATCCTGTACATATGCTTTTTGCTTTACAATTTATCATAAACATTATTCTACCTCATATCAATCAATAAGTGTCTACTTTATTATTTTAATGACTACTTACTCTACCATTGGATTGATGCACTCTAAAATCTTTAATGTAAGGACGATGTGAGTTTATTGTAAAATTTATTCCTTTTTTGGTAAGAGAAATTCAGTGGAAAATGGGAAAGGTCCATGGATTGTAAACTTTGAGCAAGGGAAATATTTTGGCTGGACACTAGCTCCACACAAAGTTTTAAACTCTGTGAAGCTTTTCAAAAAGCATGTAGCCTGTTAGAATTGAGATAGGACTGGAGAGTGACCCTTGGGGTTTTCCCTGCATTCAGAGAACTCACATGGCTTAGTTGTTCTTATCTGCTGGCTGCCATGGCAGGGACTTGGCATCTGATGCTGAGCTGTTCTGACTCTGGCAAATATGACCATGGCCAAGAGTGCTTCTAGGCCCTGGGTTTCCAAATCTCCTATCTATGAGTCTTTAGACCAGAGACTGCCAAGCTTTCTGTACCAGCTTTCGTCTCAGTAAGATATTGTGGAGCACACATCTTCAATGTGTGTATATTTATTTTAAGATGACATTCAAATTTCACTGTACTAGATATTTGGTATATTATAAAACATACAGCAAATAGATATTTTAAAAGCATAAGAGCTGAAATAAAATATTTTAAAATAAATGTTTTTCACTCTTAGTTAAATATTATTCACATAGCATGTAAAACAGTTAAACAGTATTAATATTTTAGGGAGATCAATGTAGTTGAGCTATGCTTGGTTTAGGACTTAGATATTTAGGAATTCTTGTCCAATTTCAGTTTATTCTGATACTTGCTTTTTAATGACTATAAAAATAAAAAAGATACTACACAGAAATATGTTAATCTATTGAGAAGAAAGGTATAATTGGATGTATTTTGTAAATCATAATGTTCATTTTAAAATTCTCTCCACCACTTTTACATACAGGTTTTAGTTTAAATTTGGTTAGCAAATTTCTATCTCATTAGAGGCTAATTAGTTGTTGCTTTCTCTTTAAAACTAGGTTAAAACCACTGAAATTCTTCATTTGGAAGATTTTTAAAATCCAGCTTAGAAAGTGAAGTTTTATTCAGAACTCAATCTAGGCAACATACAACAGGAAAACATTTCCAATATTTCTTTTCAAAATGCCTTCTCTTTAGCATGAGTTTTTTTTTTTTTTGAAAAGCAGATAATTTTTAAAAATACATTTTCAAAATTTCACATTTACCTTGAAGGGTGAATTCTTTTTGTCATTGTTGAAAATATATACTTGGTAGTGTAAACTGACAGCTAGTTTTCATCCCAGAAAATACAAGATTTGCAAGATTCTAGTTTTTTAGACCCAAAATTTCGTTTTTAAAAAAGAATAACTTTAATTTCAACAACTCTTTGGTATTTTCTCATAAAATAATTAGCTAATTTCAGTGTGGCACCAAAAATTTTCATGATTAGTTTTTGCTTCATTACAGAATATTATAAACATTCCAGTAAATGGAGCAAGATTGCTGATTAAAAGCAGCTACCATGGGGCACTCATGGAGAGGAACGGAGGGGTGAGTGAATACAGCACCTTCAAGTGAAATATCCAGGTACTCACACTGGGACTGATCAGGGAAACAACTCAATCCACGGAGAACAAAGAAAAGCAGGGCAGGGTGACAACCCACCCAAGAGCGACAGAGAGCCAAGGGAACCCCCACTCCCAGCCAAGGGGAACGATGAGTGAATTTGTGACCTTGGGAAACCACGTTTCTTCCACAGATCTTTGCATGGATATTTGCAACCCTGGGATCGGGAGATACCCTCATGAGCCCACTCCACCAGGGCCTTGGGTCCAACACACACAGGACTATGTGGAGTCTCCACAGAGCAGCTGCTCAAGCATGCACAGAGACCCAGGAGCTTTACATACTCCAGCCCTGGGATCCCTGATAAAGGTGACTGCAACTCAGGCAAGGTGGGAGGTTTGTA
Source organism: Macaca mulatta (assembly GCF_049350105.2). Classification (NCBI taxonomy): domain Eukaryota; kingdom Metazoa; phylum Chordata; class Mammalia; order Primates; family Cercopithecidae; genus Macaca; species Macaca mulatta. Next base: position 162,781,048 of record NC_133411.1, on the reverse strand, counting down.
CATACCCCTAAGAAGGGGCCTGAAGCTGGGGCCAAGCAGTCTTGGTCTGCGGGCTCCACTTCCACTGGCACTTCACAAGATACAACCCATTGGTTTGGAATTCTAGCCAGTCACTGGCAATAGGGTGAAGCCTGCCTGAGATGGGATGGATCCCCCAAGGGGAGGAGTAGGCCACCATCTTTGCTGTTTGGACAACTAGGCTATTCCAGTTTGTGGGCCTTGGATAGTACAGGATAAGGAAAGAGCGCCCCACTTCACTTCCCTTGCAACACAACTGCTTTACCGAAATGAGGGCAGACTGCTTCTTTAAGTGGGACCCTGATCCATTCCTCCTCACTGGGCAGGACCTCCCAGCTGGGGCCTCCAGCCAACCCTGCCTGCTCTGTCCCTGGGACAGAGGGAGTGCCCAGCAGGAGAGGCAAGCTACCACCTTTGTTGTTTAGATGGCTCAGCCATTCCAGCCTGCTGGCTTTGGAGAGTCCAAACAGTCCAGACAAGGAGGGGACCCCCTAGCACAGCACAGCTGCTTTACCAAAATGTGGCCAGACTGCTTCTTTAAGTGGAAGTCTGATCCATTCCTCCTCACTGGGCAGGATCTCCCAGCCAGGGCCTCCAGCTACCTCCAACTTTGGTCTTTCTGGGATGAAATGTCTAGGGTGAGGGGGCAAGTTGCTACCTTTGTTTTTGGATTATTTGCCTGTTCTAGACTGTGGGCTTTGGAGAGTCTAAGTTGACCACCCAGCACTGTGAGGCTGTTTTGTTGAGGCATGGCCAGACCACTTCTTTAAATGGGACTCCAATCCATTCCTCCTTGCTGGGTGGGTCCTCCCAGTCAGGGCCTCTAGACGCCCCTACCTGTGTTCTGCAGCTGACAGAATCCTAAATTTCTCCTGAGATGGAGTGCCCAGGGAGTGGAGTGGGCTGCTGCCTTTGCTATTTGAGTGTCTCAGCTAGTCCAGGTTGTGGGCCTTGGAGAGCCAGAACTGATTGAGGTTGGGGCAGAGGTTGAAGGGATCCCCAACAGCACAGCTGCTCTACCAAAATGCAGCCAGACTGCTTCTTTAAGCAGGTCCCTGATCCCATTCCTCCTAACAGGGTGAGACTTCCCAACTGGGGTCTCCAGCCACCTCCTACAGATGTGTTTGGGCTGGCAACAGGTCAGTACCCCCCAGCCACTACAAAAACACACTTAAGTACACAGACCAGTGACAATATGAAGCAATCACATAAACAAGTCTGCAAAATAACCAGCTAGCTTCATGATAATAGGATCAAATCCACACATAACAATAGTAACCTTAAATGTAAGTGTGCTAAATGCTCCAATTAAAGGACACTGAGTGGGGAGCTGGATAAAGAACCAAGACCCATCAGTATGCTGTCTTCAAGAGACCCATCTCACATGCAAAGATGCACATAGGCTCAAAATGAAGGGATGGAGAAAAACTTACACATAAGTGGAAAGCAGAAAAAAGGGGGGATGCAATCTTAGTTTCTGACAAAACAGACTTTAAACCAACAAAGATTAAAAAAAGACAAAGAAGGGCATTACCTAATGGTAAGGAGTTCAATTCAACAAGAAGAGCTAACTATCCTACATATATATGCACCCAATATAGAAGCACCCAGATTCATAAAGCAAGTTCTTAGAGCCCTTCAAAGAGACTTAGACTCTAAAAAATAATAGTGGGAAAATATAACACCCCACAGACAATATTAGACAACTCACCAAGACAGAAAATTAATAAAGATATTCAGGACCTGAACTCAGCTCTAGGTCAGGTGGATCTGATGAATACATCAAGACAGAAAATTAACAAAGATATTCAAGACCTGAACTCAGCTCTGGATCAAGTGGACCTGATGGATATCTGTTGCACTCTCCACCCAAAAACAACAGAATATACATTCTTTTTATCACCACATGACACCCTAAAATTGATCACATAGCCTCAGCAAAGGCAAAAGAACTGAAATCATAACAAAAATTCTCTCAAACCACAGTGCAATCAAATTAGAATTCAAGATTAAGCAATTCACTCACAACCATAAAACTATGTGGAAATTGAACAGCCTGCCCCTGAATAACTTTTTGGTAAATCATGAAATTCATGTATAAATCAAGAAGCTCTTTGAAACTAATGAGAACAAAGAGGCAATGTACCAGAATCTCTGGGATGTAGTTAAAGTAGTGTTAAGAGGGAAATTTGTAGCACCAAATGCCCAAATAAAAAAATCTAGAGACTCATCTTAACAACCTAACATCACAACTAAAAGAACTAGAGAACCAAGAGCAAACAAACCCCAAAGCTAGCAGAAGACAAGAAATAACAGAGATAAGAGCTGAACTGAAGGAGATAGAGACATGACAAACCATTTAAAAGATCAATTAATCCAGGAACTGGTTTTTTGAAAAAATTAATAAAATAGGTAGACCACTAGCTAGACGAATAAAAAAGAAAAGAGTGAAGATTCAAATAAACACAATTGGAAATGATAAGGAGGATATCACCACTGACCCCACACAAATACAAACAACCATCAGAGAATATTATAAACACCTATATGCACATAAACTAGAAAATCTAGAAGAAATAGATAAATTCCTGGATACATACACCCTCCCAAGACTGAACCAGGAAGAGATTGAATCCCTGAAAAGACCAATAGCGAGTTCTGAAACTGAGGCAGTAATAAATAGCTTAACAACCAATAAAGCCCAGGACCAGATGGATTCATGGCTAAATTCAGGAATTTAGAATTCATGGCTAAATTCTATCAGAGGTACAAAAATGAGCTGGTACCACTCCTATTGAAACTATTCCAAAAACTTGAAAAGAAGGGACTCCTCTTTAACTCATTCTATGAGGCCAGCATCATCTTGATACCAAAACCTGGCAGATATACAACAAAAAAAGAAAAGGTCAGGCCAATATTCTTGATGAACGTCAATGCAAAAGTCCTCAACAAAATACTGGCAAACCAAATCCAGCAACACATCAAAAAGCTTATCCACCATGATCAAGTTGGCTGCATCCCCGGGATGCGAGGTTGGTTCAACATACACAAATCAATAAATGTGATTCATCACATCAACAGAACTAACAACAAAACTCACATGTTTATCTCAATGTATGCAGAAAAGGCCTTTGATAAAATTCAACATCTCTTCAAGTTAAAACTCTCAGTAAACTAGGTATTGAAGGAAGATACCTTAAAATAGTAAGAGCCATCTATGACAAACTCATGGCCAATATCATACTGAATGGGCAAAAGTTGGGAGCATTTTCCTTGGAAACCAACCCAAGACAAGGATGCCCTCTCTCACCACTCCTATTCAACACAATATTGGAGGTTCTGGCCAGGGTGATTAGGGAAGAAAAAGAAATAAAGGACATTCAAATAGGAAGAGAGGAAGTCCACTATCTTTGTTTGCAGATGACATAATCTTATATCTAGAAAACCCCATCATCTCAGCCCAAACACTTCTTAAGCTGACAGGCAACTTCAGCAAAGTCTCAGGTTACAAAATCAATATGCAAAAATTGCTAGCATTTCTATACACCAACAGGTAAGGCAAGAGCCAAATCATGAATGAACTCCTATTCACAATTGCTACAAAAAGAATAAAACACCTGGAAATACAGCTAACAAGGGAAGTGAAAGATCACTTCAAGGAGAACTACAAACCACTGCTCAAAGAAATCAGAGATGACACAAACAAATGGAAAAACATTGCATGTTCATGGATAGGAAGAGTCAATATTGTGAAAATGGCCATACTGCCCAAAGCAATTTATAGGTTCAATGCATTTGCATTAAACTACCATTGACATTCTTCACAGAATTAGAAAAAATGATTTTAAAATTCATATGGAACCCAAAAGCCCAAATAGCCAAGGAAATCCTAAGCAAAAAGAACAAGGCTACAAAAAGGCATTATGCTACCTGAGTTCAAACTATACCACAGGGCTACAGTAACCAAAACAGCATGGTACTTGTACAAAGACAGACACATAAACCAATGGAACAGAATAGAGAACCCAGAAACAAGACTGTACACATACCACCATCTGATCTTTGACAAACCTGACAAGAACAAGCAATGGGGAAAGAATTCCCTATTTAATAAATGGTGCTGGGAGAACTGGCTAGCCATATGCAGAATATTGAAACTGGACTCCTTCCTTACACCATATACAAAAATTAACTCAAGATGGATTAAACACTTAAATGTAAAACTCAAAATTATAAAAACCCTAGAAGAAAACCTAGGCAATGCCATTCAGGATATAGGCATAGGCAAAGTTTTCATGACAAAGACGCCAAAAGCAATTGCAACCAAAGCAAAAATTGACAAATGGGATCGAATTAAACTAAGGAGTTCCTGCCTGGCAAAGGAAACTATCAACATAATGAGCAGATAACTTACAGAATGGGAGAAAGTTCTTGTAACCTATGCATCTGACAAAAGTCTAATATCCAGCATCTATAAGGAACTTATTGCACATTTACAAGAAAAAAGCAGACAACCCCATTAAAAAGTGGGCAAAGGACATGAACAGACACTTCTCAAAAGAAGACATACATGTGGCCAATAAACATATGGGAAAAAGCTCAACTTCACTGATCATTAGAGAAATGCAGATCAAAGCCACAATGAGATACCATCTCACACCAGTCAAAATGGCAATTATTAAAAAGTCAAAAAGTAACAGATGCTGGAAAGGCTGCAGAGAAAAAGGTTTATACACTATTGATGGGAGCGTAAATTTGTTCAACCATTGTGGAAGACAGTGTGGTGATTCCTCAAAGACTAAAGACAGAAATATCATTCGACCCAGCAATCCCAATACTGTGTATATACTCAGAAGAATATAAATCATTCTGTTATAAAGACACATGCATCTCTATGTTCATTGCAGCACTATTCACAATAGCAAATATATGGGATCACCCTATATACCCATCAGTGATAAACTGGGTAAAGAAAATGTGGTACATATACACCACAGAATACTTTGCAGCCATAAAAAGGAATGAGATCCTGTCCTTTGCAGGGAAATGGATGGATCTGGAGGCCATTATCTTCAGCAAACTAATGCAGGAACAGAAAATCAAATACCACATGTTCTCACTTATAAATGAGAGTTAAATGATGAGAACACATGGACATATGGGAGGGAACGACACATACTAAAGCCTGTTGGAGGGTGGTGGGTGAGAGGAGGGATAGGATCAGGAAGAATAGCTAGCAGATGCTGGGCTTAATACCTAAGTGAAGGGATGATCTGTGTGGTAAACCACCATGGAACATGTTTACCTATGTAACAAACCTACACATCCTGCACCTGTACCTCTGAACTTATAGGTTGGAAAAAAGGAGATTGTTGTATAGTGCTGCTATATAGCAGTTAAAAATCAATTAATTAAATGCCAACTGCATCCCACTATGAAGAAAGAACATTCTACCATGTACCAGTCTTATTTATTTAATAAATTAATAACTGTAGTGAAATCCTAGAGCATATAAGTTTCAATATATTGTAATATTCTAAAAACCAAGCAAGCAAGAGGATCCACTGTCATCTCTAAGCTGTGTTGAAAGTCATTCTTCTTTCAGGTCCATCATGTACAATAGGTAATAAGTGATCTCCTAACTGCAGGCTGATAGAACCAGTGCCAGCCTGCATGTTATGTAGAAGTAAAGCTTAATTTCTTTCTCAACTTTAATATAAAATCAAAATAAAAGAGGTTCTGGTTTATTTTCTTCCTGTACTCCAGTACTGCACATCCATTGAGGTTCTTAGGCCCTATCAAATGTCTTGTCTTTTCTGGGCCACTGTTCTGATTTTTAAAATGAAGGAAATGGGTAAGATTATGTGTTTGAGACTTTCCTACTCTGACATTCTAGGATTCTTTTAGTTTTTTAACATAATAGGATCAACTAGCAAAAACCTGTGGTATTAGGACACTGGATGAATGAGTTTTGATGAGGGAAGTGGGTGTAACAGAAGCACTATTGAATATAGATGTGTTATGCACAGTAGCCATAGGTGGGAAAGGGTGTTGGAGTAAGTGGTAAACGTAAAGAAGTAAGGACAAGATGATCCTGGAGACACTGCTCATGTTTCTGACCTTGGACAGGCTATTTTTACTTCTGGGCCTTGGTGACCTCATAGTAAAATGGAGTGGAAAAGGGAAGTAGATTATCTTTTTATTTTTTAAAATTACACTTTAAGTTCTAGGGTATATGTGCACAATGTACAGGTTTGTTACATATATATACATGTGCCACGTTGGTGTGCTGCATCCATTAACTTGTCATTTACATTAGGAATATCTCCTAATGCTATCCCTCCCCCCTCCCCCCACCCCACAGCAGGCCGTGGTGTGTGATGTTCCCCACCCTGTGTCCAGGTGTTCTCATTGTTTAATTCCCACCTATGAGTGAGAACATGTGGTGTTTGCTTTTCTGTCCTTGCAATGGTTTGCTCAGAATGATGGTTTCCAGCTTCATCCATGTCCCTGCAAAGGACATGAACTCATCCTTTTTTATGGCTGCATAGTATTCCATGGTGTTCAGGTCTCTTTCAGCTGTAAAGGACCCCATCTGTAGGGTAGTAGGAAGAATAGAGAATGCTACAGAAAAGGCATCCCTCACACTGGAGTCCAGGGTCCCCTTCTCAGTGCTGGTGAAGTGACCTTGATCAGAACTGTAGCTTCTTGGGCCTGGAGGACCTTTCCACAGTGGCAGCATATTGTGACTGCGAGGGCAGCCTCCAGGTTTGAAATGCCCCAGCTCTGTCACTTATTACTGATGTGGTAAGTTTTTCAGCCTATCCGTGTCTAATTTTCATCATTTGCAAAAGAGTGGCAATAACAGAACTTCCCTATTGAGGTTGCTGAGGGGATAAAACTAAACAAAATGATACAAAATGAAGAGTTTAACACAGTTCCTGGCATATGGTATATGTTTAATAAAAAGCTAATTGTCCCTGTAGTTCTTATTATACTTCTCTCCTTCTACCTGAAGGAAACCAGGAGGTTTTTTTGGTCAACCCCAAACTCAGGCCTACCAAACAAAAGCAATAACTTTGAACTAAATTTGCAGAAATAGAAAAGCCTTTTTCCTCACTAAATCTGTCTTCAAACCCCATGAGCCATCAACTCTTCCAGTTTATTTCTTCCAATTTTTTATGCCAGTCCTTAAATATTCCTTTTTCCTTCATCCCAGCAAATGCCACCTCTTTGCACTGAACAAATCTCAGTGCCAAATACAACAAACTGTTTTCTTTTCTTTCTTTTTAAAGAATAGATTGAAGCTGGGTTGAAGCAGAACTATTAGTCTGTTAGAGCTTAGAATTTGCAAGTGTAAATCTCTTCCACAGCCAGATGTGTAAGGCCAAAAAGATAAGGGTGTTAGGAGGTGCATTTCCGTGTTGGAAATATCCTGGGATTAATTTGAAGCCACTTGTTAATAGCATACTATTTCTTCACTCTCAGCCATGTTGTTATTGCTCAGTTGGCCAACTTGATGTCTTAAAATCAAACTCTTGTTAAAAAAATGGGAGAAGGAATTAAATATTGACACTTCTAAATCACCTTCTAATAAGCATATGAAATACTTTTGGCCACCTTTTTGGAAGATGAAAGGCTTTCTGAGAAAGAGGACAGTAACAGAGGACTTGAATTCAGGAGGTTGCTTCTGCAATGAGCGCATTTGAGTTGTTCAGTTAGGAGTGGACTACGGAGACTGAGTAGGTGCCCAAGGTCACCAGCCTAGGGGAGAGGGCAACTTCAGAAAATCATCCAAAATGCTGTCTGAAAATATGTCAGAATAACTCTTCATGAATAAGCTTTGATTGGCCTGTTTTGTTTTCTCTTTCTCAAATTGGCATATGCACACTTTCAGGGGTATATGGTGCTGCACCCAAGAGGCATGTGACATTGCAGAATAAATATGCCATATCCTGTAGTACCAGTCGGTTTTGGCACTCCCACCTCCTTTAAAGATTAAAATTAAAAAGATGTAATTTGGAAGCTGTTTTGCAAATTTAGAGGTTAGAAACACAGGACTTATGATTAGGCAAAAGTGCATGAAATCCTGGCTTTAACAGTTGTGAGCTTCAGTGAGTGACTTAACTTCTCTAAATCTCAATTTCACCATGAGTGGGATGAAGGTAATAATATCTACTTCACAGGATTATAATGAATACCAAATGGAATTAAGTTTACCTCTTAGCACATGCCTAATACATGTAAGTGCTTAGCAAGTGGGGACTATTATAGGCTCTTGGTAAGAGCAGAGTTAATTTGGTTGCAATCAACTCAGTCCAGCTCAGCTAAGGATGGTTTATTGTAAAAATACAACAAGCAATCTCAAAGGCAACGAAAGAAGGAAATAAATCCAGCTGGTTTTGTGGGGGCTTACCTGGAAAGTGTGGAACCAGTGACTCCTTCATTATGCTTTTCTATATGCCTTTATTCCATTGGTCTCTAAGTGTATATGCCAGTTAATTCTCCTCTGCCACTTGGGATATTTTGTTGGAAAAGCTTGAAAGAGTTTGAGCGTGCTCCTGACAGTGGATACAAAGAAGAGCAATTATGTATTGTCAGAGCTGAAGAGTCTCAGATACCATCTGGACCCTGGATGGCAGTGACATAGCACAAGGATACATTTCTCATCCCACTTATGCCTATGGCAGACATCACCAATCAATCCTAATAGTGTTTTGTGCTGAGATCAGAGTTGGACTCATAAGCTTTCTCAGCATTGCATGTCCAGGCTTTCACAGACAGCCACTACGAAATGAAATGAGAAGACTCATGAAATGAAACTGATCTTCCATTCTTCACCCAACCACTTTTTTTTTAAAATAAATGAAAACTGAAGTTCAGAGAAAGAATATGACTAGCCACAGGTCATATGGCTGAGCTAGAATCAGAACCAAACATTTTTTAGTGTAGAGGATAAAACTATCCCATGAGAGAATCAGAACGCAACAAAAGTACCAAGCTAGTGGGTGCTGGAAGACTTTGGGGAGATGTTAGAGCAAAGATTTGATCTATCTGGACATGAGAGGAATTGAATAGGCAGAAAGAAGAGAGAGCAGTATTCATAATGACATACAGGATTGTTGGGGAGAGACTGGGGAACCTGAGTCCTTGAAGTAAGATTCTTCTGTAAGCTACCATAGAGAGGTGTCTGCAAAGCTGCTCTCCTGTCCTGATATTTGCCACAGGAGTAATGATCATCACACTGTCTCTGTATACAGGCAAAAAAAAAAAAAAAAAAAAAAAAGCTTTCCTACACAGGGCAGCAGCTGTCTACTGATGGTTGTTCTCATAACAATCTACCTGGCTTCTTATTACTAATTAGATTAATGACATTGACATTGCACAAGAGATTGATGGCTGCATTCAAGAAAATGTTTTCCATTTTTAAGCACCTTTTTTGCTACAAATAGAGACAACACTGACAGGAAGACAGAGTTCCATCTGCATTTGGTGAACCACTTCAGAGAGAGGCACACACGCTTCTCTTCTCCCTTTAATTGAGACCAAGGCTATGTTTCGCTGGCTTGTGATATCCATTTTAAAAAGTCTGCATATTTTAGAAATTCTTCACTACTGCAAAAGTTCTGTCTGAACCGATTAATTGGGATTTTCAGAGACAATTTCTGCTCTGGGTTGGACACTTTAGCAAAATCTCTGAGAGATGATTTGTAGTAAAGCCCAGTTGAGTTTCAAGCCCAACCAGCTCTTTGACCTCGAGTAGGTTACTTAAGCACTCTGAGGTCATACAGCCTCAGTTTCACCCTCTGTACAAGGTGGATGACATGAATACTGACCTTACAGTGTTTGAGGATTCAGTGGGACAATCCATGGAATATTCAGCAAGGTGCTAGATACACAGTAGACCCTTCATAAGTGATAGCTATTAGATTTTTATAATTAATTTGTAATTAGAATGTTATCTTGACACTCCATGATTCTTTGATCTCCTACACCCAAATGCTTGATGAATTTCATTTAATTATTTCTGAGAAAAGACAACAGCAGGTATTTTTCATTTTTACACTATTCTTCATTCCTGAAAGGTAGATGGTGGCCTTCGGTGAGTGTGCCTTGGGCAGCAAAGGAAGGAACAAATCTGAAAATGGGACACTTTAAGGCCAGCTAGCTCTAGTGCAACTCCTCACTTCTACAAATGAAGAGCCCAGAGCCCAGGGATGCCAAGTGACTTTCCCAAAGACACACAGCAAGTTTGTTACAGAAAAAAAGAGAGGAAGTAGGTGAGAAATCAAAGGCTGCCTGCATTTGAAACCATAATGCCTTTTGTTTTGTTCTACTGCCTGGCAGTTAGTTCAGGCCCTTGTGGGAGGAGGAAGAATCAGAAGACCTGAATTCGGGTCCAGACTGCCAGTTAGTGGCTACATGACCTTGAAGCTATCCCTGAGCCTCAGTTCTCTCATTAGCAAACAAGAATAATAAGGATATAGTTTCATAAGGCTGTCCATGAATTAAATGAGGTAATATATGTGAGATGGCTCAAGACGGTGTCTGATACATGGTGAGCACTTAATAAACATCGACAGTGATAACAATGATGGCATTGATAGCATACAGAAAAATTAGAACTGAGCGGGTCAAAAACAATCCAGGCAGTAGGTCCAGGCAGAGGTGGGCAAGGGTGGCAATCCTTGTAACTGTGTAGAACTCCAGCCGGGCAGGCTACAGGGGGATGGGATACTGTATGTGTGGCATGGAGTTTGGGGGAAGGTTCTGGGTTAAGGAAGTGTGAAAAAGTCACTTGGGTAGCTTGCTTCTCCTCTTTTGAGTCTCTGTTCCCTGTGCAGTCAAAGGGAGTGCATGGTATTCGTTTGTGAACTGTTGACCATGCCCTTGCTTCATGCTAGGCATGCTGGGCTATGTGTGGGAAACAGTTGGTGTCCTGGTTCTCCTTCAGTGTTCGGCAGAACAGTCTTGACTGTGCTCACCACATGGAGACACTGTGAGGACTAGTGCTGTGATGCTTGCAGAAATTGGGAGGATTAGCAATTAAAATTAAAATTACAAGTTTAACTGTAAATTCAACTTGTGTTCTAAAAGGAACAGCACCACCACAAGAAAAAAGATTGTTCTGCCATAAGAGACCCCTAACCATACTTATTAGAAAGAACAGAGAGTATGTGAATGGACCAAGTGCTGACGTGTGAAAGTACTTAAGAACAACTCTAATTACCTTTGTTTTAGGGAGTATCAAGATGGTGCCCCCTTGGGGAGAGGAGCAGTGAAGTAGAAAAGAGGTTACAGATGCTAATAGAGGAGGTGGCAAGATACCCAAGATAAATTCCACCTTCTTCACTTGCTTGTTCAGGGCCACGTCAGCCTCAGTGAAGTATATATTATTTTCCAATTTTACAACCCATTATCCTTCTGTTTTTATTTTCCTTTCTGGCTTTCCATTCTTCTGTGTTCAATAAAACCCTCTAGCACTTGCTGTCATGGGAACATTGGCTGTTAGTCAAATCCTTCTTCCCTTCAGGGAAACAAAAGCAAATCAATATATGATATTAAATAACCTAAAAGACCCTAGTGATTTAACACATCCTATAAATGTCAGCCATCCCTGTAGCTGTAGATGGTCTCTTCACATCTGTCATTTTTTTTCTTTATTATTATACTTTAAGTTCTAGGGTAAATGTGCACAACGTGCAGGTTTGTTACATATGTATACATGTGCCATGTTGGTGTGCTGTACGCATTAACTCGTCATTTACATTAGGTACATCTCCTAATGCTATCCCTCCACTCTGTCCCCTCCCCACAATAGGCCCTGGTGTGTGATGTTCCCCTTCCTGTGTCCAAGTGATCTCATTGTTCAATTCCCACCCATGAGTGAGAACATGCGGTGTTTGGTTTTCTGTTCTTGTGATAGTTTGCTGAGAATGATGGTTTCTAGCTGCATCCATGTCCCTACAAAGGACACAAACTCATCCGTTCTTATGGCTGCACAGTATTCCATGGTGTATATGTGCCACATTTTCTTAATCCAGTCTGTCACTGATGGACATTTGGGTTGATTCCAAGTCTTTGTTATTGTGAATAGTGCTGCAGTAAACATACACGGGCATGTCTCTTTATAGCAGCATGATTTATAATCCTTTGGGTATATACCCAGTATTGGGAGGCTGGGTCAAATGGTATTTCTAGTTCTAGATCCTTGAGGAATCGCCACACTGTTTTCCACAATGGTTGAACTAGTTTACAATCCCACCAACAGTGTAAAAGTGTTTGTTCCTATTTCTCCACGTCCTCTCCAGCACCTGTTGTTTCTTGACTTTTTAATGATTGCCATTCTAACTGGTGTGAGATGGTATCTCATTGTGGTTTTGATTTGCATTTCTCTGATGGCGAATGATGATGAGCATTTTTTCATGTGTCTGTTGGCTGTATGAATGTCTTCTTTTGAGAAGTGTCTGTTCATATCCTTTGCCCGCTTTTTGATGGGGTTGTTTGCTTTTTCTTGTAAATTTGTTTGAGTTCTTTGTAGGTTCTGGATATTAGCCCTTTGTCAAATGAGTAGATTGCAAAAATGTTCTCCCATTCTGCAGGTTGCCTGTTCACTCTGATGGTAGTTTCTTTTGCTGCGCAGAAGCTCTTTAGTTTAATTAGATCCCATTTGTCGATTTTGGCTTTTGTTACCATTGCTTTTGGTGGTTTGGACATGAAATCGTTGCCTATGCCTATGTCCTGAATGATATTCCCTAGGTTTTCTTGTAGGGTTTTTATGTTTTTAGGTCTAACATTTAAGTATCTAATCCATCTTGAATTAATTTTCTTATAAGGAGTAAGGAAAGGATCCAGTTTCAGCTTTCTACTTACAGCTAGCCAATTTTCCCAGTACCATTTATTAAATAGGGAATCCTTTCCCCATTTCTTGTTTTTCTCAGGTTTGTCAAAGATCAGATGGCTGTAGATGTGTGGTATTATTTCTGAGGACTCTGTTCTGTTCCCTTGGTCTATATCTCTGTTTTGGTACCAGTACCATGCTGTTTTGGTTACTGTAGCCTTGTAGTATAGTCTGAAGTCAGGTAGCGTGATGCCTCCAGCTTTGTTCTTTTGGCTTAGGATTATCTTCGCAATGTGGGCTCTTTTTTGGTTCCATATGAACTTTAAAGCAGTTTTTTCCAATTCTGTGAAGAAAGGCATTGGTAGCTTAATGGGGATGGCATTGAATCTATAAATTACCTTGGGCAGTATGGCCATTTTCACAATATTGATTCTTCCTATCCATGAGCATGGTATGTTCTTCCATTTGTTTGTGTCCTCTTTTATTTCACTGAGCAGTGGTTTCTAGTTCTCCTTGAAGAGGTCCTTTACATCCCTTGTAAATTGAATTCCTAGGTATTTTATTCTCTTTGAAGCAATTGTGAATGGGAGTTCATTCATGATTTGGCTCTCTGTTTGTCTGTTACTGGTGTATAAGAATACTTGTGATTTTTGCACATTGATTTTGTATCCTGAGACTTTGCTGAAGTTGCTTATCAGCTTAAGGAGATTTTGGGCTGAGATGATGGGGTTTTCTAAATATACAATCATATCATCTGCAAACAGGGACAATTTGACTTCTTCTTTTCCTAACTGAATACTCTTGATTTCTTTCTCTTGCCTGATTGCCCTAGCCAGAACTTCCAACACTATGTTGAATAGGAGTGGTGAGAGAGGGCATCCCTGTCTTGTGCCAGTTTTCAAAGGGAATGCTTCTAGTTTTTGCCCATTCAGTATGATATTGGCTGTGGGTTTGTCATAAATAGCTCTTATTATTTTGAGATACGTTCCATCAATACCGAATTTATTGAGAGTTTTTAGCATGAAGGGCTGTTGAATTTTGTCAAAGACTTTTTCTGCATCTATTGAGATAATCATGTGGTGTTTGTCTTCGGTTCTGTTTATATGCTGGATTATGTTTATTGATTTGCATATGTTGAACCAGCCTTGCATCCCAGGGATGAAGCCCACTTGATCATGGTGGATAAGCTTTTGGATGTGCTACTGGATTCGGTTTGCCAGGATTTTATTGAGGATTTTTGCATCAATGTTCATCAGGGATATTGGTCTAAAATTCGCTTTTTTTGTTGTGTCTCTGCCAGACTTTGGTATCAGGATGATGTTGGCCTCATAAAATGAGTTAGGGAGGATTCCCTCTTTTTCTATTGATTGGAATAGTTTCAGAAGGAATGGTACCAGCTCCTCCTTGTACCTTTGGTAGAATTTGGCTGTGAATCTGTCTGGTCCTGGACCTTTTTTGGTTGGTAGGCTATTAATTATTGCCTCAATTTCAGAGCCTGCTATTGGTCTATTCAGGGATTCAACTTCTTCCTGGTTTAGTCTTGGGAGAGTGTAAGTGTCCAGGAAATTATCCATTTCTTCTAGGTTTTCTAGTTTATTCGCGTAGAGGTGTTTATAGTATTCTCTGATGGTAGTTTGTATTTCTGTGGGGTCAGTGGTGATATCCCCTTTATCATTTTTTATTGCATCTATTTGATTCTTCTCTTTTTTCTTCTTTATTAGTCTTGCTAGCGGTCTATCAATTTTGTTGCTCTTTTCAAGAAACCATCTCCTGGATTCATTGATTTTTTGGAGGGTTTTTTGTGTCTCTATGTCCTTCAGTTCTGCTCTGCTCTTAGTTATTTCTTGCCTTCTGCTAGCTTTTGAATGTGTTTGCTCTTGCTTCTCTAGTTCTTTTAATTGTGATGTTAGGGTGTCCATTTTAGATCTTTCCTGCTTTCTCTTGTGGGCATTTAGTGCTATAAATTTCCCTCTACACACTGCTTTAAATGTGTCCCAGAGATTCTGGTATGTTGTATCTTTGTTCTCATTGGTTTCAAAGAACATCTTTATTTCTGCCTTCATTTCGTTATGCACCCAGTAGTCATTCAGGAGCAGGTTATTCAGTTTCCATGTAGTTGAGCGGTTTTGATTGAGTTTCTTAGTCCTGAGTTCTAGTTTGATTGCACTGTGGTCTGAGAGACAGTTTGTTGTAATTTCTGTTCTTTTACATTTGCTGAGGAGTGCTTTACTTCCAACTATGTGGTCAATTTTGGAATAAGTGTGATGTGGTGCTGAGAAGAATGTATATTCTGTTGATTTGGGGTGGAGAGTTCTGTAGATATCTATTAGGTCTGCTTGGTGCAGAGTTGAGTTCAATTCCTGGATATCCTTGTTAGCTTTCTGTCTGATTGATCTGTCTAATGTGTTAGACTCCCATACAATAATAATGGGAGATTTTGACAGTGGGGTGTTAAAATCTCCCATTATTATTGTATGGGAGTCTAAGTCTCTTTTTAAGTCTCTAAGGACTTGCTTTATGAATCTGGGTGCTCCTGTATTGGATGCATATATATTTAGGATAGTTAGCTCTTCTTGGTGAATTGATCCCTTTACGATTATGTAATGCCCTCTTTGTCTCTTTTGATTGTTGATGGTTTAAAGTCTGTTTTATCAGAGACTAGGATTGCAACCCCTGCTTTTTTTTGTTTTCCATTTGCTTGGTAGGTCTTCCTCCATCCCTTTATTTTGAGCCTATGTGTGTCTCTGCATGTGAGATGGGTCTCCTGAATACAGCAAACTGATGGGTCTTGACTCTTTATCCAATTTGCCAGTCTGTGTCTTTTAATTGGACCATTTAGTCCATTTACATTTAAGATTAATATTGTTGTGTGTGAACTTGATCCCGTCATTATGATATTAGCTGGTTATTTGGCCCATTAGTTGATGCAGTTTCTTCCTAGCATTGATGGTCTTTATATTTTGGCATGGTTTTGCAATGGTTGGTACTGGTTGTTCCTTTCCATGTTTAGTGCTTCCTTCAGGATCTCTTGTAGGGCAGGCCTGGTGGTAACAAAATCTCTAAGCATTTGCTTGTCTGTAAAAGATTTTATTTCTCCTTCACTTATGAAACTTAGTTTGACTGGATGTGAAATTCTGGGTTGAAAATTCTTTTCTTTAAGAATGTTGATTTTGGCCCCCACTCTCTTCTGGCTTGGAGAGTTTCTGCTGAGAGCTCTGCTGTTAGTCTGATGGGCTTCCCTATGTGGGTAACCTGACCATTCTCTCTGGCTGCCCTTAACATTTTTTCCTTCATTTCAACTTTGGTGAATCTGATAATTATGTGGCTTGGAGTTGCTCTTCTTGAGGAGTATCTTTGTGGCATTCTCTGTATTTCCTGAATATGAATGTTGGCCTGCCTTACTAGGTTGGGGAAGTTCTCCTGGATGATATCCTGCAGAGTGTTTTCCAACTTGTTTCCATTTTCCCTGTCACTTTCAGGCACACCAATCAGACATAGATTTGGTCTTTGCACATAATCCCACATTTCTTGGAGGCTTTGTTCATTTCTTTTTACTCTTTTTTCTCTACATTTCTCTTCTCACTTTGTTTCATTCATTTGATCTTCAATCACTGATACTCTTTCTTCCAGTTGATCAAGTTGGTTACTGAAGCTTGTGCATTTGTCACATAGTTCTCATGTTATGGTTTTCATTTCTGTCAGTTCTTTTAAGGTCTTCTCTGCATTGATTATTCTAGTTATCCATTCATCCATTCTTTTTTCAAGGTTTTTAGTTTCTTTGCGCTGGTTATGTAGTTCCTCCTTTAGCTCTAAGAAGGTTGATCGACTGAAGCCTCCTCTCAACTCATCAAAGTCATTCTCTGTCCAGCTTTGTTCCGTTGCTGGCGATGAGCTGCATTCCTTTGGAGGGGGAGATGCGCTCTGATTTTTTGAATTTCCAGCTTTTCTGCCCTGCTTTTTCCCTATCTTTGTGGTTTTATCTGCCTTTGGTATTTGATGATGGTGACGTACTGATGGCGTTTTGGTGTGGGTGTCCTTTCTGTTTGTTAGTTTTCCTTCTAACAGTCAGGACCCTCAGCTGCAGGTCTGTTGGAGTTTGCTTGAGGTCCACTCCAGACCCTGTTTGCCTGGGTATCAGCAATGGAGGCTGCAGAAGATAGAATATTGCTGCACAGCGAGTGTTGCTGTCTGATTCTTGCTCTGGAAGCTTCGTCTCAGGGTGTACCCAGCCATGTGAGGTATGATGTGTCGGTCTGCAACTAGCAGGGGATGTCTCCCAGTTAGTCTACTCAGGGGTCAGGAACCCACTTGAGCAGCAGTCTGTCCGTTCTCAGATCTCAACCTCCATGCTGGGAGATCCACTGCTCTCTTCAAAGCTGTCAGACAGGGACTTTTACATCTGCAGGGGTTTCTGCTGCTTTTTGTTTAGCTATGCCCTGTCCCCAGAGGTGGAGTCTACAGAGGCAGGCAGGGCTCCTTGAGCTGCAGTGGGCTCCACCCAATTCGAACTTCCCTGAGGCTTTGTTTATCTACTGAAGCCTCAGCAATGGCGGGTGCCCCTCCCCCAGCCTCCCTGCTGCCTTGCAGTTAGATCTCCGACTGCTGTGCTAGCAATGAGGGAGGCTCTGTGGGGGTGGGAACCTCTGGTCCAGGTGTGAGATATAATCTCCTGGTGTGCTGTTTGCTAAGACCCTTGGTAAAGCACAGTATTAGGGTGGGAGTTACCCGATTTTCCAGGTGTTGTGCATCTCAATTTCCCTTGGCGAGGAAAAGGAATTCCCTTCCCCCTTGCGCTTCCCAGGTGAGATGATGCTTTGCCCAGCTTCAGCTCTTGCTGGTTGGGCTGCACCTGTGGACCAGCATCAACTGTCCGACATGCCCCAGTGAGATGAACCCAGTACCTCAGTTGAAAATGCAGAAATCACCCATTTTCTGTGTCACTCACGCTGGGAGCTGGAGGCTGGAGTTGTTCCTATTGGGCCATCTTGGTTGCCCAGCCACATCTGTCATTTCCTTTCTCTTCTCCCAGATGCCTCTTGATGTCTCCCTTGGACAGGGTTGGGTTGGCAAGGACAAAATAAGCTTGGAGGAAAGAATAAGAGGGAGAATGGTCTTTATCACTAAAGATGTTCAAAGAGAGGCCTAATGACCTTCCTGTGTAGGACAGTGGGTCATTCAGGGTTCTTTCAATTGTAAGTGACAGAAAACTTATCTCAAGTAGGTAAAAAGAAAGTTTAATGGCTTAGACCATTTAAAGTCAAGGGATAGGCTGGTTTCAGGAATGATTTGATGCCAGTGGGAACCACTTTATTTCTTTCCTTCTCTTGGTCCTACTTTGTTTTTGTTTGTTTGTTTAAGCTTGCTTTTAGGTTCCAAGATGAGAGCAGAAACTTAAGACCTACCATCTTCTCAGCTTCATACCCAGCAGAGAAGAGCATCTACCTCCTCTCTAACATTCTCTGCAAAAGGCAATTTCTTTTATTAACTCTGCCTGAGACATGTGTCCATTCCTGAGCCAATCGCTGTGTCAAGGGGGGATAGGATAGTCTGATTGGTTTAGGTCTCACTTCAATGATCTGTACCTGAAATTAGGGGTGGAACTCTCCCCAAAGCCTGTTGGCTGAAAGTGGTGGAGAATATGGTTTTTAGGGGAAACATCAAGGTACATGACTCAGTAGAATAGGAAATGGGTGGAGGACGTCTCAAGTCATAGAGGCTGTGACCATTCTGCTGCTTTGTAGGACCTGTGTTCAGGCAGAATATCTAGAGAGGATCAGGTTATATTCTGTGTATATGTCTTAGGGTTGCAAACCACTGAAGGTATTTGTCAATGATAAGAGCTATGATGCTGTTATCTTAGAACCTGGTGATCAAGTGGAGGCCCAGAGATGGGGAAGGCTTGTCCAAGCTCACCCAGCATCTGAGTGGCAGAGCTGGAATGAGGATAAAGTCTGCTGGTTCTCAGCCTGGATTTTTCTCCTCTATTCTGGGTGACTCTGTCCATCTCCCCAGTCAGCTACCAGAAGGGCTATTCACCTAGCTGAGTCCTACTGCAATGGGGACTGCTGCTTGCTTTGTCAAGGAGGGGATTAATGGTAACACTAGATCCACAACAAGAGTGTGAAATCATTGCACTCAATTGTAGCCTTTTAGTACCTTATGATTGAAAGGCAGGGGAAATGGTGAAAGGAAAAGGTCAGGAGAGAAGTGGCATCATTTCAGGGAGAGAAGTATAGGTATTTATCTTTTTCTTCTTATCTGTTTACTCCTTCTGTCTACCCCACTCAGGGACAGCCTTATGGAGTGTAGAAAGAGGCAGTATAGGACAGAGAAATGGGCACTGGCTTGGAGTCCAGAAACCTAGGCCTTATCTCTGCTCTGCTCTGTGACTGGGTAATTCTGGCCCTCCTCTCTGAGCCTGTTTCCCCATTTAATCAAATGAGGCAGCTGAATGACAGAGCTCATCAATTACTGTGTATTCTCTCATTCTATTTGGAGTGGTCGCTAATGTGAACAGCACATGGCTCTGTTTTTCTTTGTCATTGTTATATCCCATAGAACCTGGGACCAGGGCTCACAGAATACAAGTGCAGGGGGTGCTACCTCCTCTTGGAGGTGGGCAATGTGGCAACTTACGAGTCCCTAGCACTTAGTAAGTACTCAATAAATATTTGTAGAATGAACGGATGTGAGCAGATGTCACATAGGACCCAATGAGAATTGTTCCACCCTTATAATGTCACTTATTCAGGTCTTGAAAGCCCTTTCTACTTAAATCTTCTTTTAAAATGCAAACCATTTCAGGGTTGTTTGGATTTTAAATTTTAAATAAATGACATCTTTTGATTGAAAGAAAGCATGGGGTCCAGATTAGGGATGTGGAGTGAGGGAGACTGTGGAGAATAGGTAGAGGGAGGGAAGAAATGACTGAGCAGAGGATTCCCAAGGCCAAAAGCTTGGATATGGTATAAAAATTGCATTCCTGAACAATTAAAGAAAATGATGAAATCTTTCAAGCATCCAAAATGAATTGACAATATAGTACACACTTAAAATTTACTACCAAGTTTGAGAAATAAAATATTACACATAAAAATAAGACTCTTTTGTGGCCTTTCTCCATCTTTTTCCATTCCCAGAGATAACTGTGATCTTCCCCAAATGCTTTTACATTTGTTACATATATATGCATGTATAAACCGAATATAAAATTTACATATGGTATAGCTTTATAGAAATGGAGTCATACTGTATCTTTTTGCAATTTACCTTTTTCTTTTAATATTGCTTTTGACATGCATCCATGCTGAAACATACATTTCTAGTTGATTCATTTTAAAATGTGGTAATTCCTTGAATGATGATAATTTGCAGTTACTTTTAATTTTCTTGTTGATGGATGTTTGGGTTGTTTCTGAGTTTTTGCCATAACCAACATCCTGTGATAAACTTCCATGTAAGTACCTACTTGCTACATGTGCATCAGGTTTTCTGGTACATATCATTCTTCACCTAAGAATGAGCTAGGACATGCTGTAGTCACGTCTTCAATATTATTAAATGTTGAGACAAGTTTCTAAAGGGTTGCTACCAATTTGTACCCCATAAGGCAGTGTGTGATGTTGGCCAGTCCTGTGAAATACACAGTCCCACTTCTTCATGCCATGACCAAGGCCTGGACTCCTATTCAAACACCAACAGTCTTCTTGACACAGATTGCTTATGAGGAGGAAAGCTGGAAGGAACAATTTTGGGGGGCAATTAATTTGAGTTAGATACAAATATATATATATATTTTTAAAGTTAGTACTATGTAGACTTTAAAATCTGATGGGTTTTAATCCTGGCTCTGTCGTTTCCTAGTTATATAGCTTTACACATGATAGTTTGCCTCTCTGTGCCTAGTTTTTCTATGTCAAATGAAAAGTAGTGTTGACATCATGGGTTATTTGAAGTATCAGATGAGCCACTACTTGTGACACACTCAGCACAGTCTATGGCCTAGTCCATAGTAAGTGATCAATATGTGAGAGACATTAGCATTATTGTAGGTCATGTTTCCTTGGCATTACCATCTTTTTCTTCCTTGAAGATTCCTTTCTCAGCTGAGAAGCTCATGTTGAAATTTTTTTTTTCTATGCTGAACAAACTGCATGAACTAAGCAGCATTCAATTTTTTGTTTCATTTTTAGCTGTCAAAGCCATCTGGGACTGCTAACCAGCTTCTGACTAGCAGAAGGAACAGTGCTGATACACCGAGTTGATGTAATTTCAACTCAAAAACAAGGAAACTTGGTTTTTAGTTAGCCAATGTGGCTTCATCACATGTAAATGTGTGGCTTTCATTAAGTTTTTAGAAATGTTGTTTCTAACCATTGACTACCCATCATGGACTCTAGACTGTGACTCCTGATCTAGCCCTACCTCTTTTTTCCCAGATGGGAGAATGGGTACCCAAAGAAAAGCAGGACATTTCTAATGGTTCCTTCATGGAGACAGTTACTCACTTAGTGGCCAAGTCTGGTCTTGGTTCACATACATGACTAATTAGAAGAGGAGTATCTGGTTATCTATTGCTGCATAATAAGTGTCCCCAAATTTCAGTGACTCAAAGCCACAATTTATCTTCTTTCATGTTTCTGTGGGTTGATTGGGCTCAGCTGGGTGGATCTCATGTGGGCTTGCTGGTGAGGTTGCAGTCAGATGGTGGCCGGGATGCAGTCATCTGAAGGCTCCACTGGGCTGGGCATCCAAGATGGTTGCCTCCCATGACTGACAGTTGAAGCTGGCAGTTGACAAGAGTGCTCCCCCAGGGTCTCTCCATGTGGTCATGCATGTCACAGCATGTTGGCTGGGTTCTCAGAGGGAGCATCGCAAAATTGAGTGGTCCAAAAAAGGAAGCAGAAGCCACCTGACTGGTTGAGGGCTGATTCCAGAACTGACACCACTTCTGCCATATTCTACTGGTCCTTGTAGTCACAAGCCCACCAAGATTCTAGGAGATCAAGTAGATGTCACTTCCTGATGGGTGGGTGGAGGTTGGGGGGGCAAAATCACATTGCAGAAGACGGTGTGGGATGGGGAAGGTTGTAACTGTCTTTGGAAATGGGAGAAAAACTTCTGTCATGGCATCTTTATTTCCCCTTCCTCCCAAGAATTTGCAAACGTCTGTGGTAACCTGCTGAGTGATATAAATGACATTGTGGCTTTTCTTCCCCAACTCTGTCAGCCCTGGGGGCAGGAGGGAGATGCATGCCAGTTGAAAGAATCATGGAAAATGTGTAAAACCTTTCACTGTCTGGCAAAACAGGAATATTAAATATTTTTTAAAAATACCTTACTGGAACAACCATGCTCATACTCATAAAAATGAAATTATTTTTAAACTTGTTTTAGAAAATGTTCATAATAAAACATCCTGTACTTGAATTATTAAAAACAATGTTGAGTAAAGAATTGCTTAATTTAGTAAATAATTCTAAAGCAAGTCATTATTTTCTCCAAAGTTGAATTTGCTAAAAGCACTCCAAGAATTTTATTACAAGCACGACTGCATAATGTAATTGTGTAATTAGTAATACATCTGACACTGTTGGAAAGATTCAGTTTTACTTGGGGCAGGAACAAAATGTAGTTCTTATTTTTTAAGACTGCATGAGGGACACTGCCTTGTTTTGCTGGTGGAGATTTTTTGTTTGTCTTAAAAATATATTGTATGATTGAGGTAATAGAGAAAATAACCAACATTTATTAATATTGGATCTGTGGATAGAATATGTAGTTTGAAGTTAGACTGACCTGACCTAGGTTTAATCCCGATGCTACCTCTTACTACCTGTAATTTTTTTTCCCAAAGATCTCATATTCTTTATTTATAATAGGAATAATAATGTCTATTTCTTGAGACTGTCTTAACTCTTAAATAAGATAATGTACAAAGATTGTGCTAAGTACATAGGAGGTACAGATGGAGTATCCTTACTTCAAAAATCTGAAATCTGAAATGCTCCAAAATTCAAAACTTATGGAATTCTGACATGATGCTCAAAGGAAATGTTCATGGGAGCATTTTCAGATTAGGGAGACTGGTAAGTATAATGTGAACATTCCAAAATAAAAAAAAAATCCAAAATTTGCAATGCTCCTGGTCTTAAGCATTTCAGACAAAATAAACTCAACTTGTACTAGGTTAGATTCCTTTGTCATTCCCATCTGTTTCTGTTTGAGCACTTGATTTTGTGAGTGGTTGGCTTGGATGGTCAGTTTAAGTTCCATTTCAGTTGTGTTTGTTGGACACAGGCCAGGGTTGGTGAGTAAGCTCAACTGTCATTTTTTCACCTAGATACACCAAAGAAAGTGTCTGTTCAATTTGTCGACAGCCTACATGCTTAGAATGCTTTGAAATAACAGTTATAAGCTACATCTTACATCGATGAGCTTTTCTTGTATTATTTGGTTTGGAGGTACAAATGTTCATTTAGGAGTTAGGAAGCTATTGCTGTAATGTAAGGGGTGGTGACTTCTGCATGACTGACAAGCTGTGTTTTGTCTAAGTTTTAGATTATATTCCCCGTGTAGTAGGCAGAATTCTAAAATGACCTCCCATGACCCTCACCCTTGTAAAATCTCCTTGCCTTGAATGTAGACAAAACTTGTGATTATCACAGGCTGTCACTCCCAGGGTTGTGTTATGGCGTACAGCAAAAGGGATTGTGTAGCTGTTATAAAGGGTACTAACTGGTTGACTTTGAGTTAACCAAATGGGTGGGCCTCACCTAACTACATATCGGCCCTTTACATCTGAGTCTAGAGGTTAAAGACAGGAAAAGTGGGAGATTCAAAACATGAGGAGGACTCAATGTGAGAAGATTCTCCATTGCTGGCTTTTAGAGATGGAGGGGGCCACATGGTAAGGCTAGAGAGTGCCTCTAGGAGTTGAGAGTGAACCCTGGCTGATAGCCAGCATGAAACAGAGCCCTTAGTCCTATAACCCCAAGAAATGGAATTCTGCCTACAACCATGAGAGCTTGAAAGGGGATCCTTGAGCTGTAGAAAGGATGGCAGCTCAACACCTTAATTTCAGCCTTTTGGGATCAAAGAGCAGAGGGCTCAGCCATCTTATGCCTAGACTTCTGACCTACAGAAACTAGGAAAAAATAGTTTTACCATATTGTTTTAAGCCACTAAGTCTGTGGTGATTTGTTACACAACAATAGAAAACTAATTTGCCCAGTAATTCTTATTGTGAGATCTCAAGTCGAATTGTTTTTTTTCTGTCGTTGTCAGTTTCCTTGCCTTTAAGTAACAGGATTTTCTAGTCTAGAACACTGGTACTCATAATAACTGTGTATTAAAATCACTTAGATTGTGAGGGGAAGCTTTAAATGTAGATTCCAGACCTTTCTCCTGATGTCCTGAATCAGACAATCTGGGAGCAAGGCTGGGGGTTGCACTGTTAACTGGTTTCCTAGGTGATTCTGATGTTTGTGGGGCTGGATCCCAATGGGCAGGACATCTGCCTATACCCTGGAATAAGAATATACAGTCTCTTCTAGCACTGACAGGTAGAGTTGGCAAGGAAGTCCTTTTTTTTTTTTTTTTTTTTTACAGTCAAGTATATTCAGTGCTCACTAGGTGTAAGGCATTGTGTGAGGGCTGTCTACCTTCTCTTGTTAAATCCTTGTAACGAACTATAATGACCTGTAAGGTAGGCACAATTATTAGCCAGTCTTCACTGTAGCTTGAGGAAACAGGGCCAAATTTACACAATGCATAAGGGGTAGAACTGGAATTTGAACACTGATCTTTGTCATTCCCAGTTGGGGGCTCTTAACCACTAAGTATATCCCGTGCTGTAAAATGGAGTGTCTGTTCGTTTCTGTACGTGTAGTGCTAAACACACTGTCTGGCACATGATAGATGAATAATAAACACATTTTGCTTATTAAATTCTCTGGAACTCCACCGCGACACCCAGTGCAGAGCAGTTTTTGTGACAATGGAGAGGGAGGAGGAGGCTGGCCAGGACCTTTTCTATGTTGGGGCTCCCTGCCCACTGCTGCCTCTCTGTGTCAATTCTGCCTCGTTTTCTTTCTCTACAGTTGTCTCTTTATGTAGAATGAGCTAACAGCAGCCACTCCCATCCTGTGGGATCCTGCTTCCCTTGCCATAGCTGATTAACCCAGGGTAAGACATTGGGAATTGGAAACTTGGGGTGGAAAGACTCTGATCGTGGTGGTCCCTGGAGCCAAATCCCATTCCACGGCAATGTTCTGGTAAGAAGGCCCACACAGCCTTCCCTGCTGCCCAAGCCCCTGGAGCCAGCCCACCTCCTTTCTTCTGGAACATTCCAGCACCTTTCCATTAAGTTCCCTTTGTAGCTTAAGAGGTTCTCTTTGTGCCAAAGAACCTCTGCTAATGGAGGAGTAGAGACTTGCTGAGCTGAAGGGCATCTGAAATGTCATCTTCTTCTTTGTGTGGTCTGGCTGGGCATGGCAGGGCACTCTCTGCTTGATGTGACTCCTTCAGACCCTTCAGACTGGCCCAGTTTTCTTAACTCATTCATGCTCTTCCACCCTTCCACTACCTCTCCAAAATGGACTCAGCTTAGAGGATGCCATACGAGCCCCACCTCCTCTACGTGAAAGGCTTAAAAGAGCCGTACCATAAATATTTACGATATCTTTCCTCCCTGCTTCATTCCCTGACATTTTCTCCACCTTTAATTTTCACTAGTTATAACACAAAGAAGTTCTAAAGGTAAGAAAAATCTATTTTCTGTATGAATTGTCGCAAATCCCAACTTAGTGGTGTCATAATAGCTAACATTTTTGTGCTAACTCTTAAAAGCCAGGTTTACTAATGTAAGTTAAGTGCTTCATGAAGTTAGATGTGCTTAATATAATTTTCTCAAAAAATTCATTGAGGTGTCATTACTATTATTCCTTGTTTCATAGATGAGGAAATTGAGAGGTTTAAAGGTTCTAAATGAATAAAAGTATATTCCAGAGCTGTCTGTGTCCAAACAGTGATAGCAAGATCAAATTGTAAAGCATCTCTATTTCGTTCTTCTGCCACCATCTCCATGCCATTTATTTTGGATACTGGGAAAATAGAAAGACCGTGCTGAACATTTCAGGGTAATGTGAGTGGTACAAGAAAGTTGGACACGAAAGGAGATCATGTAACTGGTGAGGGTGAAGAATTCAGGAAGACTTTCCTGAGAGGTATGGCAGATTTTCTAAAGAAGGCTGCAACAGTATTTTCCATCCCACATGTTTTTCTAGAATCTTAACACTCCTACATGAAGAGGTAGGGTCTGTGTCCCCTCCCCTTGAACTTGGGTGCATCTTTGTGACTGCCTGGACAGACAGAGTACAGAGGAAGGAACATAATGTGACTTCTGAGGCTAAATCATAAAAATGCCATGTTCTTTTATCTTATTGAGAAGCTCCCTCTTGCAACCCAGTCACCGTGCTGTTTAGAAGCCCAACCAACTCATTAAGAGGAACTGAAACCCATATCCTTGGCTGAGGTCCCAGCCAAGAGGTAGTACCATTTTTTTTAAGCAGTATAAGTGAGTGATCTTGAAACTAGATCCTCTAGTCTTCAGA
Organism: Macaca mulatta; assembly: GCF_049350105.2. NCBI lineage: Eukaryota > Metazoa > Chordata > Mammalia > Primates > Cercopithecidae > Macaca > Macaca mulatta. The sequence goes on along the minus strand of NC_133411.1, from coordinate 162,754,576 downwards.
TGAGCTACCCCAGCTGATGCCATATATAGCAGAAGTAAGCCATTCCCCTAGGTCCTGCCTAAATTACGGATTCATAAGCAAAATAAATGATGGTTATTTTAGGCCATCAAGTTTGAGGTGCTTTATTAAACAGCAACAGATTAATGACACAAAAGAGGCTTTGAAAGATAAGCATCTTTCCAAACAAGGTTCAGAGGGCCATATGCTGCTTATTGACAGCTAGTAGTAGTAGTAATAAAAATAAATGTTATATAATAATGATACCACTCTTAGTAACTGTAGTGGTAGTTAAGTTTTACTAAGTTCTTTTTTGTGCTATGCTCATGCTAAGTGGTTCATACTATGTCTTATTTAATTCTAATAATGACTCTAGGTAGGTACTATTACCTTCATTTTACAGATGAGGAAACTGGGGCTTAGAGAATTTCACTTCTCTTTATAGCCACCCAGATTCTAACAAACTCACTTTTGTAGTATTCCCAGGCTCGAACATTTCCTTCCTGCTTGCCCAAACTACCAGATGATTCATTCTTTCATCCAGGCAGGGCTCATTTAGCCCTTTCATGGAAAGGAATGCTTTTAATCAGAGTCACAGTAAAGTGAGGATGACTGGAAGGTAGACAGATGTGTTTTTTCACCTGTCTATTTGCATTTTCAAGGTGGATATTTGCTAATCAATTTGAAAGCTCTTGTGTAGTGCATTTCTGTAGAGCTATCCGGAGGCAGAGGACCTCTTCCTAGCACTTGTCAAATGACTTTGTGCCTTAGACAAAGGCCAAAAATCCATCTGACATAGTCCTGGCAGCTCACACTTGTTCCTCTTTTGGCAGTTTGGAAAGTGGGCTGCTATATATCATCCCCTCTAATCTCTGCCCCAAACTGAGTTGTGCTATCACCCTTATTTTACCTTTAAGGAACCCACAGCTCAGGCAAGTTCATAGCATGCCCAGGATCACACAGAAGAACCAAGACCAAACGTGGATCTTCTAACTTCAAAAGCTGAGTCCACTCTGCAACATGACATGCTGTATCTCCCACACTATGTGAATGATTCAGGAAGGTGGATGATAAGAGACAGCAGCCAGCAGAAGGAAAGTAGTGATCCAAACACCTAAGAGGAATCCTAAACAGTGGAGAAAGGAGAGCAAACATTAAAAACTCGTGGATAGAAAAAAAAGAGGAAAAGAAAACCATTTGGAAGTGTTCATTGAGTTGATGCACTGGATAATTTAATAAGCTGTCTGTTCTGATCTGTCTTGCTTCCCTGCTCTTAGCAGGGTGCCATATGAAAGCTCCTACACGGTAATTATAATGGATGATCTTTCCCCCTGTCTGGGATCTTTATGGTGTGATTTGGATAGCTCAGCTGCTAAGCTGTTTTTCTTGGGAGGCAGAGTGTGGGGCATGTGTGAAAATATGTGTGAGAGCTTGTGTGTGTGTTGCGGGGGTAAGGGACAGTGGCTGGGATTGGCCCTTAGAATCTCTTTTCCATTGTGGCAACATTTTTTTCTGCTGCCTCTTGGGATCTTGGTGCCAGGGTAACCTTCCTGCCTTCTACCTGATCACATCTTTCTCAGACTATATAGCCTCAGGACTCAAATTCCTGCCAAATGTCAATAAATTCATCAGATTAATGAATCCTTTCCTAGCTAATATGGTTCTCATTCAGTTAGTTAATCAACAAATAATTATTAAAAGCCTGGAAGTGCCAGGCACTGAGAATATCCATCCTCTCATGGACATGGGTTTTAGTGGAGGAGATTGTGGGAAGCAAGAAAACAAATAAGTATGAATTTCAGACACTAATAAGTGATAAGAATAATATGATGGCATGTGTTTTTGTTTGGGTGATCAGGGGACTAAGTGATGTCTAAGGGCCCTGAAATCCAATTTGGACCTAAATCTAATCTAACCTGTCTCTAATGTGATCTAAAGGAAGAAGAAAGAAAGGAAATCTTGTCAAAGAACTCACTTAGGAAAACTCTTTTCCAATTTGGCTTCCTGTGTATTGATGAGGCAGGCTGTCCTGTTACTTGGCATGCCAACTACCAACTATTTCTTGCTTTGACATCACAGGTCTCATTTCAGGATAATGGTGACAATGGTGATGACTGTTAATAAACACAATGTTTTAAATTCTATGGAGAATAAAAGAATTTAAAACATACAATTGGGAATTGCTCTCAAGAGATTTGCTTTGATCCTTTCAGATGGGGTGTGCTAACTGGAGATATCTTGAACAAGTTCCTATCTCTCTGGGCCTCAGTTTCCCCATCTGTAATATGACAGTATTGGGCTAGATCAGTGGTTCTCAAACTGTGGTCCCTGAACCATTAGTGGCAGCAGCACTTGAGCGCTTGCTAGACATGCAAATTCTCAGGCCCTACCCCAGATCCACTGAATCAGAAACTAAACCCTGGCAATCTGTGTTTTAAGGAGCCCTCCAGGTGAGTCTAATGCACCAAAAATCTAAACACCACTGAATAAGATGATCCCTGAGGCCTTCCCGACTGCCTGTTTTTGCTTCTCAGACTTGTTGGATGAAACTGGCCTGGAGTGGGATCCCCAGAGGGAGGGATGAGAAATGGAGGAAGGTGCCTTTCCTGGTGCTTCCCTCCCCTTTGAAAGTTTTAATGCCTCCTTCTTATCCCTGCTTTCTCTCAGTGTCCTCTGGTGATAGGAGCTTATTAAGATGGGGGATTTTCCACAGGCCTGTTTCAGAGGTCCTGGGGAGGGGTTTTAATTGCCAGACTTCACATTGAGGGTGTTAACATTTATTAAAGTCAGTTCCTCTGATTGCCTTTTAACAAGGCGGTGACTGTACATAGGAGATAACACTGGGCCCAGCCCTGTGGGGCCTCAGAGGCAGCTTACAATAATCAGGCCCAGGGAAAACAGAAAGGCAGCCTGGAATAGTGGTAGCAGAGACACAGCAGCAGCTCTCATGCTGTCTGTGCTGGGGTGGCTGGGCTGGCGGAGGGGTCCAGACTGTTGTGGGATCTGGGGTGGTTTCAGTCAACAAGGTGGGCCTGGGGAAGTAGAAGGGAAAGGCTAGCAAGGTCCTGTTCAGGAACAGAACCATTACAGAGATGGGGCAGAGAGGGCCAAAGCTCCGGCCTCTTTTGTAATGTAGATTTGGGTCTTATCACTTTCATAATTTTGTGAGGAGGGATAGAAGATGGACTATATGCTATTGGGTAGTGGAGGGTGGAAAATGGTTCCAAAGCCCTCGTTCTAGTTTGGATTTGTTGCAATTGCTCTTGGCTCCTGGCCCTTTCCTCTGTGGCCTCCTATTGGCTCACACACCACAAGGTTACTTTTTCTTTCTTTTTCTTTTTAAACATTTCAAAAGCTGTAAGGGTACAAGTGGTTTTTGGTTTCATGGATGAATTGTATGGTGGTGAAGCCTAAGATTTTAGTGCACCCATCACCTAAGTAGTGTACCTTGTACCCACTATGCAGTTTTTATCCCTCACCCACTTTCCAAAACCCTGCTTCTGAGACTCCAATGTCCATTATACCACTCTGTTTGCCTTTGTGTACCCATAGCTTAGCTCTCACTTATAAGTAGGAACATGCAGTGTTTGTTTTTCCATTCCTGAGTTACTCACTTAGAATAATAGCCACTAGCTCCAGATTGCTGCAAAGGACATTATTTCATTCTTCTGTATGGCTGAATAGTATTTCATGGTGTGTATATACCACATTTTCTTTTTTAGTTCTTTCTGTTTTTTGAGACAAGGCCTTGCTCCAGGCTGGAGTGCAGTGGTGCAATCTCAGCTCACTGCAACCTCCGCCTCCTGGGCCCAAGGGATCCTCCCACCTCAGCCTCCCAAGTAGGTGGGACTACAGGTGCATGGCACCACATGCGGCTAATTTTTTTCTTCTTTGTATTTTTGGTAGAGATGAAGGTTTCACCATGTTGCCCAGGCTGGTCTTGAACTCCTGGGATCAAGCAATCTGCCCGCCTCAACCTCCCAAAGTGCTGGGATTGCAGGCGTGAGCCACCATGCCCAGCCCACATTTTCTTTATCCACTCATCAGTTGATGGGCACTTAGGCTGGTTCCATATCTTTGCAACCGTGAATTGTGCTGCAATAAACATATGTGTACTGGTGTCTTTTTGATATGATGACTTCTTTTCCTTTGGATAGATACCTGGTAGTGGAACTGCTGGATGGAATGTTAGATCTGCTTTTATTTCTTTGAGAAATCTCTGTACTGTTTTCCAGTTGTACTAATTTACATTCCCACCAGCAGTGTATAAGCATTCCATATTCACCACATCCATGTCTATGCCAACATCTATTGTTTTTTGCCTTTTTAATAATGGCCGTTCTGGCAGGAGTGAGGTGGTGTCTCATTGTGGTTTTAATTTGCATTTCCCTAATGATTAGTAATTTTGAGTATCTTTTCATACCTTTTTCGGCCATTTGTATATCTTGTTTTGAGAAATATCTATTCATATCAGTTGCCCACTTTTTAATGGAATGATTTGTTTTTTTCTTTACAGCAGCAATTTTCAAACTGCATTCTCCTGGTCTTAAGAACTCAGCTTCCACTTCATCAGATCAAAGATCCAAGGAGTTGAATGGCTCTCATTTCTCTGGGGTCTGTGAGGAGAGGAACGGCCTCTGTTCCTTCCTCCCCTTCACCTGGGGCATCTCTCATTTCATCTGGTTTTTGTCACAGAAGTTTGAAAGTATTATCACCAATAAAAAAGAAAAAAAAAAAAAAAACCATTGGAAAGCACCATGCTTGATTGCTTCTTTTTCTGTGATGAACTCTGCCTTCCTTCCCTGCTCCTACCTACCCTTTCTCTCCATTTCCCCACTTGGTGAAAGGCAGACCCAGCTCAGCAGTTGCCTCTTCTCTCTCTTCTTCGTCTTAGCATCCAGCTGTCACTACATGGTGGAGATTCTCCTCACCAGAGGCTCCAGAACCGGTCTCTTCTTTCCTTCCCCTCCCTTATGGTTATAGCTCAGGTCTTTGTTGCTTCTTGCCTGGACTTGCTCAGAACTGGTTGTTCTGTTTCTGGTCCTGCTCCCTCACATCCTTGTAGCCTGCACCCAGAGTGACCTTGCCAAATGTGACTCTGAGCAGGTTATTCCCTGCTCAATGCCTCATTTTTGCCCATCAAGCCAATCTCCTTGGTTCAGGGGTTTAGGCCCTCCACGAGCTGTGCTTTTCAGTCTTATCACTCTCTGCTCAGCCAAGCCAATCTCCTTCTGGTTTACTCAATACCTTTCAAGAGTCAGCTCAGGTGTCACTTTCTCTCTGGTTCCTGTCCCTGACTCCGTGAGCTGAGTAAATTATTCCATTTGATAGGCAGATTACCCTTAAGATTATAATTTTATAACTGTCTTCTCCACAAGCCTGTGAATTCCTCAAGGGTACAGTGAGCATGGACCATTCGTCTTTGTACCCGTGATATATAGCAGGTACATTATAAGGACTCTTTTGAATGCTGCAGGGCTGTTCAAAGGACTTCTTTGGTCCCTTCCCACCCTTGTTTTCAAAGTACAGTGGTATTTGCTTGGAGGTGAATGGTCAAAGTACAACTCAGGCTGCTGTGTTGGTGAAATGTAGTGAGCAGCTGGGTGGGCGCTGAAGGGCTGAGTCATCGTGCGACCCTTCTCCTTCATTGCCTTGGGCTGGTCATTTGGCTTCTCTGGAATTTGGTTTTTCTACCCATGTATTTGATAACTTGACAGCAGTAAGAAATTTCTGTCTCTTTGGCACACAAAGATTGAGATGCAGTAGCAAGTTCTACCAGTGCGTATCCCACTAATAATAATAAATACTTATCAAACTGTTGAGCATGTCCCAAGCACTGAGCAAAGGCTAAGCTCTACCCACTTTGTCTTATCTAATTCCTCTTACAACCCAAGGAAGTAGGTACAATTACCTCCAATTACTGAAGGCTCAGAAACACGTAAGCTACTTGTGCAAGGTCAGGAAGAGTAGGGATTCAAATCCAGGTGTTGAAGACTCCAAATGACTAACTAGTGGGCTGTCTGTCTCGTGGTCTGAGGAAGGTGAAATATGCCCTTACAATCATTGAAAGTGCTATACAGCCCCTGGCTAGGAGGGAACTATACCCAGCACTGCTTTCTACAGCATGCAAATACAGGTACCACATGTTCCCTTCCTGGGCTTCCTAGAACCTCATTATGGGGATGATGAAAATGATGGTGATGATGTAACTGCAGTAAAAATATGCTCAGGAGATAGTCGCCACCACCCACAGGAACTGGCTCACCTCTGTCCTTACTTCATACCACTCTTGTCCTTTATCACCCTTCTCTGGCCATATGCACCTACTTGCTGTTCCCTGTACATGCCAAGCTTGTTGCTGCCTCAGAGACTTTGCAGTTGCTATTCCCTCTGCATGAATGCCCTTCCACCTACTCTTCATGGCTTTTATCACTCGCTGCCCAGTTCTAACATCACCTCCTCAGAAAGGTCTTTCCTGACTCCTTGTCTAAAATATTTCCCTCTCTTCTGCAATTTACATCCTGTCCCTTCCCTCTGTTAGTTTCTTTTATAGCAGTCTGCATACTTTGTAGTTATTTTCTTCACTTTTAAAAATATCCTTCCCCTCCTCCCTCAAACAGGAACCCAGAGGGCAGGAGCTTTATCTGTATTATGCACTGCAGTATTCTTACCCTGTGCCTGGCCCACGGTGATGATAAAAAAATTGCTGAGTGAATAACCAAATGAATGAAGGATGACTTATTCTCACTTTACTTTTCCTATTCTAGGCTGGACAACACTTGAACTCACCCAATAACCTTGGCCAATCTTCTTAACCTCTCTGGGCTTCTGTTTTCATGCCTCTAGAATAAAGGAGTTGAACTAGAACAGGGGTCAGCAGGTGTTTCCTAAAGGGCCAGAAAATAAATAATTTTAGGCTCTGAGGGCCACGCAGTCTCTGCTGCAATGACTGATCTCTGCTGTTCTAGTGTGAAAGCAGCCATAGACAATATGTCAATGAAAGAGCATGGCTGTGTTTTAATAAAACAAGAGGCCAGCCCGTGGGCCATAGTTTTTTGATCCCTGGACTAGACAGCCACTACAGACCATCCTCATTTGGACGTTTTAAATTCCCTATTGGCCATCTTGTAAGGAGCTCTCCTTGGCTTCAACTTCTTGGCCTTCATGATTAAAATCCCTCTTCTGGTGGCATGCATGTTGTGGACCCCTCAAAGGGGCAAAGCAATGTGGAAAGTAAACATAGACCCACTAAAGTTGTGTGGCACACCAAGACTGTAGGCGATGTTTGAAGGCTTTCCTGAGATGGTTAGAAGCACTTAGATTATAGAATTTGGTGACTACCTTTGGAAAGGATCCAGAAGTTTTCTTTCTCAAGATTTTTTCCTCCCCTTCTCTGGAGACTTGTCTAATCTCCTCAACCTTCACAGAACTCCTTGAGCTCTGAAACCCTGAGCACTCGGTCTGTGCGTGACACCTCATCTGCTCAGTTGCGTTGTCTTTCTTACCCACAAATGCGTGTCTTCTTTCCCCACTGAATTATAATCTCCTTGACAACAGAGAATTTTCTTCCTTTCTTTCTCTGAAATGGCATCTAATATTGTTCTGAGCATACAGAAGTGCTGAATAAACATCAATTGACATTCTAAGAGCCCCCTGCCCTCCTTTCCTGTTATGCGTTGTTCAGGAGGCTCATGCCCTTGTGAGGACAGAGCTTGATGATGACTTTTCCTTTTTTGGATTCTGTTCCTTGTGATGTGTGGGTTCTGCCACCTGTCTGCTGGTTACCAGATACTTATCAGTGATATTTATAGTCAGGCTCTTTGGCTGGCCATGATGGTCAATTGGATATCATCTGAGCCCACAGAAGTCAGAGGCAAGGCAATTGCGTGGGAGATGAAGATCAGATGGGACTTGAGAACTGCATGAGAAGTAAAAACATTCCAGATTTAAGATTCAGCTCTGCCACTAACTTGCTGAAGGACTTTAAGCAAACCACATAGCAAGTCACTTCAACAAGCCATAGTCTCCTTTTCTTTATTTAAATGGAGATTAAGTGAAATAATTTATATTAAGGTACTGGTAAAAAGTAAAGAATCATGCTCATATCATAATAATCATTAGTAATGAGCTGCCATCACCTCTCACCTCTCTACTGGTCTCCCCGCTCCCACCCTTGCCCATTGAGTCTGTTGTCTAAATGGCAGCCGGAGTTATCATATAAAGGTGAGTTGGATCTTAGATCTTGTCACTCCTCTGCGAAACCTCCAATGGCTCCCATCTCACTCACAGCCCAAGTCCTAATAATGGCCCCTTGGGCCCCACATGTCCTGGCCCCGTGTCCTCTGACCTCATTTCCTTCAAAACTCCATCCCAGCCACCTGCTCTTCTATATTGTTCCCACTGCAGAGGCGTTGCTCTTGCTCTCCTTTTATCTAGAATGTTCTTTCCCTAGATATCAACACAGCTCACTGCATCATCTGTTTCAAGACATTACCCAAAGGTCACTTTTCTCAGTGAGGCCTTTCCTGGGCATCCTTCTTTAAAAATTGCTTCCTATCTCCCATTCCTGCTTAAATTTTCTCTGCAGTACTTGGTACCAGCTAACATAATATTTATATCACTTGTTTTGTTTTTATCTGCTCCTGTACCCTGTGAAAATTTCATGAGGGCAGAGAGTTTTATTGATGTACTTACTGCTATATTCCCAGTGTTAGCACAGGGCTTGACACATAGTCGGTGCTTAATAAATATTTGTCAAGCAAATAACAGAAGTTACCATTTCATTAGCTCAAAAAGGGGCCTGCTGGGGCACATCGGAACTGTGTGCATTCAGTTTAATACTTGGTTGATATGGATTCATCCATTTGCTACAGCTTGGTGCAACTAATGCTCACCTCTTTCCACCCGGTCTCTAGGAAGACAGCATATTGAAGTGACTAGGGGTTTGGGCGTGGCCATCAGACCTAGACTCACTAGCTGTGTGTGTTTCACAAATAACCTACCTCTCTGAACTTGGGTGTCTCGACTATAAAATGATAGCTTCTACCTTGTAAAGTTTTTATAAGGATTAAATGGAGAATTCTTAATTCATATAAAGTGTTTAGACAGGTCTTTAGCCCATGGTAAAGTTTTGGCTAACGGTAAGTATTTTTATGTTAATAGCAGTATAATAACATCATAAGCATCTTCCAAGAGTGCATAGGCACAAGCATAATTTTAATAACTACTATTTTTGTGTGAATTTGCTGAGTTGTCCCAAACATGTCTTTTGTGTTTAAATTTTATATCATCTGCTATTAAGACAGGCATGCCAATTTCCTTTTTTCTACTTCGTTCCATTCTCCCTATCTTTCCTTTACTCCAGGATGAATATTCATCCCATCTGCACCACTTACTGGCCATGTGTCTTGACTCCAGCCACTATACCACTAAAAGCCTCAGTTTCCTTATCTGCATAATGGGACTGAAAATCTCAGCCTTTCCTACTTTGCAGAGACAATGAGTGGACAACTTGGGAAGATGGATGTAAACAGTAAACCTACAAATATCAGGTTTGCTCCTCATTTTTATTGCCTCTCCCCAGCAATGAGTGTTTTTGTATGCCCCGCCGAACCTCTCTATTCTTGCCCATCCTGAGGAATTAGCTGTAGCATGTGCACAATGGACACAGCTTGCTTTTTTGTCTCTGATTCCATGGGTGTATGATAGATGCCTCCCTGAAGCCAAGATAGAGTTCTTCTTTGGAGAACCATTTTTAAAAATGTTATATTGGAGATGACTTTCAGTTCAGCATGATAATTTAATTTTAATTATTGATGTGACTTGAACCTGGCATTTTGGATCTGTTTAGGCCTCTTGAAAGCTTGAAGATTTTTCAACATTGTGAGGCCACTAATTTACTATCTATCCAGAGGTTTTCTGCATCAAGTAAACATACTGTAATTTCATTAATATAGTTCTCTGGAGAAATCAACTGTATCCTTGGTGCTGAACTGGGAAATTCATCAGGCAGGAGAGAGAATAGTGGTGAATGCAGGCCCTGAGATGGCAATTAGGAGCAGGGAATCAGATTCATTCCCTTTCTCCTTATCTCCTTTGTCTGTAGGTCTCTGCCGAGTTTAGGACTTCAGCCCTCTGCCCCCACTAGGTTTATAATACTGTTATGGAAAAAACAAAATAAACCAAAATACCTCTTGGAAACCAGCTAGTTCAGGGATGGCAAATGGGTTTCTTTTCTGGTGCCAATAGACAGGTGGTGCTTGCCTGAAGCAAGTTGTTGAAGATTTCAAGTCCACATCCCCTTATTTAGCAATTTATTTTGTACTTACCATGCACCAGGAATTGTTCTAAGCCCCTTAACTTGTGTTAACTCATTTAATCCTAGTAACAATGTGATGAGGCATGCACGATGAATAATCCCTTCTCCACAGATGAGAAAACTGAACTATCTGGCCCCAAATCAGATACCTTGTAAAGGGTGGAGGTGGGATTCAAACCAGGCAGTCGGTTCCCTTAAGCTCCAGTAGCCTTGTGAAGCACTTGGCTCAGCTTCTGACAATAGTAAAACTTGATGAATCTGGGTTGGGCAGATGCTGCTGCTGCTACTGCTGCTATTACCACGTGCGGTTGCCATAGATAACCGTCCATTTCCCAGAACAAGAGATGTTTAAAGAGACCCCTCTTTCTTTTTTGTGCCTGGCTACTCTATATTCATTGTTTAGTCCCAGCTTAAAGTATCTTTCAAGAGAGACTTTTCCTGACTCATTCCAGCCATCCTTCTGGTCCAAAATATTTCCCCCTGTTATCTCCATCACATCCCTGTTCTACCTTTTTACTTTCACTTCAATTTGTCCTTTTAGATATGTAACTGTGTGATCATTTGTTTAATGTCTATCTCTCTCACTTGTAAGATGAAGGGGCTGGTTGTGCACTTAAGTGGGATGATCTAACACAGTGTTTTTCAAACTATGGGTCATGGCCCATTAGTGGGTCTTGAAATCAATTCCACAGCTCTTGAGCACTGAAAAACAGGAAAAAAGAGCAGGTACTTTACACATTAAAAAAATGCATATCATATTGTGAAGCTTTTACTTAAAGAGATTCATCTATAGATGGTGCCTGTACACTGGGTTGGGTGTAAAATATATTTTGAACTGTGCACTACAGCCAAAGATTTTGAAACTCCTGGCCTAAAGTGAATAAGATGGGGAATTGGACCAGGTAACCGCTGAGGTCTCTCTCCCCTGAAGCTGGGATCTATAGGTCAGGCAAGGGCATTTGGAACCTAGGGCTAATTCCTCTCCATCTGATGCATTATATTTTTCAATGCTATTTGATTATGCCTGGCTGCTTTGGAGGCGATCTCTCTCTTGTTCAATTAAGCTCATGCTTGCTTTTCAGCCTGCTAAATGAAGCCTTTGATCACAATTGAGAATTCACTGTTTCCGTTGGTATTACAGCTCTAAATTTGCCCATTTCCAACAGCCGCTGATTCTAATTGAAATGGAAGGGCTGTGGGATTTTTTTCTTTGGGGTTTAATTGTGTTTGTCTCCTTATGTATTGCCAACTGCTGGTTCCTTTTTAAGAGGAAAAAGGGGCCGGGTTGGAGAACAGTGTGACAAATCTTTTCTGGGCTAAAGTGAGCAGTAGGTTACAGCCTTTAAGATCTAATGCCTTCAAGGCAGAGAATTGAACCAAAAAACAAACCAGCTTTTATTTCCTTTATTTAAGACTTATGTGCCTTAGTGGTAAATTAAGAACATTTCTGGGTACATTTAGGTGCCATCTTTGCTTTTGTCCCTACAATCTTGTTCCTCAAAGTGTGGTTCATGGACCAGCATATCAGCATTACCTTAGAACATGTTAGAATTGCAGAATCTCAGGCCCTGGCCCAGACCTGCAGCATTTGAATCTGCATTTTGACAAGTTTTTGTGTGATCTATGAACACATTTCATTTTGAGCCCTAGCTCTGGAGGCAGACCAGAGGCTGAGCCTCCTCCATGACTTTCTAGCTTTGTGACCCTGGCCAAGTCTCTTAACTCTAGGGGCTCAGTTTTCTAGTCTGTAAAATGGGATCACAGTGGCACTTGTTCTTGGAATGTATGAAAGAAGACAATGTGGCAGAGAAGTTATCACAGAGATTGGCATACCGTGTTTTGTTGTTATTGCTTTTTGCTGTTACTACTGCTGCCTTGAATTCTGATGTGTGCTCCTTTTTCCTGAACTAGGTCTTAACCTTACCATCCATAGTTCACATACCAATGAATGCCTCTTTCAGAAGCAAAATTGTTGGGTTAAAATCTGATCTCCCTACAAGCAGGTTCAGGGCCTGGAGAGGCCCTATTTTTATCATTGTTTAAATGAATCATTCCAAGGCGAAGGGGAAAAATGTTTTCCCTAACTGGGAGGACTGTTTATCTGAAATGCATTCTCTAAGACTGGAAATTTTAGCCTCTCTGAAATAGTGCCTGAAATGAAATGCACTTCTTGTCACCCTCTGCCTAGACTGTCTAGGCTTCTGCTCCACTGTGGCTCCCCTGCCCCAGTTAGGGATGTGCTACATTTCAATAGCCTAGTTTAGTCCAATCCTCTCAAGCAGATAGAATGAAGTGTTTTCAATTAGCAGAATCTCATTGCTGAGGGCACAAAGAGATAGTTCTCCTGGAGCAGATAAACTAATGAAACATACATTGTGTATTTACTGGAGGAGGAAGCTCCTCGGCAGGGGTTTAGTGTTCCCATGCTCGCTGGCCTGGGACTGCTCTAGCCATGAGCTCATTGTTTAAAGACACCTCGTCCAATCTCAAGATGCATAAATCCCTTCTGCAATAGCCCTGGTGGTGGCCATACAGCTTCTTCTGCACATCCTACGGGACTGACTCACTTACAAGGCAGCCCATATCTTGGTTGGACATCCCTGGTTGTTAGAAGTGTATAACTTCCTTTCTTATGTTGAGTACAACTTTGAGGGCTGATTACTGCTCCCTGTCATGTTTTCCTAAACTCTCACCATCACGGTCATCACTCTTTCTTCAATATCCTTTATCTTTTCCATTTCCACCCTTCCCTTCCCTGTCTCCCATCCAAGTATTAAAAGGCATTAAATGAGAGTGGCATTCATCCCTTCACTCATTCATTGGTTCATGCATTACTCATTTAACAAACGTTTAAGTGTCCGCTATTGGCCAGATATTCTTCAAAACACTGGGAATCGAGTGACAGACCAGGTTCTTGCTCTCATGGAACTTTTTCTAGTGGAGCAGAGAGATGCCAAACAAATAAACTAACAAGATAATTACAGGTTGGCTAGTACTTTGATACAAATAAACACAGAGAAATGATCATGATCATGTGTTTGTGTGGGTGCATGTGTATATGGCGTATGCATCCATGCATGTATGTAAGGTAGGGAGGAAGAGAGAGAGATGGGGATTGGTTGATTTTTCTTTAGATGGAGTGGTCAGGAGAAGCTTCTGAGGTGATTGTTTAGAAGCATAAGCCTAAAAGAGAAGGCAGGATGCCATGCCAAGGACTGGGGAAAGAGCATTCTCAGTAAAGGAAACAGGAAGTACAAAGAGATTCGAATAAGAGAACTAGGTGTGTGGAATAGACGGGAAGAGCCCAGGGAGGGTGGTACATACGGAACAAGGGAGGGAAAGGTGCAAGATGCTAACAAAGAAGGAGGCAGGGCTAGTTCGGAAAGGACTTGTAAGCTAAGGAAAGGAGTTTGGATTCTATTTTGGCTGCTGTAGGAAGTCACTAGAGGATTCTCAGGGGTTGAGGGGCATGATTTAAGTTTTAAGAAGAGCAGTCTGGCTATGTGCAGAGAATGCATTGCAGGGTGGAAAGGCAATAGTGAGAAGACATTGAGGAGGTAGCACAGTACTTGGGTTAAAGAGCCAAGATAATGAATTTCTTTTTCTTTTTCTTTTTTTTTTGAGGTGGAGTCGTGCTCTGTCACCCACGCTGGAGTGCAGTGGCTAGATCTCGGTTCACTGCAACCTCCACCTCCTGGGTTCAAGTGATTCTCCTGCCTCAGCCTCCCGAGTTGCTGGGATTACAGGTGCGTACCACCACATCAGCTAATTTTTGTATTTTTAGTAGAGACAGGGTTTCACTATGTTGATCAGGCCAGTCTGGAACTCCTGACCTCGTTATCCACCCACCTCAGGATCCCAAAGTGCTAGGATTACAGGCGTGAGCCACTGCACTGGGCTGAGGATGAATTTCAGTTATGTGTTTGGAGGCAGAAACATCAGGACTTAGTAATAAATTGTATATTGTGGGTGTAAAAAAACATGTCCTTTATCCTTGAGGCTCGAAGGAATATCTGTGTGTAGGAAAAGAGAGGAGGAGTTAGCTGCATTTGAAAACCAATGACAGTGGGAGCACCCTATTTCTGAAAGCGATTTCATTTTTCACCTGAAGGTGCTTAAAGACATAGCTACTGTAGGGATAAACAAAATATTTCAGAATAAGTCTTAGTGATCTAGTACTACCTTTTTAATGAACAGATTAATCAATAGGGAATAGACAAAACTAAAGTTGCAAAGCAAATTACTGGCAAAGCCAAGACTAGAATCAAGTTCTGATATCCAGGCAAATGCCCTTTCCACTCACTACCCCACACTAAATGAGGGTTCTTGGGCCAGAGTGTTAAAAGGTCATGAAAATAAGATGGGTACCAAGAAGATCCTAGGCATATTGATCATTTGATAGGAAAGGAATTGAGTAATGATAAAATAATTTTTATTTATTTTTCCTTTTTTTTTTTTTGAAAGCCTTCAGTAGCTTCCATTGTATACTATAATCAAGTTTTACAGTGGTGGGAATGATCTCTGTATATTCACCATCTGGTACAGCGCATGGCATGTATTAGGTCCTCAGTAAATGCTTGCTGAATGAGTGAACAAATGTTTCAGCATTAGGGGGCTTATTCATAGGTAATTTTTAAATAGTCTTTTCTGCTGACTAAATGCTTATCTCATTTTGGGCTGGAATTATGTCAAGACTCTTCAGACCAGGGATTGGATAGTCCTGCTCCATTCTAAACTGATTGGGTAACACTTGGATACTAATATTCTTTAGGTCACGTGTTGGATCTAAGGAATATTGGAAATGCTATGGCCAGGGAACTTGGAATAATGTCAAACATTGTTAAAGGAACAGGGTATATTAAACTTGGAGTAGAGTCAAGACAATTGATATGCAAAGGGATGGCTTGTTAAAATGGTCTGATATTTTGGCCTTGACTTACTTTTGGCTTCCCAGAGAGTAGAATGAGGACCAGGGTCTCCAATTTTCAGGAAGAAGGAAAGATTTTTGTTCAGGGTAAGGGTGAATAAAAAATCATAGCCATCTGAATATGAAATATGTTTCCTAGAGTGAGGTAAAGGATTAGTGAGCTGGTTGACATGGGATGCACTCTTGCCAAGAATGTTGTAAAAGGGGTCCCTAATTTTATGGAGGCTGAGGTAGATATTTTCAGGTCACTTTCCAACCTGAGATTCTAAGGCATTTCTAGAAAGTTAGTATGCATGTGTCCATTCATTCCCTACTCTGGTGAGTATACACTGGTGAATAAAACACACCTAGTCTCTGTACATTTGAATTTATAATCCAGTATGGTAGATTAGATTGTTCATTTCCCCCACCATAATTCTAGAATCCTCTTGATCATCAACCTCCTAAATGGCCAAACCCAGTGCCAAACAGAAAGCCAGAAAACCCCAGTTAGAACTGTCATAGTAGAAAGTATAGTAAGATATAACTTTTGTTTTCCCAAGTGAGCTTAATTGTTTAAAAGCCAGCTGGCTCTCAGGGTCCTGATGCTACCTTTTTATTTCCCTACAAGCAAAGTTCTTCTCTGCCCTGTTCCTTCTCTGCATGTCTCAGCCAAGAGCAGGCTCTGTCTCCAAGTAGCTTTCAGTGACAATTATAGTGGATGTGGCTTCAAGCACCAACTTTGCTGGAGCCAGGGAAACTGGTGGTACCGTGTCATCCATATTGTTTTTCAGAGTAGTAACAATGAGACTGTGAAAGCTTCTCTGGCTAGGCTTTCTTTCCTGGTGCTGTACCCCAGGCTGGGGGTACACTCGAAGAAGACAGCCAAGTCTCATTAGATATAAGGAAGTAGGGGCCCAGGACGCACTAGTTCCTCCTGAGCATCGTGTGGTTACCATAATGCTTCGCTCTCTTTTTCTCTTTTTGAGGTGGAGTTGTGCTCTGTCACCCATGCTGGAGTGTAGTGGCTTCATTCAGAATCTGTCCTCTTGGAAAGGAGCTGCTAGTGGGACA
Source organism: Macaca mulatta (assembly GCF_049350105.2). Taxonomy (NCBI): domain Eukaryota; kingdom Metazoa; phylum Chordata; class Mammalia; order Primates; family Cercopithecidae; genus Macaca; species Macaca mulatta. The sequence continues at coordinate 162,738,281 of NC_133411.1, read as the reverse complement.
ACTGCATCTAGGGAGAGAATAGGTTAATGATGCATCTGTCTACCCCATTAATCTTCACTCTTTTTTTTTGAGTTGCTTTCCTGTTTAGACAGATATTCTTTTTTTTTTTTTTCAGCTTCTCTTGATCTGGTTCAATTTACTCCTTAAGTAGTACCCATCAATAAACGGGGCTTGAGTTGCAGGCTGAGATTCTTTCAATCCTTTCTAGGTAATTCTCATCATGTCCATGAAATGATAGGTGATCCCTCATTGGAGCTCACTAACTCTGAACCCTGAAAATATATTTATCTAACTTACTGTCTGTCCAGAGCTCCAAGCTTCAGGTTTTCTCTCTTCTGTCCTTTGGGAGGCTCTAAATGGCCTTTCATCAGGGGTGCCCATTCAATAATTGCATTTGTCTCTGACCAGGAGTGTTTAGGCTTCACAGATAACAAAGAGTGAGAAGGCTTTGAAGTGTTTATTTTGACAGTAGCACATAAAGCAAGGTAATGTGTACAATGACATTTATTATTCCACAAACATTTGTTGGTTGCCATGGTAGCATAGAGGCAGGCAGGCAGGTTCTGGAGTCAGAACAGTTTAAATTTCAGCTTCATCATTTTCCACATATGTAAATTTGGATAAGGCGCTAGCCACTCTAAGCTTTAGCAACCTAACCTGAATAGTACCTACCTCAAAGAGAATTAAGTGAGATAATATATATTCAGTGGTTGGTATATAGTAAGCATGCAATACTTGTTAGGTATAATAAGCGATAGATACTAGGAATATAGGTAGCTAATAGGTATAATAAGCGATAGATACTAGGAATATAGGTAGCTAATTGTCATAAATCTGGAATAACTGAGTTGGAGCAAGGGTTAAAGGAAATGAAACCTCTGGCACAAATTGAGCACAGTGCTCCTAATTATAAATCTCTTTTCTCTAAATATTTGCTTGTTTATCTTTGTGCTGCCCTGGGTCTTTTCATAGCTATTGAGCCCCATCTGTTCTCATTTATATTCAGCTGCTATTTGGAATATAAGTGTTAATTATCTCTTTAACACCTCACTGCTACTAATTCTGAGTACTCTGTATTCTTGGTTCCTTTGGTTTGCCATCTGCCCAGGTCCCATACTACTTGTCTTCATGATCTCTTCTGTTGTTTTAGTGGTTCTTGACTCTCTTTTAAAAGGAACACATTTAAAATAACCTCCTCCAACTATTATCTTTAAATATATTTTATGATTATAAAAGTAATTATTATCAAAAAGTTGTAAAAATACATGGAAAATAACCCTGTTTTATAACCCTTTGACCTAGATAAAACAAGGATTTATATGTTAAATATCTTTTCTTCGAGTATTTTTTCCCTATATATGTGTTTAAAGCTTAGTATTACACCGTGTAGCAGATGAGAATTTGTAACTACAAGTGATGAAATAATCAACTCAAACTGGGATTAAAATGAAGAAAGAGATTAGCTTACATTACTGAAAATCCAGAAGTAGCATAGAATTTAGGATTCCCTTAACCCAGTGGCTCTGCCTCCATTTTGTGTCTCTCAGCTCTGTTGTCTTCTCCTCCATCAGTTTCTGCTTTAATTTATAAGGCAACATGGCTTCAGCAATCCCAGGCATCACATCTGTACACAAAGGAGGCCAGGAGAAGAAGGGTTGTTTCTTCCTATTGACTCCCTTAAGCATGGAAAAACCTTTCCCAGAAGTTCCCAGCAAATTGTCATTCATGTCTCTTTGGCCCCTGTTGAGTAATGTGCTCATTCCCGAACCAAGCTGTAAGAGATTGGTTTACCAAGATGGCCTAGATCCATGGTTCTTAAATTTGACCACACATCAGCATCCTTTTGAAGACTTTTGAAGCCTTGTTAAAACATGGATTTCTGGGCTCCACCTCCAGTGTTTCTGGTTTAGTAGATCAAGATGGTGCCCAAGAATTTGTATTTGTAACAAGCTTCCAGGTGGTGCTAATGTTGCTGGTCCAGAGGCCACACTTTGAGAACCACACCGGCTTAGAGAAATTAGAGCCCTTTTGGAGATGAGTTCAATCTCTCCAAATATTTTGTGGCCATATAAAACAGAAAGAATGAACTGAATGGTGGGGAGAAAATCAAAGTGTCTATTACATCCTTGACTATTTCCGCCTTATCATAAAACGTGCTTTAAATGTATGGGTTTTATTGGTAAAATAAACCGTGGTTCTTTTATATAAGGGATTATATTATTTAACCAGTCTTCTGTTATTGGACTTGGATAATTTTAGTATTTTGCTATTATATATTACATGGTAAGAAATGTCAATGCCCACAATCATTTGTGTGCTTCTCTGATTATTACCCCCAAGTACATTCCTAGATGTAGAACTGCTCTTCTGGCTATTCTTATCTCACTGACTCAGGGCTCTTTTTTCAAGGGAATACATGTTTCATAACCCCCCACCCCACCCTCTGCTTTCTTAAAGAGCCAGACCTTTATATCTTCTCTACATTGACAAAATCAGTTCACAGAACAGAACCGGCTGAGGTCAGGATGAGGCGGAGATAAGGGAGACTCAGGAAGTAGAAAGAGCAGCACAAGGCCAGACCCGTGAGAGTGCAGGGCTTGCTCAAGGAGCTGGAAATCTGCATGAGGATCCGTGGAGTAGTGAAAGGTGAACTTGGAAGGGATACTTGGGACAATCTGAACCAGAATCTTTCTTTCTGGGTTGTGTTTTCTAAACTTCAGTCATTTGCTTTATAGCAATTAGAATTTTTGTCATATCTGTTTCACTTGTATTATTATAATAGTTTTTTAGTCAAGTCTATTATGTTAACTAATTTTTAAGAGAAACTTTGTATCACTAGTGTTAATATTAAACTGTTATCAGTTACCACACATAGAAAAATAACATATTTGTGATAATTTTATTAAAATTTTAACTCAATATTGTTGCACAAGTTCTGAACTGGTAACCTGTTCTCTCTTTGTTACGGGGAAGATGTACATGTATTAAGAGGTGTTAAAAATGAACCATCTCCAAATATGGACTGTTTTCTTGATACCATTAGAAAGATTAAAGAAAGAATTGCAAAGAAAATAACTATTTAGTATAAAATTTTGCACTCTGTAAAATCACCAGCATTCCACTCTCAGGACATGAACTAGGTGAATATGTCTCAAACTTCGGAACTCCCTAAAGAGCTTATTAAAAAGATCCACTATGGATTTAGGACATCTGGGGCTGGTGGTGGAAGGCAGGCCTAGGGATCTGCATTTTACCAAGTCTTCAGGCCATTCTCATGTTTACCTTCGTTTAAAGATGCACATACATTGTAGAAAACTACTAAGCTATTCTCCTCTCATTTTTAGAAAGCATTTTATTTAAAAATAACTAAACTTGTAGAAAAGGGGCAAAAATAATACAAAGTCTTTCTGCTATACCCTTTATCTGACTGATTGTTAGGATATTCTCATTCACTTTATCATCCTCTCTCTCTCTCTGCATGCTCTGTCACCTCTCACTGTATTGTCTGTTTTTCTTTCTCCATATAAATAATATGTATGTAAAAATACACATATGTAAAAAATAGCTATGTATTTTCCCCTGAACTATTTGATAATAAGTTAAATACACCATGCATTATATTTAATACATGGTGTATAATACAGGAAATACACCGTGTATTATAGAAATAAAATACACATTTTATTTCTATACTTCATTGTGTATTTCCTAAGAATACAGATATTCTCTTGTATAACTACAGAACAGTAATTAACTTCAGGACATTTAATATCGATGTGATGTTTGTCTCTCTATAGTCTCTATTCCAATTTTGTCAACTGACAACAACTATAAATCAATACAGTAATAATGCCCCATATAATGGTTTTGGCCTCCAGTGTAGAATCCAGTCTTTGGTCACATGTTTTATTTAATTGTTACATATACTTAGTCTTTAACCTGGAACAGTTCCTAAGCCTTTCTTTATTTTACAATACTGACGACTTTGAAGAATGGATTCCTTTGCCTCTGTAACAGAATACTCATTATTTTGGGTTTGCCTGATATTTCCTCACATAGAGCCTCATAGAACCAGGCTATGCATTCCCAGATGGAATACTCTGTAAGTGATTTTGTGTCCGTCTCAGGGCATCACATCTAGAGGCACACACATTCATCTGCCACAATCTGGTGATTTTAATTTTGATCGCCTGGTCAAGGTGTTGTCTGACTTCTCTGCTGTATAGCTGGATTTTTTTTTCCCTTGCAACCAACAGATAATCTGGGGGAGGAAGAAGCTTTAGAGCTAAGCAAACATTCTGCTCTTCACTATAAAGCAAAGATCAGCAATGTGGAAAAATGGACTGAACTGAAGGGAAAAGGTGGCAGAAAAGTCAGCTAAGAGCCTATTGCCGTAAACCAGATAGTCTGGGAGCATCTGAGCAGAAGAGCCGCTGAAACCATGTGAGTGGATGTGGTTGCCCAGACAATCCTGGGTCTCAGTCATCATTTCCATAGATTATTTGATCTATTATTGTAAATGAAAATTTTGTGTATTTTGCAGTTATTGAACTAGTGCAAATAGTGTTCTACATATACTAATCATGTTAATTTTTTTATACTAAAGGAAATAGATATGTAAGTTAATTATGACAGTCATATTATTTACTTATCTTTATTGATTTTTTTTGTCAACTAATTTTTTATCAGGTACCAAGAAAAATGTGCTAAAGTTTCCTGCTATGATGATGCATTTTTCTCTTTTCTTTCTGTTTTGTCAGCTTTTGCTTTATCACTTTTGAAGGTATATTTTATGCATACTTTACAACAATCCTTTTATGCCCTTATATGCAGAGAGTATGTTTTGTGAACAGTATATAAGTATATTTTGCTTCTTCATACAGTCTGACAATCAATGTCTTATAATTGAGGTATTTGTTCAATTTACATTTAATTACTGAGATTGTTGTGTTTAATTATATCTTGCTATTTAATTTCTATTTGATTTGTTTTTATGTTTATTTTTGGTCAAATAATTATTTCTGCTATATTTATTCTATTCTATTCACTTTTTAATTAGATATTGTTTTATTATGCTTTCAGTGGTCTCCCTAGAAATTACATTACATATCCTGGATGTATTACAGATTCTTTTAGAATGGTATTTTTCCACTTTCCAAGTGATGCAAGAACCTTACAACAGTTTAACTCAATTTACCCTTCTCACTTTTTGTGCTATTCTTGTTATATATATATATATTTTAAGCTCACAAAATGACTCACTAATCCTCTGTTCTTCCTTTTGTAACTTCTATTAAATACATATTTCAAATTCTTAGTATCATTTATACTATTTTAAGTTTTAAAATTTTTATTTGACATTATTTAATAGAGTCCAGGTCTTTGCCAAATATCTGTATTTTTATTTACTATTTTGAACATATTAACCATAGTTCCTTTAAGGTTTCTGTCTGATACCTTTACTACCTAATCATCTGTGGATCTGTTTCTACTAATCCTTTTCTCTTGATTTTGAGTCATTTGGTCCTATTTCTAATTTCTTTTAATTTTAAAATATTTAATTGTCAAATAAAGATTTGTTCCTTTTAAAATCATCCCTGTTAATTTTTTCTTTATTTCCCACAATGGATAAAAGTTGTAGAAGTTCTAGATAAAGTTATCTTTCTCCAAAGAGTCTGAATTTCTCCTAGCAAGCACATAGAGTATGGGTGAATCATCTTGATCTTGTCATAGTCTTTCCTATGATTGACCTGTTTGAGTTGCCCTTACTCTTAGAGGGTGGTTGTTATTATTCCCTAACAGCCCTTAAGGTACCTCAGGATTTTTTACAAAGACCTGTCCATCTTGATGGGGCTTGAACTCCAATCTTCATCTTTTCAGTACCATATGATGGCTGAAATATTTGCTCATAGTTTTTGGCTTCCAGTTGATTTGATTTTTTTTTTCTACTGCTTGGCTTGAAGTCCCAATCGCATAATACAGTTTACGATGTGATCCATAATTTAAGAGGAATATGGTCCCAGTGCCCAGACTCTATTGTCTCTGGGATTTCACCCTCAGATCCCAGCTGCTTTGTCAGTCCTGAGTTCTGGCTTTTACCTATTCAGCCCAGTAAGTTTGCCATTTTCTTCTCAGGCTCTATTCACCTGCACTATAAACTGGAAAATACTGTCAGGGAAAAAAGCCAAGATGAATAGCCCCTGCTATGGTTTGAATGTGTCCCCTCCAAAATTCATGTCGAAACAGTCCCCATTGTGGTGGTATTAAGAGTTGAAGCCTGAAGGAGGTGATTAGGCCATGAGGGCTCTGCCCTGATAAATAGATTATTGCTGTATAAAAGGGCTGGAGGGAACGAATTTAGGCCTTTTTACTCTTCTGCTCTTCTGCCATGTGAGGACAGTGTTTGTCTCCTTTGTGCCCTCTGCTCCCTGTGAGGACACAGCATTCCTCCGCTTTGGAGGATGCAGCAACAAGACACCATCTTGAAAGCAGACAGCAAGACCGGGTGTGGTGGCTCATGCCTGTAATCCCAGCACTTTGGGAGGCCGAGGTGGGTGGATCACTTGAGGTCAGGAGCTCAAGACCAGCCTGACCAACATGGTGAAAGCTCGTCTCTACTAAAAATACAAAAATGAGCTGGGTGCGGTGGCTCACACCTATAATCCCAGCACTTTGGGAGGCCGAGGCGGGCGGATCACTTGAGGTTGGGAGCTCGAGACCAGCCTGGCTAACATGGTGAAACTCTGTTTCTACTAAAAATACAAAAATTAACTGGGTGTGGTGGCTCACACCTATAATTCCAGCTACTTAAGAGGCTGAGGCAGGAGAATTGCTTGAACCCAGGAGGCGGAGGTTGCAGTGAGCTGAGATTGGGCCACTGGACTCCAGCCTGGGTGTTGGAGTAAGACTCTGTCTCAAAACAAAACAAAACAAAACAAAGCAAGGCAGACAGCAGCCCTCATCAGACATCAATCCCATTGGTTCCTTGATCTCAGATTTCTCAGCCTCCAGAATCATGAGAAATTAATTTCTATTATTTATAAATTATTCTGTTTGTGGTATTTTTTTATAGCAGCATAGATGGACTAAGATAGCCCCTTTCCAGAATCTCTCCAGAATCACAGCTTTTCATATTTTGCCTGCATTGATTGCTATACATTGGGTTCTAACAGTTTTTACAGATTTTGTGCAGCTTTTATAGTTGTAGTTAGCAGGAGGGTTAGTCCTGTTGACACTTCTTTATCAGAGCAGGGCTTGGAAGTTTTATATCAATTTTAAGTGAAGAAATTAAAGTTCAGAGAAGTTATGTAAATCGCCCAGGGTCAAATAGCTTGTAAATGGCAGAGCTAGGATTTAAACCTAGGTCTCTGTGACTCCCAAGCCTATGTTCTTATCCACTATAATTACTATATTCTTTTCATAATAGTTACTATGTATTAAGGGCCTATTAGGTGCTAGGGAGTGTTCACTGCTTTCTGAATTATATCTTTCTTTATAAAAACCCTATTAAAGACGCTATCCCTACTTTACAGATGTGGAAACTGACCTCAGAGTTCAAGTCTCTTTTTCTAGGGTATTCCATATATGGATTTGAATCCAATCCCTTTAGACTCCAAATGTCCACCATCTACCACCGTTACATTAGAAATTGATTATTATGCACGTGAATGTGGCCAACTACTTCTCTGAATCCTGGCATTCTAGTTTGTAAAATGTGAATACCAAATATTCTTTGAACTCTCTAATAAAGCTTTGCATTGCAAAGGATATCATGGATGAGAAGACAATGTAAAGCTACATGGTATTTCACAGAGGCAAGTGTTAACTGATGGATGTTTTTTCAACTCATGCTACGATGTTACTAATTCAAAGGTAAATTTATCTTTTCCTCTGCACACTGTAATTTTTCTAATTTTTACTTTATTTGACTTGATTTTAATAAATATTTATTCAACAGCTATTATTTGCCTAGCACCCCAGGAGAAACAAATATTGGCAGTTCAGCCTATGTCTTCTACAAGTCTAATAATCTCACCAGAGAAACAAAGATCACAAGCCTGAGACCATTATAGTGTAACAGTAATAGAAATAAATAGACCAAGTGCTATGTTAAACACAAACAAGCACTAAAATATGTGGCAGAGACACTTTTGTTGGTGTTCAGGAATGGCAGGAAGATCTTAACACTCAGAAGTCAGATTCTATAGTTGGCCTGCCTGAATTAGAATCCAAACTCTATTGCTTCTTAACTATATGAACTTCAGCAAGTTTCTTTCTTTCTTTTTTTCTTCTTTCTTTCTTTCTTTCTTTCTTTCTTTCTTTCTTTCTTTCTTTCTTTCTTTCTTTCTTTCTTTCTCTCTTTCTCTCTTTCTTTCTCCTTCCTTCCTTCCTTCCTTCCTTCCTTCCTTCCTTCCTTCCTTCCTTCCTTCCTTCCTTCCTTCCTTCCTTCCTTTCTTTCTTTCTTTCTTTCTTTCTTTCTTTCTTTCTTTCTTTCTTTCTTTCTTTCTTTCTTTCTTTCTTTTTCTCTTTCTCTCCCTTCCTTCCTTCCTTCCTTCCTTCCTTCCTTCCTTCCTTCCTTCCTTCCTTCCTTCCTTCCTTTCCTTCCTTCCTTCCTTTTCCTTCCTTCCTTCCTTCCTTCCTTCCTTCCTTCCTTCCTTCCTTCCTTCCTTCCTTCCTTCCTTCCTTCCTTCCTTCCTTCTTCTCTTTTTTCTTTTTGACAGAGTCTTGCTCTGTCACCCAGGCTGGAGTACAATGGCGTGATCTCGGCTCACTGCAACCACTGCCTCCCATGTTCAAGCAATTCTTGTGCTTTGGCCTCCTGAGTAGCTGGGATTATAGGCACATGCCACCATGTCTGGCTACTTTTTGTATTTTTAGTAGAGATGGGGTTTCATCATGTTGCCCAGGCTGGTCTTGAACTCCTGACCTAAGGTGATCCACCCGCCTCAGCCTCCCAAAGTGCTGAAGTTACTTACTTTTCTAAGTCTTGTTCTTTTAAAAATGGAGAAAATAGTATCAACTATCTAGTAGGGTTATCATGAAGAATTTATGCATGTAAATGTTTAACACAGTGCCTTACTAAATACAGACTTTCTGTAATTCTTATTATCAAATTTAAAATATTTATTAATTATTATTACTGGGTATTTGGATGATGTTAGAATTTGGTTTGAACAGGTGTAGAGAAGAATTATTTAGGAGGTAGAATTGTCTGTAGAAAGACGAGCCCATTTTCCATAGTGCTAATTAGATATGGGCAGGAGGAGGAACTGCTAGACACATTTATGACCATTTAGAAAAAAGACTATTTAGAAAATGGTCTTTGGCCCCTTCATTGCATTTGGCACTAGTGTCACTAATCTCTTTGCTAAATCAGTGCTATCACCTGTGGATATGAGAGTTGGCAAGGAAGAAGCAGGGAAAGTAGGCAATGATATTTTCCCCTAAGGTTCTCACTATGCCTTCTCTGTTTCTAGTGGGGTCTTACTGAAAGCTTTAGAATTCCAAGTTCTTTCCTTGCCTTCTCTCTGGCATTCCCATGGGACTGAGGGTTGCTTGTTCCGGGGAGTTAGGTTCACTTGTCTGCAGGGTAAAGTCTTATATTTTTTAATATATATATTTATAATGAGTAGAAAGATGAGTATTCAGCTTTCTAAATCTACAGCTCATAGAATAGCCATATAAAAAATGCCCACCCTTATATTCTCATAATGTTTAAAACTCACTGAAAGACAAAGTGGCTCACTGGATTTCAGCTTCTGCAAATGTTAATGCTCTGCTCTTTCCCCCACTCCATTACTTTAAGGCTAGCAGTATGGCTACCACATCTGCACTGGCTCCGATCTCTAGTACAAGTGTCCTGAGGAGAAAGAGGCAACAACAGAAGCCCTTTGCTTATGAGAAGCTGAAAAAAATCAGCAAGAACTCACTATTAGGATAGTTGCTTACCTACCTCCTCCTCCTCTAATCATAGCACTGGTGAATTATAATGTAAGAAATGTTCCCACATAAAACTGTTATTCCCTGGGGATTAGAAGTTAAAGCTTAAACATAAAGAGTTGTTTTGTGGAGTAAGGAGGATTGACAGTGGTGTTCTGGTTGCCAAGGTCTTTGCACCTCCCCGCTTTCTCCCTTCTCTGAGCTTCTTTGGGCTGACACAGATAGGCGTTTGGGTTTTTCCTGTGTTTGAAGCCTGGCAAAGTAGCTGGTCGTCCCAGGGGTCAGGCCAACGTAACAGTATGTTTGAGAGCATGAGTATTTCAAAAGAAAAACAACATCGAATTTTTATCATAAGCAGAAATATTAGGGAAAATATTAGTGAAATATTGGGGAAAAAACACCTCCAACCCAGATAACCAAGAATGCCACATTAACCTAAAAATAGATTGGGGAAGATATTAAAATTATGAAACAAGAACAAGCAATCACAAAAATAACCAAGCAGAAATGTAAACTGTTTCCCCTGGGGGAACTGAGCAAAGTATATAGGGATCTTGCTATATTATTCTGTACAGCTATGTGACTCTACAGTAATTGCCCTAAACATTTCAATTCAAAAAGGTGAAAGCTCATTTCATATTGGAAGGGTTCATGAAATGCCAAAGAAGAAAGAAGAAAAGCCCCACACCTAGGAATATTATAGTGATGTTTAAGAATATCAAAAACAGAAAAATTACAAAAGTTTCCAGAGAAGAAATCACATACAAGGGAATAAACATAAGACAGATTTTTCAACAGAGCCCCAAATGCAAGAAGACAATCAAGTATTTAAAAATACTGTTTAAAAGCAAAAAATAATGAGAGAATAAGAATACATCTTAGTAGCTTAAAGCATATGTAAAACAAATGTGATAGGTGTGTGGAGACAAGATCAAATGTTGTTAGAATATGCTAAATTTCTTATTATATATTATATGTTATAATTGGAAATAAGAAATTATAATTGGTAATAAGATAGAATTAACACAAAATATATAAAAATATATAAATATATAAAAAGAGGAGTAAAAAATCACAAATAATGTAAACGGTCTAAGCTTCCGGCTTGAAGATAAAGATAGACAAACTAGTTTTAAAAAGTCCAGTTACATGCGGTTCACAAGAACCACACCTAAAGTATAATATCACACACAAATTGAATGTAAAATAATACATTTAAAAAAAGACATATCAAACAAAGACTAATGAAAGAATGCTGGAATAGTCATATTCACATCAGATTATAAATAATAATAGACTTTATTATGTAATAACATTGTATTATAAATAATGTAAAAATATAGAATAAAAACAGAAAGATTTATCAGGGATGGAGAAGATCACTACATAATGATAAAAGAATCAATTCGCCGAAAGATTCAACAATTTAAATATAACACAACTGTTTAAAAGAATTCGATGCAAAAATTGGTCAAACTTCAAGGAGAAATTGATAAATACACCATTATCATGGGAGCTTTTAATCTTCGTCTGTCTTAATTATTGTTAAGAAGACAAAAATATCCACAAGGGGGTAGAAGATCTGAACTATCCAATTAATAAGCTCAATACGATGGACATATACAGTAGATCAAACAAGTGCATCATAGTGACATAAACAATGTAGATGGACTTTACAATACAACATGAAGTGAAAAAATGTTCTAAATAGTCACATACAGCATGCTACTCTTTATGGTGTTGAAAACCAGGAAAATAAAAATAAATAATTTTTAGAAGTGTATACAGATGCGATAAAGCAAAGAGAAGCAAAGAAAGGATGAGCGTGAAATTCAGGACAATGATTACATTGGGTGGGTGGAGAGGAAGGAGATGAAGTCCATGTCGTTAGATATAGAGTTTTGTCAAAATCCCAGAGTTTATTGAGGGCTGGCGGTTTATGTGTGCCACTAACATGGTTAAGATGAGTTAATTAAAGAATTAGCCACATAAATAAAAGCTGCCCATCCATTTAAAATATACTTCATTTAAATTATTTTGAGGAAAATGGTGCTGTGAGGACAAAGATAAGCAGCAATGCGCTGCCTAAGAAAGTCAAAGAAGAGTTGGAAAAGGTGCTTCTATTTGAGCGGCTACTTCAAGACTCAGCAGAAATTGATCATGCATAAAAAGGAGGAAGGTCATTCCATGCAAATGAAGTAGCATAATGGAAGCATTAGAACAGAGAGAATTTGGTGTCTGTTGATGGATTTCCAATAGGCCATGCAGTAGTTAATGAGAACCTGCCAGAATGGGGAACGTGAGAATGGAAAACATGAAATGAATCTAAGGAATCACTGGACATAGAATCGTTTTGATGACAAATCAAGGAGAATAACAACCAGCACTCTGTCTACCACACAATAGGCACACAGTGAAGGGAACTGGTTGTTTCTACTGCTGATCATTGAGGGTGATGTCTGAGTTTCTAACTTGGTAACAAAATAGATGTTAATAGCATTTTCTGAGATGACATGGGAAAAAGAAGAGGTTCTGGGATAATTGCAAATCGAGGCTGTTTCAGGTGTGCTAAGTTTCAGGTACAGTCAGTTCTGTTAGAATGTGACATATGTGTTCCTAAAAATCATCGTGCCACATAAAATTGTACAATAAAAACCACAGAGTTTAAGGGGAGAATGAGGTTCAGAGTACAACACTTGAAAATTAATCAGTGATATATTAAAAAAGAAAATAGTAACCTTGCAAAGATGATAGCATAGTTTTACACATGTTGGATGGCTAAAAAATTCTTAAAATCTGCAGTAAATATAACATTTTACCTTGCAACAGACCTAAAGTTTTGCTTATGAAAGTGAGCAACAGAAAGATTGCAGCTTGTGAATTACTGTGAAGTGGAGGGAGGGCTATCTGAAACTAGAGAAAGTTATGACACCAGATGTGCTTACATGTGGCTCACAATGTACATGGTCAACTGAGGTAGGTGGTAGATGTTTGGGGTAAATTCATGTGTGCATTTTGTGTATTCTTACATGCCTCCATTGAGTAGGATGCAGTTTTCTGAGTTCACCTGGTGTTTCTTGCAGAGGACATTATTTCATAAAAGCAAATGTGAAATTTGTGATATGTTGGAATTGCTCCCTAACAAATCAATCATATTGCAACGCACTTTCAAAACAAGCATTATAAAAGAACTGACTCTACCGATACTGAGAGGCAATTAGGAGAGAGATAAGGTATGCCAAAAGTCTTTAAAAAAGTTATGTCTCTTAATCCAGCAATGTCACCATTAGGAATTTATCCTAAGGAAATATTCAGAGATGTTGCCCATGAACAAATAAGAAGTATTTTAGAATAGTGAAAAACTGAAAGAAGGTTAAGGTCAACAATATAGGTTGAGTTAAATAAATGATGGTTATCCATTACTGGAATATTATGTTGTCATTAACAATCAATTTGGAGAAGGACATATTTGGGAAGTGTCATGTTCCACAAGCCTTTTTAAAAATGGAATATTAGTTTTGTGAAACCTATAAATATACACACATATAGAACAAATACTGAAAAAAAAATATTTTAACTTTTTCTTTGCATGGTGAAGTTTTGGATGTTTTATCTTTGTGTCTTCCTGTTTTTCTAATATTTCAGCAATGAAATATTGAATTTTTCTAATTTCTGTTTTTCTAATATTTCAGCAGTGATTTAAACTAGAAAGTACAGCTTAGCTTGATTCAGGACACTTTTGCTATCTCTAGGATTCATCTTTCAGCTCAACTTCACCATAGTGCCTTTGTGGCCAGGCTGTCCCTCTCCACCCTTATAGGAGCTGGGAGAAGTCTGCTGGCTCATGTCTAGCAGAAAAGAGACTGTGTATATTTGTATTATTATGAGAAAATCCACTCAATGTTTAAAAAGCATGAGGAAGGGCATTATTGATGGGCAAGGTCACTGAAGTCAAAGATAGAAGTGTGTCCAGGAGCTGGGCATGGTGGCTTATGCCTGTAACCCCAGCACTTTGGGAGGCTAAGGTGGTAGGATCACTTGAGCCCAGGAGTTCAAGACCAGCTTGGGGAACATAGTGAGACCTTACCTATATTAAAAAAGGTACATATACATATATATATATATATATATGTGTATAAATAATACATGTAAATTTCATATAAAGAATATGTATATAAATTACCAACATACACATATACACATGAATATATGAAGTATGTCCAGTGCACCTGGGGAGAGAAACTAGCCTGGGATAGCGAGACACACATACATTTTTTTTCCTGCAGCAAGAGGGCTGTGTGTGGATGTGGAAAGATTGCTCCATTTCCTCCCAGCTCTAATACTCTCTGATCCTCTAGAGATGGACTATGCCTCCACACCCCATGCTAACCTAATTAGCATTCTAAACAGGGATGTGTTTGGTACATTTAATTTACATCACTCATTCCGGAAAATGTAATACTTTTTTTGTTGTTCCACCTTTAGGGAAATCAACTGGACATTATCCTTCAGCCTCCAGAGTGTCATTATCATTAAATCTATCCTTGGCCTTCTCCAGCAGAGTGGTCTGTCTCTTTTCTACATTACCCGCAGAGTTGCTATGATGATCTGCAACGGGGAATGAACCATGCCCAGACCACAAGGAAGGGAGGAGGCATGCCATGTGTGAGGTGAGGAGTGTCTGAGGCTGAAGTTCTCTGTCAAATATGGTGCATTACGTCGTGTTGAATATCCATCAATACAATCCTTTGTTTACTATGCTCTTTCCATGTGCTGGTGGATTTAAGGGAGGAAGACAGTCCAGTTGGAAACATGACTGGACGAATGAGGTTTGGTTAAGAGCTTGTTTATAAGAGTTGGTCAGAGAGCAAGATGCCTATAGTCAAGTCTTTGCAGTGACTCTTAAGTGTTTTGTGGACCAACTGATGTTCTTCAGGCTCATTAGGGATATTAGGATAAAGATTCTTAGACTCCAAAACCTACTGAGTCAGAATCTTGAGGGAGTGGCTCAGCATTTTAAATATGTTTTCTCCTCTTCCCTCCCCTTTATGTCCATTGAAGTAGGAGAATTGTTGGTTTCCAGAGGAGGCTTCATGGAAGAAGAAAGATCTGAGCCAGGTATAGAGAGGAGCAGGAAGGACTTTCCAGGTACAGGAGAGCTGGCACAAAGCCAGAAAGTTGTGGAGCAAGAGTTGTGCAGGCAGTGTGCAATTCGGATGGAGCAAATGGTAGTACCTGTTTGTTAATATGCACAGTAAGCCTAAAAAAGTGATTGAGACATGATAGTGGAAAACCAATCAACAGTTCTCTATCACTTTGTTTGTTTGATGAAATACATAGGACTTTTTGTATTTATCAGCACAACACATTGTACTAAGCATGTGAAGACTTTGATACCACCTCTTAACTCATCTTCTACCTGGCAAAACTCACGTTTTCAGGAAATTAAAGCAATCAGTGCCATAATCTTTTTTGTTGTGGTATTCACAAAAAAATTTAACAAGCATGCATACGAGCAAATGAACTACTTAAAGTATTAAAACATTGACATATATGAGGAAAACAAAGTAAAAATAAGTTTTTCACAATTAAATTTTATCTTTGACAATGAGTTTTAGCTTTTTCTGTTAGGTGTCTATTCTACTTCTACAAAAGCAAGAATATTCTCTGAAAGAACATGCATAAATAAATCCTGTTATATTATATTGTTAAATAATAAAAGAAGTGACCAGTTCTGACATCTCATTAATATGTGCATGTCACTGCATCATTGCTTTGCATTTGCTGTAATCACAGATTTGTTGGTGCCATGAATGTTTCTCATAGTATTCTTATTCATGTAAAATGAATAATGTAAAATGTAAAGTGATGTAAAATTTCCATGTAAAATGATGGAAATAAACTGCTCACTCTTCTTTTATTTATCTCTGATGTTTTCCTAATTAAAAATTAGCTGACCTCCTCAGTGTGTTCAGGAGATTTGTTAGCCATTGAAAAATCTGTGGAGCCTGTGTTGAGCCTGCTATGTAGAGTTGCCAACTGGAGAAGCAGCTCAATCATGTCTTCACCTGCATTATGATCTGTGACTTTTGCTTTGAGTCTCATGTTCAAAGCTATAGTATATTTTCTCAATCACAGGCAGCTTCATGTGGGTGACGTGGCCTCTTCATCATTCAGTGAACTTGCTATTGGCAAATTAACTTTCATCTGAATTGACTTGGATTCCTATCTTTACCTATACTTACTATTTCAAATGTGCTATTTAAATTAGGTGAAAGTTCTTCAGCTGTTATTACAAGATGAGGTAACAAACAGAAACTTAATGTATTATGATTCAACCATATACTATGTGAGTAAAACTAAAAAAAGTGACTTTACTATGTGAGTAAAATTCTAAAAAATGAAAGTCACTGAAAATCAAATTTATAACATTTTAGTAATTCATAATTGTTGCAAAATGAAGAGTACAGGTAGGAGGCCATGAGTCATATGAAATTCCCACTTTGCTGGCTAAAATAACTCACCCATTTTTCTCTTAACTTGGGAATGTCTACGATGAGTCAATGAAAGTGACTTTATTATAAAGTGTACCTTTTAATTTGGTTTAATATGGAAAATTAATATATTGTTTGCAATCTTCATTAGTGTAAATGTTTTTAATGTGATGATGTGCCAGCCCTGAAAGCTGATGGACACTACCCGCAGAACCGTGGAGGCTGGCAGTGGAGGAGTCCCTTACAAGGTTGTGACATGATAAAACTGACATATAAACTGTAGGCTATGCACGATGAGATGAGGGTTGTGGGGACTGGAGCAGGGAGAACAATGAGAAGATTATTTCAATAACTCCAGGACAAATGATGTGAGCCTTACTGGCTGTTGGCAGTGAGATTTGGAAGAGAAGACAGCTGGGAGAGAGAAAGTGGCAAGAAGTCTTTGGAGGAGGCCAATGGGAAGACACATATGGCCTCTATAAGACAGGAATATTTTCCTGTGGTGTTCTGTCTCCTGAGGAATGTAAAAAGAACAAATTGGGACAGTAATATGCTCTGTGTGGCAGCAAATATTCAGGTTACTCTGGGGAGAGACATGAAAAACCTCTGTTTGCAAGGACTACAAGTCATTTCCATCTCCCTGGGCTGAGTGAAAGCCCCAGCTGTGTGATTTCTTAGCCAATTATGGAAACTTGTACAGCAATTGCCATGCACTTAATGCAAGGCCACAAATCTGGGGCAACTTTCAGCTTTGAAGGTGTTCTTATTTCATCTGCAATTTCCTTTATACGATTCTCGCTTACAGGGACATAACAGTGTTGTCAAGGCAGACTATAAGGCATCTTCTCTCATACTTCTACTCCTAACCTGCTTCCTGAGAGGTAAATGCTGTGCAGCTTCCTGTGTTCCCATCAGGGTGCTACAGTCAGGGGCTTGAGCTGGGGCTGGGTAAGGAAGGTAGCTGCCCCAGAAAGGCCCCCTTAGTTGGCAACGTGTTCCACCAGGGAAGGATCCTGGCCTGAGATTTGGAGTCCCTTTATGTAAAGAGAAGTTGACTGTGCAGAACTGAGCACACCATACAAAGCCACTGAAATTTGCTAAAAGTAGGCTCCTAATGCCTTTACCATATTTCTGTTTTGATTTTGCCTGATGCCTTCTTGAATCTCTTACCTTGAACTGTGAAAACAGTGGTTCATAGTTCTCCTGCCATGCTATGCTCACAAACTTTGTTTTAACTATAATTTACCCAGCCTGTCTGACCTCCTGACTTTCTATGGGCCTGATTTCTAATGACCCAGCCCAGTCAGCATGAAATAGTTTATCCCTGTATGAACAGGGTGGAAGGAGACTCTTCTTCATTCTCTTTTCTTATTCTTCCTTTTCAGAATAATAACAGTGGTAAAAAGCATAGAAATAACTTTCTCAAATTATATTCAAGGGGAATAATTAGAAAGGAAGCATCTGTCTTCATATCTAGGTAACAGTGGAGACAAGGGTGTTTGCAGGGGTCTGTCCACAGCCCCTGACCCAATGATGGATGAATAACCTACACTGATACAGGTATTATGCTTGTCAGTCCAGCTGAGGGTCTGGGCCACTTACAGACTCCAAGGAGAGTGCTGTGAAGAGTTGCAGCCATGGCCCTGACTCACTGGCCCTGCTGGCTTTTATTCAGCACACATTAAATGACAAAGGCTTTGAGTCAGCATAGAGGGTAACCAACCGGGTCGCCTTCCCCCAGGGAGCCATGCTGCCCGCGAATGATCAAAGGTTAGTTTTAGGACCACATGAGTAAACAAGTTATTTAGATAAACTTCTCTACATTCCTATGTGTCTCCTCTAAGTTATTTACTCAAGGTAAGGATTAGGCTGCTTTCAGCCATAACCCTATCCTGAGACTTTTGCAAAAACCTTCCAGCCTTCCAAGAAGATTTGTGTCAATATCCTATAACTTCATCTTAAAACTTTTCCCACCAGCCTGACTGAACTCCCACAGGTGTTACTGTCCAGAACAGCTGTCCTGGGTGAATATCTCTGAAGGAAACTACATTAGGCTGCAAAATGGCCTCCCAAAGATATGTCTACATTTAATTTCTGGAACTAGTAAATTTACCTTCCTTGAAGAAAAAAAAATCTTTGTAGATGTGATTAAGTTAAGGATCTTGAGGTGAGATCATTCTGAGATTTTTGGGTGGTCCTAAATCCAATCATAAGTGTCCTTATAAGACAGAGGCAGAGGGAGATTCCAACACACAGAAGACGAGGAGGAAGTGTGGCCACAGAGGCAGAGTGAGGAGTGATGCAATCACAAGCCAAGGAATGGTGGCAATCGCCAGAAGCTGGAAGAGACCAGGAACAGACACTGCTCTAGAGCCTCCAGAGTAGTGTGCTCTTGCCAACATGGATTACAGCTCAGTAAAACTGACTTTGAACTTCTGGCCTCTAGAGCTGTGAGAGAATACATTTTTTAAGCTACCAATTCTGGTAATTTTTATAGCAGCCACAGAAAACTAATGCAGTAATGAGCTGCTGTATCTGCACTTGGCTTTAGTTCAGAGTCCTACTCTCTAACTATGGGAAGTGGCATATATAGAATTTGGGGAAGGAAGAAGTTACAGAAAGCATCCTCCTCATCCCCTGATCTTCATAGAATCTGAAAGTTAGACATGGAAACAACAACTTTAAATCATCCAGTGTCTACCACACTTTTTTTATCCTTCCCTCCAGTGACCGATTACCTACTCTGAATCAAGAGCACTGACAGGCATTGACATGTGGATTTTCCCTATTCCAAAATGTCTTCTTCCAGTTAAGTCCAACCTTTCCCACCTGATCATTACCTTGAATTTATACCATGTGGATGAGCCTCTTTGATAAGAAAATGTGAAAAAAATAGGCTGATAAGGATAGCTGAGTTGGTAAGAAGACTGCTATAGCTTTCCTTTATTTTTCCCATCAACCATAAGTGGCCAACTTTCCATGGCTCTGGAATTGGGTCAAATCAATAAAAAAGCATTGACTGAACCAATCAATCAAGCCTTGAACTGGAAACCACATCTTAGCAATGAAAGAACAGGAAGACACACAACTTTGGGTAATGGGAAAATTCCAGATCAAAGCAGAGTCATTCTGGGGCAATGGCTAGTGCTTGATTTTCTGTGGGTCTCAATTTTTCAGTCTGCACAGTGAAGGATCTGGATTAGAGTATTTTACTTCTACAGCACTAGAGAATTAACAATGTTAGGTCTGAAATGGATGTGCTAGATCACCTTGTATGTTCCAGCCACTTTACAGATCTTGAGAGTGAGGTCTAGACTGTAGGAATGACTTGTCCGAAGCCACAAAGCAAGGCATTGGTGGAGCTTGATTAGAATCTAAAACCTGGGCTGCTGATGCAGGCTTTCTTGATTATACTAATGGGTTTTTAATGGAAGAGACTGATTCATGGATGGATGTCAAGATTTCTGTAAACTCCCTGAATTTGTATGCCAACATGTTTTGAATGTCTATACATTTTTATAAGCAAAAGAACATCTTTATCATGATCTCCAAAAATGGCTGAGAACTTTTCAAAAAGCTATCCATTAATTAATCCAACAAAGATTTATTGTGCCTTGGCTGCCTGTTACCAAACATTTTGGATGGAGCAGTGGACAGAGTGGGCAGAGAGGTCTCTGCTCTAAAGGAACTTATATTTTACAGGAGGGAGTGATGGACAATTAACGAGTATGTCAAGTGGTGATATTGTATGTCAAGTGGTGATGGGGTATGGAGAAAAATAATGCAGGGACAGGGACAGGAAGGGCAGGGGGTCACTTCTGCTTTACTTAAATTGAAATTCAATTTTCTTGAAAGTGCCAATATTTCTTGTCCTATTGTTCAGGAGCATACCACAGTGAAGGAATACAGCAGATTGTGCTATGGACATTTTATAAAGGGCAGCTAGAGGCAGAGGCAAGGTCCCTGGATAGCCCCTGACCCTGCCCGCTTTGTCATTTCAGGAGTGTCTGTGACAGGAAAGTGAGTAACTTGTTTTCCTGAGCCACCTGAACCTGAATGCTGGGCCACCATCGCTCATAGAGTGCCACATGCTGTCCACTGCCAGAGATAGTAGTGGTTTCTGTGCCAGTATTATTTATGACTTATTGCATCACTGCATGCCAGGGAGGGGGTGAAGACCAGGCAGGCAGTGAGGCAGCAGCAGCAGTTCACCCAGGTTATGTGTTTGGGGATGAATAAAGGATAACTGTTTGGTGGTTTGTGTTACTGATTTTTCAAAGCCTTTTGAGTTTGATTTGATCTTCACATCATTAATCCCACTTTAAAGGTTTATCATACAACACACAGAGGGGTCACAAGTTAGAAGTAGGGTGGAAAATTATAATCCAGATGATCTTGCCTCTTTGCAAGGGCCCTTCCTGCTACATCCACATCCTTGAGATCATCTCTTCTCTTTTCTTTACCTTCTATTCCACATTCGATCTAGCAGCCAATTCTCCTTGGAAATACATTTAGAATCTGACGTCTTCTCACCATCTCACCGTGACTTCCCTAGACCAGTCCACAAATCTATCTCACATGCACATTGCAATAAACTGCCAACCAACCAGCCTTCCTGCTTTTGCTGTCTCCCCTGTCCCCACTCCCAATCCATTCAGCAGCCCAGCAGCCAAGAGTGATTTTTTTAAATATAAGTCAAGTCAAGTTACCGTCTGCATAAAATCCCTGAATAGCTTTCCATCTCTCAGAATAAAACACCAGAGATTTCCCTGAGGTCCACAGGGCCCCACCTTATCTGAACTCTTGCTACCATTTTCACCTAATTTCCCACTCTTAATCCCTTTTGCTTCCTGTGCTTCAGCCACATTGGCCTCTTTGCAGTTTCTTGAATTTGACAAATATATTGCCATTTCTGAGCCTTTGCACTTGCTCTTCCTTCTGCCTGGAAGTTCTTCCCCCAGATATTTCTGTGACAGTCTCCTGTACTTCATTTGAATCTCTGCTCATGGGTCTCCAGTCATTCAGTATAATGCCTGAATGAATCATTCAGTATAAACTGGCAGCTCTGGTTATACCCTAATCCCTCAGGCTTTTATTTTTCTTCACGGCATTTATCAGTACAGGATGCTATATAGTAGTTGGTTATCTGGTTTTAATCTCTTCTACTAGAATGTAACCTCCATGAGGACAATGACTTTGCCTTATTCATTCTGCAAGCGCTGGTGCCCTGCAGAGTGTCAGGCATATAGTAGGCACACGAATTTGTTGAACAAAATATGCAAGAATGAAAGCATCCCTCTAACTAAAACCACTTATTGAGGATGTTCAATGAAGATGATAATGATAATATCAGAGGCTGTATTGGTCAGCTTGGGCTGCCATAGCAGAATATCATAGACTAGGTGGCTTAAACAACAGAAATAAATTTTCTTACAGTTCTTACAGACTGGAAATCCAAGATCCAGGTGCCAGCAAGGTTGGTTTCTAAGTGAGGCCTCTCTCCTTGGCTTGAGCTCAAATGTAGTTCTAAAGCCTGGTCTTTTATCCATTTATGTTTTATAGTCTTCCATTTTATTTGAAAGACTTAATGGGAATAGGTTCCTTGATATAATTTTTAAGCTTTTTTATTACATTCTTTCATTTTTTTCCCCCAAGTTGATCATTTTGTGTTCTCCTGAAAAGTAATAGGGATTTGATTGTTTTCATTCACTGTCTATTCATGGAGAAACTATCGCTTTAGGAAAGTATATGGGATGCTTTTGAGATATAGAGAAAAATCTATATCCTGACTATGTTAGTTAGGATAGCTAGGCTATGATGAAGTAGCAATAAATAAATACCATTGCTTTAACATATGATTTATCACACATGCTACCTGTTCAGCACAAGTCAGTTGCAAACTCTTCTCCACACAGTTGCTTAGGGCCCCAGACCAGCGGAAACTCTGCCGTTGTGTACTTGTGCCATCTGGAACACATGGTGTCTGTGGTCACTGCAGAAGATCACAGAAGGGAGAGCTCAATTTATTTACCTGCTAAATAAATGTATCTACCATAAAGTTATAAAGCTTTTCTATTGTCTCAGAATGTTCCCTGGTGTGCTCTGTCATTCGATTCCCCCCTCCTGCCCCTTTCTCCCTCCAAAAGAGACAACCACTTTCTAATTTCTATCACCATCTTGGTTTGCCTATTCTAGAATATCCTATGAATGGAACCTCACAGAATACGCTCTTGTGACTGGCTTTTGTTTTGCTCACATAATGGTTGTCAGATCCATCCTTGTACGTGTATCAGTAGTTTGTTTCTTTTAATTGCTTATGTACTTATGTATAGTATTAATTAATCTCAGTCAGATTGACCATGTATCTATATCTAGAATTTCCTGGAGTGTATTAATACTTGAGCAAAGCTAGAGAATGTAATAATTGGGGTTAAATGATATTTTACTACTATGTGCATGTAAGTGATTTTGGGGCAGGATATATAAGCCTATCAGCCTTGTTTACTAATAACAATTACATTTGTGGATTCACCTGGTTTGGGTGAAACCAGGGGAATATTGACATTAGAGATTGGAGATGTAGTTGTAATGTGCCTACCTAAGCATCCTACTCACTGTAAGAGACTCCTGCCTCAAGCGGACATTTGGCTTCCTGGTTCCAAGGATCTTTGTATGCATACAAGTGGTGGTTTGAGAGCTGAACTTAATGCATGTCCAGGGAAACCCAACACCATTTTGGAATAATAAAGAAGTCTTTATTTAGGACCTCCTGTTATTGCTGTATTGTATCCTTTGCCCATATCAAAGTTGTTTCCTGAGTATAAACTGTTTAAGTTTTGTGCATCCTATTAGCAATCAAAACGCTTAAAGTAATTAACATGTTATTAACATAGCTGAGTAGCATTCCATTGCATAAATATGTTATAATTTGTTTATCCATTCACCTTTTGATCAACATTCTAATTTTTGGCTATTACAGATAATAGTGCTATGAAAATCCTTGTACAAATCATTTGAATGGACTTATGTTTTTATTTATCTTTGGAAAATACCTATGAGTTTATATTAGCTATTTATTTTTGCAGAACAAACTACCACAAATGTAGTGGCTTACAACAACACACATTTATTATCACACAGTTTCTGTGGATTAGAAATCTGAGTACCACTTAACTGGATCCTGTGCTTCAGAATCTGTAACAAAGCTGCAATTAAGATGTCACCTGGGCTGGGGTCTCATCTGAAAGATTGATTGGGGAAGGATCTCCTCCAAGCTCACATAGTTGTTGATAGAATTCAGTTCCTTTCAGTCAATTGAACTGAAGGCCTCAGTTCCTAGTTGGCAGTTGGCTGGATGCTATTCTCAGTTTCTTGCTTTGTGGGCCTCTCCAAGATGTCAGCTTGATTTATCAAAGCATTCAAGCTGGGAAGGCAATAGAGGGAGACTGTTAGCAAGATAGAAGTGACCATCTTCTGTAATCTAATTATGGAAGAAATGTCCCCTCAATATTGCTGTATTCTATTGTTAGAAGCATGTTACTCAAGGGGAGGGGATTATGCAAGCCTGTGAATAGCAGAAAATCAGAATTATTGAGGGTGATCTTATAAAAACTGCCTATATAGAATTGAATTTCTGGGCCACAGAGTAGCTGTATGGTAGGTGTACTATATACAAAACTTCTAAGCTATTTTCTAAAATAGCTGTACCATTTAACAGTTCCACCAGCAATATATGAGAGTTCCAGTTGCATCACTCTTTTCAACAGTTGGTATTACCAGAATTTTCTTTTTGAGTATATCTAGTAAGTATGACATGATATCCCATCAGGGGTGTGATTCACGTTTCTCTGATAGCAAATGATGTTGAGCGTCTTTTAATTTTCTTATTGGCTATTTGTGTATCTTCTTTTGTGAAATGTGTTGAAGTTATTTGCCGGTTTTGGAGCTAGCTTTTCCCTGTGCTAGTGATTTTAAAGAGTTCCTTCTAGGGGACTTTTGATTCCAAAATGGCAGTATAGAAGCAAGCTGGATTCACTCCCCACTCCCAACTCTACTAGAAAATAATAAAATAAATATACAGTGCTGGGATTATTACCAGCAATATCCTAGGATTTGAATATGTGGATGAGACAGTTTTTAGGGCCATAGAAAAGTGAAAAAAAAACTCCAAGCAGATAATAAGAGAATTGGACTCCATATCTACAATGCTCCTCCCCTCAATCTGCTTGGCATCTAGTACCTGAAAAACTTCCCTTTGACTCATAGTTTCTACACTTGGAAAAGTGAGATTGAGATGGATAACCAACTTCCTCACCATCTTGGGTTCCCCTGGGAGGAGACATGTTCCTGTCTTTACCCACAGGGCGCAATGGCAGTACGTGAAGCAAGAAATATCCCTGAAGACAGCCAGAGAAGAAGGTAGAACTGCCATTCCTAATGCTGGAAATTCTGCTCTGTAACTCAACCAAAACCAAATCAGAGTGGCTGTTCACCAGCACCATGACATAACATGTTCATTTCACAGGTCCCCCAGGCACAAACACCTAGGCTTCCCACACCACAGGGATATCCCCTTTGGGACCTCCCCCATTCTGGATGGGCAGCATTCTGATTGTTCACTAGAACCGAGATAATTCTAGGCTAAAGGCACCATATGGTATGAAAAAGGAGACAGTGATCTTGTGGGAAAAAAAGAAAGACAATAGCTAAATTACAAAGCATCTGTAAGCAAACATATCCAATAAAAAACAAAACAATCCATAAAAAGAAGGCTGGAATAAACAGTTAATCCTTCAAGGCAAAGACATAGACATATGTCTACAAGAAACCAGGGCAAACAGGGAACCATGATCTCCTCAAATGGACAAAACAAGAAACCAATGAGATGGTAATCTTCTAATGATATAGTAATATGTGAACTCTTTGATCAATAACTCAAAATAGCAGTTTTAAGGAAACTCAGTGATCTCTAAGATAATACAGAAAGAAATTCAGAAATTCATCAGATAAATTTAATAAAGAGATTGCAATAATAAAAAAAAATACCAAACAGAAATCATAGAACTGAGAAATACATTTGTTGAACTAAAATATTTATTAGAGGCTTATAAAATCAAAATAGATCAGAGGAAAGAATCAGCGAGCTCAAAGACAAGCTACTTGAAAATACACAGTAAGAAGAGAACAAAAGAAAAAAAGGAATAAAGATTGCCAATAAAATATAGAAATTACCTCAAAAGATTATGTCTGAGAATTATCGGTGTTCAAGAGGGAGCTAAGCAAGAGCAAGGAGTACAAAACTTAATCAAAGAATTAACAGAAAACTTTCCAAAACTTGAGAAAGAGATAAATATTCAGGTACAGGAAAGTCAGAGAACAGCAAACAGATTTGATCCAAGTACAAGTATCCCAGGGCAAATACTAACCAAATTCTCAAATGTGAAGAACAAAGAGAGGATCTCTAAAAGCAGCAAGAGTAAAGCAAATACACATAAAGGAGTTCCACTTTGAATGACAACAGATTTCTCAGTGGAAACCACACAGGCCAGAAGGGAGTGGGATGACATCTTTAAAGTGCTGAAAGAAAAATACTGACCTCTAAGGAGGTCAAATATAAAGGAGAAATAAAGTTGTTCCTAGACAAACAAAAGATGAAAGAGTTTAAGACCATCAGACCCATTTTACAAGGAATACCAAAGGGGGTTAGTAAATCAGAAAGAAAAAAAAACCACGAACATACAAAAAGAGAACATTTGAAGGGATAAAACCCACTGGTGAAATTAAGTACATGGACAAACCCAGAATACTCTAATACTGTATTTGTGGTGTGCAATGCAATCATAATTCTTGTATGAAACCCAAAAGACAAATTTATCGAAACCAATAGTTGCACTAGCAGCCCAATAAGAGATAGTAATATAAAATGTATAAATTGAGACAAGGTGAAGTCAAAATATAGGAGGGGGGATAGAGTTAAATGTAGAGTTTTAAAAATTTTTCCTTTGTTTCTGTTATTTTCTTCATAATCTAAGTTGTTACTTTAAAAAGTAACTTGTCATAAGATGTTTTTTGTAAACCTTATGGTAACCACAATGTAAAAATCTGTAACAGATTTACTAAAAATAAAAAGTGATGAATTAAAACATGCTACTAGAGAAAAATGCTTAACCACAAAGGAAAGAAGGAAAGAAGGATGTAAGGAAGGAAGGAAGGAATGAAGGAAGGAAGAAAGGAAGGAAGGAAGGAAGGAACAAAATTACAAAATAACCAGAAAACAAGCAACAAAATGGCAGTAGTAAGTCCTTACTTATTAATAATGATACTGAACAGAAACAGACTGGAGTCTCCCATTAAAAAGCATAAAGTAGCTGAATGGGAAAGGAAACCATATCCAGCCGTGTACTGCCTACAAAAACCCACTTCACCTATAAAGACATACAAAGACTAAAAGTGAAGGTGTGGAAAAAGATATTTCATGTAAATGGAAACCAAAAAAAATTAGAAGCAGCTATATTTATATCAGATAAAACAAACTACAAATCAAAGACTGTAAAAACAGACAAAAAATGTCATTATGTAATGATAAAAGGAATAGCTCAGCAAGAGAATATAACAATTACAAATATCTGTGTACCCAACAATGGAGCTTCCAAATATATAAACCAAACATTAAAAGATCTAAAGAGAGAGATGGACTGCAATATAATAATAGTTGGAAACCCCAACATACTATTCTCATTAATGGGCAGATCATCAGACAGAAGACAAACAAAGAAATATCAGAGTTAAGCTACACACCAGACCTAATAGGCCTAACATTTACAGAACTTTTCACCCAACTGCTACAGAATACACATTCTTTTTATTAGCACATGGAATATTCTCCAGAATAAACCATATCTTAGGCCACAAAATAAGTCTCAACAAATTAAGAAATGTAGAAATAATATCAAGTAGCTTTCCTGACTGTAATGGAATAAAAATAGAAATCAATGAGAAGACAAACCTTGGAAAATACATAAATACATGGAAATTAAATACAATGTTCCTGGATGACCAATGAGTCAATGAAGAAATTAAAAAGGTAATTAAACAATTCATTAAAACAAATGAAAATGAAAATATGACATACTAAAATCTATAAGATATAGCAAAAGCGTTACTAAAAGGGAACTTTATAGCAATAAATTACTATATTAAAAAAATAGTAAAACATTAAATAAACAACCTAATGATTCACCTTGAGGAACTGGAAAAGTAATAACAACCCAAATCCAAAATTAGTAAAAGAAAAAAAAATAAAGATCAGAGCAGAAATAAATGAAATTAAGACTTAAAAAAAATGCAAATCAACTAAATGAAAAGTCGGTTTTTTGCAAAGATAAACAAAATCAACAAACCTTTAGCTAGACTAAAAAAGAAAGGAAGAAGACTCAGATAAAATCACAAATGAAAAAGGAGACATAACAACTGACACCACAGAAATACAAAGAATCATTAGATATTATTGTGAATAGCAATCAGCCCACAAATGGGAAAACCTAGAATAAAATGGATAAATCCCCGGATACATACAATCTACCAAGATTGAGCCATGAAAAAATAGAAAGTCTCAACAAACCAAAAATGAGTAATGGGATTGAAGCCATCATAAAAAGTCTTCTAGCAAAGAAAAGCTTGGAACTTGATGTCTTCCTGCTGTATTTTACATTTAACGAAGAACTAATATCAATCCTACCTAAACTCTGAAAAAAATTGAAGAGGAGGGAATATTTCCAAACTTATTATATAAAACCAGCATTACTCTGATACCAAAACCAGACAAGGATACAACAACAAAAAAGAAAACTACAGGCCGTTATCACTGATAAACATAGATGCAAAAATCCTCAACAAAATACTAGCAAACAAAATTCAACAACTCAATAAGAAGTTTATTCATCGTG
This sequence comes from Macaca mulatta, assembly GCF_049350105.2. Taxonomy (NCBI): domain Eukaryota; kingdom Metazoa; phylum Chordata; class Mammalia; order Primates; family Cercopithecidae; genus Macaca; species Macaca mulatta. Next base: position 162,709,903 of record NC_133411.1, on the reverse strand, counting down.
ATCAAATAGGATTCATCCCAGGGATGCAAGGATGGTTCAACATATGCAAACCAAAAAATGTAATACATCACATTCACAGAACCAAGAACAAAAACTATATGATCATTTCAACAGACACCAAAAAGCATTTGATAAAACTCATCATCTTTTTATGACAAAAATCCTCATCAAACTGGGTATAGAGGAACATACTTCAAAATAATAAAGGCCATATAAGGTTGGGCATGGTGGCTCATGCCTGTAATCCCAGCACTTTGGGAGGCCAAGGTGGGAGGATCACTTGAGGTCAGGAGTTTGAGACCAGCCTGGCCAACATAGTGAAACCCTGTCTCTACTAAAAATACAAAAATTAGCTGGGCATGGTGGCATGTGCCTGTAATCCCAGCTACTGGGTAGGCTGAGGCAACAGAATCACCTGAACCCAGGAGGTGGAGTTTGCAGTGAGCCGAGACTGCACCACTGCACTCCAGACTGGGCAGCAGAGTGAGACTCCATCTCAAAAAAAGAATAAAAAAAAAAAAAGCCATCTATGACAAACCCACAGCTAACTTTATACTAAATGGAGAAAATTAATATAATACTGGAAGTCCTGAGCAGAGCTATTCAGCAAGAGTAAGAAATAAAGAGCATCCAAATTGAAAAGGAAGAAGTCAAATTAGCCTTGTTCACAAACAATATAATCTATTTTTTTTGGTTTGTTTGTTTTTTGAGACAGACTCTTGCTCTGTTGCACAGGCTGGAGTGCAGTGGCATGATCTCGGCTCACTGCAACCTCTGCTTTCTGGGTTCAAGCGATTCTCCTGCCTCAGCTTCCCAGATAGCGAGGCTGAGGCAAAAGGATACCGAGCCCAGAAATAAATTCACACATCTATAGCCAACTGAGTTTTGACAAAGGTGTCAAAAACACACATTGTGGGAGTGGGGAGGAGAAAGTCTCTTCAATAAATGGTGAGGGGTAAAAGGAATATCTATATGCAGAAGAATGAGACTAGACCCTTAACTCTTACCATATACAAAAATCAACTCAAAGTGTATTAAATATTTAAACACAAAACTTGAAATATGAAACTATGAACTATACAATTGCTAGAAAAAAACAGAATAAATGCTTTATAACATAGGTCTGGGCAAGGATTTAAAAAATAATAACTCTGCAGAAAACTGAAGATGAATCTCTTCCTTATACAAAAATTAAGTCAAGAAGGATTAAAGACTTAAATGTAAAACCCAAAACTATAAAAACCCTAGAAGAAAACCTAGGCAATACCACTCAGAACATAAGCAATGACAAATATTTCATGATGAAAATGCTGAAAGCAATGGCAACAAAAGCCAAAATTGACAAATGGGATCTAATTAAGCTAAAGAGCTTCTGCACAGCAAAAGAAACTATCAACAGAGTGAATGGACAACCTTCAGAATGGGGGAAAATTTTGCAATCTATCCATCTGACAAAGGTCTAATATCCAGAGTCTACAATAAACTTAAACAAATTTACAAGGCAAAAACCAAAAAACCTCATTAAAAAGTGGGCAAACATGAACAGACACTGCTCAAAAGAAGACATTCATGCAGCCAACAAACATATGAAAAAAAGCTCAGCATCACTGATCATTAGAGAAATGCAAATCACAACCACAATGAGATACCATCTCACACCAGTCAGAGTGGTGATTACTAAAAAGTCGAGAAACAATGGATGCTAGCAAGGCTGCAGAAAAATAGAAATGCTTTCATACTGTTGATGGGAGTGTAAATTAGTTCAATCATTGTGGAAGACAGGGTGGCGATTCCTCAAAGTACCTCAAAATACCAAAAATGGTATTCCTCTAGAAGCAGAAATACCATTAGACCCAGCATCCCAATACTGGGTCTATACCCAAAGGAATAGAAATCATTCTATTATGAAGATACATGCATGTGTATGTTCATTGCTGCACTATTCACAACGGCAAAGAAAGGTAATCAACCCAAAATGATAGACTGGATAAATAAAATGTGTCCTTTGCAAGGACATGATGGAGCTGGAAGCCATTATCCTCAGCAAATTAATGCAGGAACAGAAAACCAAACACCACATGTTCTCACTTACAAGTGGGAGCTGAATGATAAGAACACATGGACACACAGTGGGGAACAACACACACTGGGGCCTGTCGGGGGTGGGATGCGGAAAGGAAGCATCAAGAAGAATAGTTAATGGATACCAGGCTTATTACCTATGTGATAGGTTGATCTGTGCAGCAAACCACCATGGCATATGTTTACCTACGTAATAAACCTGCACATACTGAACATGTACCCTGGAACCTAAAAGTTGAAGAAAAAAATAAAAAAATGATATTCCAGCTTTTGGTATTTTCAGCCTTTTTGAGCTGGTTTCTTCCCATCTTTGTGAATTTATCTACCTTTGGTCTTTGATGTTGGTGACCTTCGGATGGGGTCTCTGAGTGGACGTGCGCTTTCTTTCTGTTAGTTTTCCTTCTAACAGTCAGGCCCCTCCCCCTCTGCTGCAGGTCTGCTGGAGTTTGCTGGAGGTCCACTCCAGATCCTATTTGCCTGGGTATCACTAGCAGAGGCTGCAGAATAGCAAAGATTGCTGCCTGTTCTTTCCTCTGGAAGCTTCGTCCCAGAGGGGCACCTGCCAGATGCCAGCCAGAGCTCTCCTGTACAAGGTGTCTGATGGCTCCTACTGGGAGGTGTCTCCCAGTCAGGATACATGGGGGAGGGGTCAGGGACCCACTTGAGGAGGCAGTCGGACCCTTAGCAGAGCTTGAATGCTGTGCTGGGAGGTCTGCTACTCTCTTCAGAGCCATCAGGCAGGGATGTTTAAATCTGCCGAAGCTGCACCCACAGCCACCCCTTCCCCCAGGAGCTCATCCCAGGGAGATGGGGGATTTATCTATAATTCCATGACTGGGGCTGCTGCCTTTTTTCAGAGATGCCCTGCCCAGGGAGGAGAAATCTGGCCATAGTGGCCTTGCCGAGCTGCTGTGGACTCTGCCCAGTTCAAACTTCCTGGTGTCTTTGTTTATACTGTGAGGGGAAAACCACCTACTCAAGCCTCAGCAATGGCGGATGCTCCTCCCCTCTACCAAACTCCAGCGTCCCAGGTCGCTTTCAGACTGCTGCTTTGCTGGCAGTGACAATTTCAAGCCACTGGATCTTAGTTGGACCTTCAAAGAGACTTAGATTCCCACACAATAATAGTGGGAGACTTTAACATCCCACTGACAATATTAGACAGATCATCGAGACAAAAGCAACAGAATATACATTCTTCTCATTGCCACATGGCATGTACTCTATAAAATCAATCACGTAATCAGAAGTAAAACACTCCTCAGCAAATGCAAAAGAACTGAAATCATAACAGTGTCTTGGACCACAGCACTATCAAATTAGAAATCAAGACTAAGAAATTTGACCTTGAGTGTCAACTTGACTAGATTGAAAGATGCAAAGTATTGTTCCTGGGTCTGTCTGTGAGGGTATTGCCAAAGGAGATTAACATTTGAGGCAGAGGACTAGGGGAGGCAGAGCCACCCTCAATCTGGGTGGGCACAATCTAATAAGCTGCCAGCATGGCTAGAATAAAGCAGGCAGAAGAAAATGGAAGGACTCGACTTGCTAAGTCTTCAGCTTCCATCTTTCTCCCATACTGGATGCTTCCTGCCCTCAAACATCAGACTCCAAGTTCTTCAGCTTTTGGATTCTTCAACTTACACCAGTGATTTGCCATGGGCTTTCTGGTCTTTGGCCACAGACTGAAGGCTGCACTGTTGGCTTGCCTACTTTTGAGGTTTTGCGACTCTGGCTGGCTTCCTTGCTCCTCAGATTGTAGATGGCCTATTGTGGGACTTCATCTTGTAATCATGTGAATTCATACTCCTTAATAAACTCCCCTTCATGTAGAAGTCTGTCCTATTAGTTTTGTCACCCTAAAGAACCCTGACTAATATAGGCAAAATCAAGAAGTTCTCTGAAACTAATGAGAGCAGATATGGTATACCAGAAGCTCTGGGACACATCTAAGGCAGCGTTAAGAGGGAAATTTATAGCACCAAATGCCCAAATCAAAAAGTTAGAAACATCTCAAGCTAACAATCTAACATCATAATTAAAGAACCAGAGAACAAAGAGCAAACAAACCCAAAGGCTAGCAGAAGACAAGAAATCACCAAAATCAGAGCTGAGCTACAGGAGATTGAGACACAAAAACCATTCAAGAAATCAATGAATTTGGGAGCTGGGTTTTTGAAAAAATTAATAAAATAGGTAGACTGCTAGCTAGACTAATAAAGAAAAAAAAAGGAAATTCAAATAAACACAATAAGAAATTGTAAGGGGGATATTACCACTGACCTCATAGAAATAAAAACAACCATCAGAGAATATTAGGAACACCTCTATGCACATCAACTAGAAAATCTAGAAGAAATGGATAAATTCCTGAACACATACACCCTCGCAAGACTGAACCAGGAAGAAATTGAATCACTGAGTAGACCAATAACAAGCTCTGAAATCAAGTCGGTGATAAATAGCTTACCAACTAAAAAAAGTCTGGGACCAGACAGATTCACAGCTGTATTCTGCCAGATGTATGTAGAAGAGCTGGTACCATTCCTGCTAAAACTATTCCAAAGATTTGAGGAGGAGGGACTCCTCTCTAACTCAGTCTATGAGGTCAGCATCATCCTAATACCAAAATCTGGCAGAGATACAACAAAAAAAGAAAACTTCAAGTCAATAACCTTGATAAACATCATTGCAAAACTCCTCTACAAAATACTGGCAAACCGAATCCAGCAGCACATCAAAAAGCTTACCCACTATGATCAAACGGGTTTTATCCTCAGGACACAAGGTTGATTCAACATATGCAAATCAATAAATGTGAGTCATCACATAAACAGAACTTATGACAAAAACCACGCGATTATCACAATAGATGCAGAAAAGGCTTTTGAAAAATTCAACACCCCTTCACGTTAAAAACTCTCAATAAACTAGATATTGAAGGAACATACCTCAAAATAATGAGTCATCTATTACAAACCCACAGTCAACATCATACTGAATGGGCAAAAGCTGGAAGCATTCCTTTTGAAAACTGGCACAAGACAAGGATGCCCTCTCTCACCACTTCTGTTACACATAGTATTGGAAGCCCTGGCCCAGACAATCAGGCAAGAGAAAGAAATGAAGGACATCCAAATAGGAAGAGAGGGAGTTAAATTAACCCTGTTTGCAGATGACATAATCCTAAATCTAGAAACCCCCACAGTGTCAGCCTGAAAGCTTCTTAAACTGATAAACAACTTCAGCAAAGTCTCAGGATACAAAATCAGTGTTCAAAAATCACTAGCATTCCTACACACCAATAATAGTCAAGCCAAGAGCCAAATAAGTAATGCAATCCTATTCACAATTGCCACAAAAAGAGTAAAATGCCTAGGAATATAGCTAACTCGGTAGGTGAAAGATCTCTATAGGGAGAACTACAAAACACTACTCAAAGAAACCATAGATGACACAAGCAAATGGAAAAACATTTCATGCTTATGGATAGGAATAATCAATATAATTAAAATTGCCACATTACCCTAAGCAATTTATAGATTCAATGATATTCCTATTAAACTTCCACTGAGATTCTTCACAGAACTAAAAAACAAACTATTTTAAAATTCATATGGCACCCAAAAGAGCCCAAATAGCCAAAGAAATCCTAAGCAAAAAGAAAGAAACTGGAGGCATCATGCTACCTAACTTCAAACTTACTGTAGAGCTACAGTAACTGAAACAGCATGGTACTGGCACAAAAACAGACACATAGACCAATGGAACAGAATAGAGAACCCAGAAATAAGGCCACAAACCTACGACTGTCTGATCTTCTGCAAAGCTGAGAAAAACAAGCAATGGGGAAATAATTCTCTACTTAATATATGATGCTGGGATAGCTGACTAGCTATATGCAGAAGATTGAAACTGGACCCCTTCCTTATACCATATACAAAAATTAACTCAAGATGGATTAAAGACTTAAATGTAAAACTCCAAACTATAAAAACCTTGTAAGACAACCTAGGCGATACCATTCAGGACATACGAACAGGCGAAGATTTCATGATGAAGATGTCAAAAGCAATTGTAAAAAAACAAAAATTGACAAATGGGATCTAATTAAACTAAAGAGCTTCTGCACAGCAAAGGAAACTATCAACAGATTGAGCAGACAACCTACAGAATGGGAGAAAATTTTTGCAAACTATGCATCTGACAAATAGCCAGCACCTATAAGGAACTTAACTAAATTTACAAGAAAAAACAACAACCCCATTAATAACCCCGTTTAGTTGTTAAAAAGCAACCAAATGACATGAACAGACACTTTTCAAAAGAAGACATACATGCAGCCAACAATCATATGAAAAAAACCTCAACATGACTGATTGTTAGAGAAATGCAAATCAAAACCACAATGAGATACCGTTTCACACTAGTCAGAATGGCTGTTATTAAAAAGTCAGAAAATAACAGATATTGGCAAGGCTGCAGAGCAAAAGGAATACTTACACACTGTTGGTGGGAGCATAAATTAGTTCAATCATTGTGGAAGACAGTGTGGTGATTTCTCAAAGACTAAAGACAGAAATACTATTTGACCCAGCAATCCCAATACTGGACATAAACCTAAAGGAATATAAATCATTCTAGTTTAAAGACACATGCACATATAAGTTTGTTGTAGTGCCATTCACAATAGTGAACACGTGGAATCAACCTAAATACCCATCAATAGACTGGATAAAGAAAATGTGGTAAATATATATCACGAGACACTATGCAGCCATGAAAAAGAATGAGATCATATCCTTTGCAGGAATATGGATGTAGCTGGAGGCCATTATCCTTAGCAAACTAATGCAGTAACAGAAAACCAAATACTACATGCCTCAGTTACACAAAAAATTAGCCGGGCGTGGTGGCGGGCACCTGTAGTGCCAGTTACTGGGGAGGCTGAGGCAGGAGAATGGCGAGAACCCGGGAGGCAGGGCTTGCAGTGAGCCGACATCGCGCCACTGCACTCCAGCCTGGGCAACAGAGCAAGACTCCGTCTCAAAAAAAAAAAAAAAAAAAAAAAAGGAGTGGGCGCTAAATGATGAGAACACACGGAGACATAGAGGGGAACAACAAACACTGGGGCCTGTTGGATGGTGGAGGGTGGGAAGAAACAGAGGATCAAGAAAAATAACTAAAGGATACTAGGCTTAATATGTGGTTGACGTAATAATGTGTTCAACGAATACCCATGACACAAGTTTACCTATGTAACAAACCTGCAAATATACCCCTGAACTTAAAATAAAAGCTAAAAAATAAAAAAATGATTCTCTTTCATAAAAAATGGGCAAAAGACCTTAACAGACATTTCTCAAAAGAGGACATACAAATGGCCAGCAAACATGAAAAAATATTCAACATCACTAATCATCAGGGAAATGAAAATCAAAACCACAGTGAGATACCACCTTACTCCAGTTAGAGTGGCTGTTATTAGAAAGACAAAAGACAACAAGTGTTGGCTAGGATGTGAAGAAAAGGGAACACTTACACACTGTTGCTGGATTGTAAACTAGTACAGCCATTATGGACAACCATACGGAGGTTCATCGATAAACCAAAATGAAACCACCCTATTATCCAGCAATCCCACTGTTGAATATATATCCAGAGAAAATGGAAGTATGTAGAAGATATATCTGCACTGCCATGCTTATTGCAGTGCTATTTACAATAGCCAAGATATGGAATCGACCAAATTGTCCACAATGGACGAATGGATAAATAAAACATGATATATATTCAGCCACAAAATAAAATCTTGTCATTTGGAACAATATGGATGAATCTGGAGGACATCATGTTAAGTGAAATAAGCCAGACACAGAAAGAGAAATACTGTATGATCTCACTCATATATGGAAACTTAAAAAAAAAGTTAATATATCATAGAAGCAAAAAGTAGAACAGTGGTTACCAGAGATTGGAGAGGGAGAGGGGAAGGAGAGAAAGGGGAGAGGTTTGTCAATGGGTACAAAGTTACAATTAGTTAGGAGGAATAAATTCTGGTGTTCTATTGTACAATACAGTGACTGTGGGAGACAGTAAATTATTGTATATTACAAAATAGCTAGAAGAGAGGCTCTTGAATGTTCTCACCACAAAGAAAGGATAAATGCATGAACTGATGGATACACTAACCACCCTAATTGGATCATTATACAACATACAGGTCTCAAAACATCAAATCATTCCCCTTAAATATTTACAATTACAATGTGCCAATTAAAAATACATTTAAAAAATTTAAAAAGCATGTATGTTCTAATGTTTTTGGGTATAGTGTTCTTTAAATATAAGCAGTTGAAATTGGTTAGATATGTTGTTCAAATATACTGTATCCTTACTATTTTGGGCTACTTGCTCTATCAATTACTGTGAGTGGATATTAACATCTACTATGATGATAAAATTGTCTAACTTTTTTATTGCTCTCAATTTTGTTTCACAGATATTGAAAGTTTGTTATTAGGTGAGTGTACATTTATGATTATATATCTTCTTGAAGAATTGGTGCTTTTATTCCTCTGAAATGTATCTGATAATCTCTATTAATGCTTCTTGACATGAAGTCTGTTCGATATTAATACAACTCACACTTGCTTTCTTATGCTTACCCGTTGTGTGGTACATTTCTCTTCATTTTCAGCCTGTCTGTTTTATATTTAAAATGAATATAAAATAATTGTTGCTTTTTATCAAGTGTGACAATGTCTGCCATTTAATTGGAGCATTTAATTCAATTATACATGATACAATTATTCATATGCATAGATTTAAATTTATCATATTGCTATTTCTTCTCATTCTCTCTGTTCATTGTTTCTCCTTTCCCATTGAATGTTTCATGTTATTACATTCTATACTCTCTATTTTTTAAAGACCTAAATCTGTATTATATTTTCAGTGTTTGCTAAAGGGATTACAATAGTTCCTTAATTTGTAACAGTGTTATTTGAATTGCTACTGTACCACTTTACATTTAGTGTAAGAACTTTACAAGAGGATACTTCTTTAATTTACCTAACTTCCCTCTTTTGTTCTATTTTTGTCATGTATTTTACTGATACATATGTTATAAACTCCACAGTACATTGTCATTATTCGTGCTTACAAAAGTCAGACTTAAAATGTTAAAGAAATAGGAATAATCTTTTAAAGTTACTTATATATGTAGTTCTCACTTCTCTTTATCATTTCCTATACATCAATATTTCCATCTGGTGTCATTTAACTTCAGCCTGAAGAACTTCCTTTCGTATTTCTTTTCATGTGGCTGAGCTGGCTTCAGATTCTCTCAGTTTTCATTTATCAGAAAATATCTTTATTTTGCTCTCATTTTTGAAAGGTATTTTTTATGGTATATAAAATTCTGGGATGGTAGTTTTCTTTTCCAGCACTTTAAAGATGGTTTTTACCCATTTATTCTGGTCTCCATATTTCTGTGAGAAGTCAATCATCATTTTTATTAGCATTTCCTTGTGTTTTGTGTGTCCATTTTCTCTAGCTCTCTTCAAGATTCTTTCTTTATCTTTGGTTTTCGGATGTTTGTGGTGCGCCTAGAGTTGAAAAAAACCTTGCCTGAGTTTTGTTGAACCTCCTGAATATGTGAAATATTGTTTAGATTAACTTTGGAAATAATTTGGCTATTATATCATCAGTTTTTTTTCTGTCTCATTCTCTCTAGCCTCCTTTTAGGTTCTGTTTACGCCATTTGGTATTGCTCCACAGACCATCAAATATTATCAAGATTTCTTTCAATATATTTTCTCTCTGTGCTTCAGTTTGGTTGATTTCTGTTGACCTTATTTCAAGTTTACTAATTCATTTTACTGTATTGTCTAGTCTGCTATCAATTTCATCCAAATGAATTCTTATTTCTGATATTATGTTTTACTGGTGTAGGATGCCTGTTTCATTCTTCTTTTAGAGTTTACATATCTGTCCTGAAATTCCACAACTCTTCAATTATTTATATATCTTATCCTATAGATTTCAAAAGCATATTTATCACTTTTCTTTTTAAAAAATAAATCTTTATTTGTTATATTCCTTTTCTGCATCTGTGATGGTTAATTTCATGTATCAACTTGACTGGGCTATGGGGTGCCCAGAAATTTGGTCAAATATTATTCCGGGTGTTACCGTGAAGGTGTTTTTGGATGAGATTAACATTTAAATCAATACACTGAGTAAATCAGATTGTCCTCCTTAATGATGCTGAGCCTCATTCAATTAGTTGAAGAACTGAATAGAACAAAAACCTAACCCTTCCTTGAGTAAGACAGAATTCTTCTTGCTTGATGACCTTCAAACTGGAACATCAACTTTTATCTGTCTTTGGACTTGAACAGAAACATTGGCTGTTCTGAGCCTAGTAGCCTTCAGACTGGAACTACACCATCAGTTTTCCTGGTTCTCAGGCCTTCAGACTCAGACTGGAATGAAATCGTTGGCTTTCTTGGGTCTCCAGCTTACCACTTCATGTTGTAGGTCTTGAGACTGGCCAGTTTTCATGCTAATGTGAGTCAATGAGTCAATTCCTTATAATAAATCTCTATATATCTATGTATACCTATATCATCTGTATCTATATATCTCTATCTTCTATTGGGTTTGATTCTCCCAAGAACGCCAAGATTTGTGGTCATTTGTGGATCTCTTTCCCAGTTTCCTCTCCTTTCTAATAATTTTATTGTTGTATCCTAGAGATTTGAGATGATATGTTTTCCAGACTCTGTATTCCATTATCTTCCTATGAAGATAATTCAGTTTTATTTTATCAGGGAGTTAAATTACTGCCAGGGCACTTTGAACTTTAAAAGGTTTCATTTTATGCTTTGCTTGAGGGGGTCTATTTTGGGTTTATTCCTAGTACTAGGGTGAATCTCTTAGCCTTGGAATATGATCTTTCCTCTTAAGGCATGGCCCTTTTGAAGTTTCGACGAAAAGTCTGAGATGTTTACCAAAACCTTGTAACTTGGTGAAATGTGAATTCCAAACTGTTTCTCCTGTGGTGCACAACTGCTTGGATTTCCCTTCTGCCCTTTTACCCTTTCAGTGGCTATTTTCCTTAAACTCTCTCCTCAGACCCCTCAGGTCAATAAGACCAGAGCTGTTTGCTTGAATTCTATCCACCAACATCTTACCACATGGATTGGAAAATGCCTTGAAGGTAAAATGCTAGTCATTGTGGATTTTAGCCATAAAGGTCTCATCCTTCAAGGTTTAAATTCCTTCCAGTTTCTGCTTGTTCTTGCTTGCTCTTTAGAGTTTTCAAGCAGTTGTTTAAAGGTATTTTGCCAGAGTTTATAATTGTTACTACTTGGGGACTAGTGTCACACAAGCTGCTCTGCCATTACTGAAATCCAGAAGTCCTTGGCCATTATTTTTATGTGTATGAAGTATTATGGATACAGTCACATTATAGAAAGAGTTATTGTGGGAAGTGCTAACAAAAAGCATGTGTATATTTTTTATGATGGTACTGTGTTACTCTGTTTTGCATTGCTATAAAGAAATACCTGAGGCTGGATAATTTGTAAAGAAAAGAGGTTTATTTGTCTCACGGTTCTGCAGGCTGTACAAGAAGCATGGCACTAACATCTGCTTCTGGTCAGGACCTCAGGAAGCTTTTACTCATGGGGGAAGGTGAAGGGTGAGCAAGTATGTCACATGGCGAGAGAGAAAGGAAGAGAGAGAAGAGGGAGATTCCAGACTCTTTATTGTAAACAGATCTCACATGCACTCATTACCATGAAGAGAGCACCAAGCCATTCATGAGGGATCCACCCCCATGACCAAAACTTCCAAGATCAGCCCCACCTCCAACATTGGGGATCACATTTCAATATGAGATTTGGAGGGAACAAACATCCAAACTATATCAAAGACTAAGTGGAGGAAGAATTAACTCAGGGATAAGTTAGGTTTCTCAGAGAAGATGTTATTTGAACTAGATATTGAAAAATGTGTACATGTTCATCAGAAAGTAGAACTAAGGATATGTAAAAAAAAAAAAAAAAAAGCATGAACTAAGTCAATGGCATGAAAAATGTTTGGCAAATAGTCTGTTGTGGCACAGAATGTAGGTTTAAAAAAGGACACTTAAAAGACACCTAGTCTAAACCCTCTTTACAACTGAGAAAGTTGAACTTCAAGGAATAGTCACCCATGTAGTTAATAAAAGAGTGAAGAACTTGAATCCATCATCAGGCTCCCAGCCAAGCCTTCTTTTGATCCCATCTTGTTATATATAGTATGCATTGGACTATGTATGGCAGTGTTATTGCTCCTAGGACTGCTATCTATCAGCATCTCGTATCTAGCCCTTTTCTACACAACCAACATCATCTCAGCCCACAAAGTGTTATCATCAACTCCACTCTCATGGTGTTCATGTCTTCATCCTAACCTTTGCTTTTGTTCTGTCTCGTTCCTGGACAGTTTTCATTGCTCTCTTCTTCCTTCTCACAATTCCTTATGACTCCTGAGGAGCATCTACTCTGTGCCATGAATTGTTCTAGACAACGAGATTACCTATATGAAAACAATATGCAGTCATATGTTACTTAACTTTGGGGATATATTCTGACAAATGCATTGTTAGGTGATTTTGTTATTGTAAAACATCATGGAGTGTACCTACACAAATCTAGATAGTAGAGCCTACTATACACCTAGGCTATATGGAATAGGTTGCAACATGTTACTGTGTACTGAACACTGTAGGCAATTGTAACTCAATATTAAGCACTTGTGTATCTAAACATAGGAAAAATACAGTAAAATTATGGTATTATAATCTTAAGAAACCACTGTTCTATATGCCATCCATCATTGACCAAAATGTCACTATGTGATGCATAATGTAGTTCCTGTTCTGCAAATGTGTGATGAGAGAAGGAGCATAATGCTCAAGTAACTATAAAAAATCTTTGATTAGAAAAATACCAGGGGATGTGGAAATGTAGTAGAAAGGTACCCAATCTATTTGGAATAGGTTATGTGAATCACAGAAGACTTGCTGCAGGAAATGTTGTGCAGATTAAGATTCAAAGGAACCAGATGACAGGAGGGAGAAGGGAAGTGTTCTAAGTAGATGGAAGAGACAGTGAATGGGGTTTATTTGAGGAAACCAAAAGATGATTTAACACGGATGAAACATGTGCTTTAATGGGATCTGATAAGAAAGGATGTTGAAGAGGTGAGCATGAGCCAGCTCAGCAAGGGCCTAATAAGAAACAGTGAGGTATTTGGGCTGGGTGCGGTGGCTCATGCCTGTAATCTCAGCACTTTGGGAGGCCGAGGCTAGTGGATCACCCGAGGTCAGGAGTTCAAGACCAGCATGACCAGTATGGCGAAACCCCGCCTGTACTAAAAATACACAAGTTAACTAGGTGTGATGGTGGTCGCCTATAATCCCAGCTACTTGGGAGGCTGAGGCAAGGGAATCACCTGAACCTGGGAGGCAGAGGTTGCAGTGAGCCAAGATCACACCACTGTACATAACCTGGGTGATAAGAGCGAGACTCCAACTAAAAAAAAATAAAAAAATAAAAAATATAAATAAATAAAATAAAGAAAGAGTGAGGTATTTGGTCTTTATCTTGAATGTAGTGGGGAGGTATTGAAGGCTTACACAGAAGATTGACTCACATTCTTGGCTCATCATTTGATGCTGTGTAGGGACTGAATTGGAAATCACAACTGTGGGATCTGGAAGGCCTGTGAAAAGGCTATCACAGTGGCTAGGGAGGAGATGATTTTGTGGATTAGATGATGGCAGTGGCAACAGTGACCTAACTGAGATAATTTTGGAGGAAAAAGTTTGCAAAATTTGCAATAAAGTGTATGTACATGTTAAAGAAAACAGACAACGGCTCCCAAGATATTGACTTGAAAAACTAGGTACATGGTAGTACCATTTACTGAGATGGGGAAGACTAGGAAGGAACAGGATGGGGATGGAGAGTGGGGTCAAGAATTATGTTTTGGACCGGTTATGTGTGATGCATCCATGAGTAAGACATCAAAGAGGGCCTGCTGATCCAGAATCAAATTGGGAGCAAGTGCTCAGAGCAGGAGGTTGACTTTCTTATAGTGGCATTTAAAGTCACAGGATTATTTGAGATCACCTAGGGAGAGAGTATATACATGAAAGAAAATTCATAATCAGGGCCAACAGCACTGTTGTGAGAGATAGAGAAGGAGGGTCCTCAAAGAGAATAGAAAGAAATAGTCAGGGAGGAAAGACCCTCCCTTTGAGTATGTCAATACATGTTATAAAGACCCTGAGAAGACCTGAAGTCCAGAAACATTTTATTTAACACAGCTCTTCTTAAGCTTATTTCTTCATGAGATCCTAGAACTACTATTCAGTTCTCCTTGAAAATGCACCTTAAGGTAACAGGAATTCTTAGACCCTATATAAGAAATGATGCCTTGACTGGGCACGATGGGTCACGCCTGTAATCCCAGCACTTTGGGAGGCCGAGGTGAGAGGATGGCGAGGTCAGGAGTTCCAGACCAGCCTGAACAACATGGTGAAACCCTGTCTCTACTAAAAATACAAAAATTAGCCAGGCATGGTGGTGCGAGCCTGTAATTCCAGCTACTCAGGAGGCTGAGGCAGGAGAACCACTTGAACCTGGGAGGCGGAGGTTGCAGTGAGCCGAGATCTTGCCACTGTACTCCAGTCTGGGCGACAGAGCAAGACTCCGTCTCAAACAAAACAAAACAAAACCAAAACCAAAACCAAAACAAAACAAAACAAAAGAAAGAAATGGAAATGATGTTTTACTTATCGGAGACAGGTGAGAAACACTCCCCTATGCAGGCGAGAAACTGCTTCCAAAGAGAGAGAGAGAGAAAAAAAAAAAGACATCGTAGTACTTGTGGAAGCCAGAACAAGTGAACAAAGGCTTAAGGCTTAAGAACTCTAGTTTCTTTAGGCAACATCTCTGATCATCAGATAGTGATATTTTGGTGTTCTGAGGATGGACTTCGAGGACCCTAAGATGGAAGGATGCCAGGATACAAGGATTTTTGTTTATTAATTTATTTTTAAAAATTTTAACAAGTAATTGTTTATATACTACCTTTTAGCAGATCCTGTGTTTTAAGAGCATGAACAATTTTGAAAGCAGGTTCTGTCGTTCTCCCCACTTCACAGGTGAGCCACTTGAGGATTAAAGTGACTATGTAACTTGTACAGTGGAGAAACTTGAATTTGAACACAGGTCATCTGGCTCCAAGCCTATGATGAGAAATACCCTGCTGTACTTCCTGGTGGGCATCAAACCCGGACGTGCTTTGTATGTGCTGACCTGCTTTCCTTTCATCTCCCTTTGACTTGACTCTTGAGGTGAGGGGCTTGAAACCCCAGAGGGTGCTGATCTTGTTTTCTTTTTTTTTTTTTTGAAAAGTTCTGGGGCCCTTGATATTCCTGTCACAGGCAACTGCTTAAAAGGCTTATTATTTTTTTTAAAGCACTTGATGCTTTGACTTTTAATGGTATCTCGATGTGGTTCAGACCCTTTCCCTGCTGGGCTTTAGCGTGGAAAATTCACTTGGCCCAGCTGAACTTCTGGATGGGGACCAGTGTCTGTGGGACGAGAGGTTTGGGATGAGAGGTTTCCAGCCCAGGGAGACAGCTGTATCAAACCCAGGCAGTCAATCCCTTTCCACAGTCAGTCCTGCCTGACTTTGGGCTTCAGCATACACTTTACTTCCAGGCAATGCTTTTCCAGTGATTCCTTCCTTTATGGTCTCCGAGCAGTGTGACTGGCCTTGGTGACTGCTCCTGTCGGTTTGCCTTGAGCCCTGGCATCCTGGTGCGGCTCCGGCTCTCTGTATGTGTGTGTTTAAATTTCCACAGGTCCAGAGGCCTTCTTTTTTGTTTTATATATATATTATGGATATAAAATATAGATATATTATATCTATAATATAAAAATATATAATATATATTATACACACACACACACACACACACACACACACACACACACACACACACACACATATATATATAGAGAGAGACAGAGTCTTGCTCTGTTGCCCAGGCTGGAGTGCAGTGGCACAGTCTTGGCTCACTGCAACCTCTGACTCCCAGGTTCAGCAATTCTCCTGCCTCAGTTTCCTGAGTAGCTGGTACTACAGGCTCGTGCCACCACACCTGGCTAACTTTTTGTATTTTTTAGTAGAGGTGAGGTTTCACCATGCTGGCCAGGCTGGTCTTGAACTCCTGACCTCAGATTATCTGCCCATCTCAGCCTCCCAACGTGCTGGGATTACAGTTGTGAGCCACCACCCCCGGCCTATTTTTTTTTTTTTTTCATGATTTTTTGAATGTCCTTTCATTGTGGCTGGGGCTGAATCTTTGTTCCCTGAATGTTTCTTTAGGTCTCAAATTTATCATCTATAAAATAAAGAGATTCGATTACGTGTACTCACAGGTTTTAAAAAAAATAATGACAATAATGTGGCCGAAATTTCCTCAGGGTTTGCTATGTGCTGGGTCTCTATCCTTTTCATCCACTATCTCATTTAATTTTTCCAACGATCAGAAGAAGAAACTGAGAAAGAGAGAGATCAAAGTACTTGCCCAAGAATACACAACTCACAGGAAGCAGAGATGGAGTTTGATTTCTCACTGCAGAGACTTCATCATCATGCTCTGCTATCTGCACTTGTGAATGTAGTATAGGATGTTCAGCAGGGTTTGTTAGCTCCATTTCACGGATAGGACATGGGGGCCTTATGGCTCACAGAGGTAGGGAGCTGAAAGGGAACTTCAGAGCGGAGCTTCTGAACCTGGCATTTGTGGACACCTGTGGGAACAACAAATGGATTTCAGGCAGGTTCCATAATCTTCTTAAAACTGAAACTTGGTGCGTGCATGCACGTGTGTGTGAATGTGTGTGTGTGTTTTCTACATTGGGGATTTATTTTCCTTCATCAGATCTCAAAGGAGTAGTGACTCCCAAACATAAAATGCACAGTTATTCTTAACATTTTGGGGAGCCCGTTGAGAGTCTTATCAACATATGGATACTATTCCAGCAAAGAACAAAACCAAACCAAAATAAAAACAAAAGAACCTTTGAGACGACTAGGGGATATCATCTTATTCTATAAAAGAGGGAATAGAGGCTTAGTGAAGAAAAGTGATTTGCTCATCCAGGGGAGGTTATGAAGTAATAATAGACTATCTGGAATAAAAATATTATCTATAGATTAATGGTGACAATAATGATGATGATGACAACAGCAGCAGCAACTGCTATTTACTGAGTACATAACACGTTCAAGGCACTGCTCTAAGCACTTTACGTGGATTATCTCGCTTAATTCTGACATCAACCCTATGAGGCAATTATAATAATTAAATGGTTTATTTTATAGATGAGGAAACCCAGGCATACAGAGGCTTAAGAGCCAAGTATCACATAGCTAGAAAGTGGCTGAGGTGGTAACAGAGCCCAACCCTCTTGACTTCTATTCCAGGACTCTTGTTGCACTACACAAGAGACAGAAGGAAGCTGGGCTCCTTGCCCTGGACTCCTGAAGCCTGCTCTCATTGATAGGCTCACTTGTAGAAGTTGAGAGCATCCTTGTGTCAGTGTATCATGGCAGTATTTATTGCCAAAGGCCTCATAGATGGTGGAAATGCCCTCATCTGGGAGGTGGTTTCCCAGCCATCACTTGTGGTGACACTTATAGATGAGACACATTTTCTTAACAAATAAGAATCTAATGGATTAGGTCTTATCTAATTATACATTTTGCATTAAGCAGTAGCATCTCCCTGCCCGACGCTGCTGGCATAATTAAACTTAATGTACTTTTAATGATGCCTTCTTAACTCAAGCATTCACACGCGATTAGCATCAAACAGGGATGAGCTTTCACAGGTCCAGGGGCTGTTTTTGACCAAGCCCCCTATAATAAGACTCAGGTTTAGATATGAATGATTCATTGATTTCTTTTCTCTTCTCTTCTCTTCTCCTCTCCTCTTCTCTTCTCTTCTTTTCTCTTTCTTTCTTTCTTTCTTTCTTTCTTTCTTTCTTTCTTTCTTTCTTTCTTTCTTTCTTTCTTTCTTTCTTTCTTTCTTTCTTTCTTTCTTTCTTTCTTTCTTTCTTTCTGACAGTTTCACCCTTGTTGCCCAGGCTGGAGTGCAATGGCGTGGTCTTGTTCAGCTAATTTTTATATTTTTAGTAGAGATGGGGTTTCACCATGTTGGTCAGGCTGGTCTCAAACTCTTGACCTCAGTTGATCTGCCTGCCTCACCCTCCTAAAGTGCTGGGATTACAGGCATGAGCCATCAAGCCCGGCCCATTGATTTCAAGGTTTGCAAATATTCGCCTGGGGGGTGAAGACGACTTGTAATGCTGGTCACTCTACTTTAAGTCAATAAACTGGTATCCTCTTCTAACCTGGCTTAAATTCCAGGTCTCAAGTCATTGAAACCAGTATGCCTTGTAAATTTTGTTTTGTTTAGACTGAGTTGTTGGATGGATAATAGGTATAGAAAAGATTGGGGAGACCATGTGTGAGGGCAAGGGCATTCATTGTTTAGGGAGTCACATACCTAGGCTGTAGTAAGTTACACCATCTCTTTGAGCCTCACTTTATCTGTAAAATGAAAAGATTAAATTAAATGGCATTTAGGATTCTCTTCAGCTATAGAGATTATCATTTAAATATGATCTCCCTGATGCTAGGCTCTCCCCTATCTCCAGTTCATCTTCCTTATTACTTCAACTAGTAACTTCCAAAACAACGATCTATGTCACTCCCTATCCCTCAGAAATCCTCTATAACAGCAAAACTCGCAGTGTTTATTGAGTACTTACTGGACCCCAGGCAATATATTTACCTCACCTTAGCATCAGCTGCCCTGTGAGGTTTGGTATTTCTCAGTTTCACTGATGAGGAAACTGTAAGTAAGATGAAAGGATTTTCCTAGCTCTGACAGCTGGAAAGTGGAGGAGCTGGGATTCAAAGTTTGTACTTATCCACAATGCTATGGCCCTTCTCAGATGATCGCTATTGCCAAGAGAAAAAAGCAGCAACTCAGGCAGACATTCATAGCCCTCCTGATCTTGTCCCAATTTAGTATTTCTTGCCTTCTCTCTCCTTCCGCCCTCCACTTGGTGTCCCCTGCTGCCACCCCTCGATGCCACTCTATTCATTGCTCCTCACATAGATCCTGGTGTTCAGCCTCTGTGTTCATGCCCAGGTTTTCCCCTCTGTAGGTCATGGACATCACTCTCTTGCATGATATTATCCCATCATAGCATCAAGTGCCAGTTAGATCTCACCTCTGGTAAGATTATTTTCTCAATTCCTCATGCTTCCTTCCCCTGATTTTCAAAGCACATTATTTTTATCTCTAATACAAGAAAGGCTTTGGTGTGTTATAATTGAGTTATTCATTTATTCTCTATTACCTAACTTGATTGTGAACTGCGGAGGATAAGAGATGCTTCTTATGCCTCTCTTCTTCCCCCTGCCTATCACATGGTTGACTCTGATGCAAGGATAATATTCAAAATAATTAACAATGGTTTGGCATGTGCACTGAACCGTAAGAATGGATTCTGGCTGTATTGGTGTTAATATGGAACACCAACCCTACTCTTATGTGTAAATTGAAATAGCCAATGGAAAGACTGATAAGTGTAGTTCTTGTTTGTTCCATTGCACTTTACCATACCACTTCTGCACACTTCCATCCTGTTCCAAGGTGGTTTCCCTTCCAGGTACATTTCTGAGTCCTTCCAGCTGAAGCACCTTTGTTTTCCTTTTTTTTTTCCTCTTTTTAATTTGAGACAGAGTCTCACTCTATCACCCAGGCCGGAGTGCAGTGGAGCGATTTTGGCTCACTGCAACATCCACCTCTCGAGTTCAAGAGATTCTCCTACCTCAGCTTCCCAAGTAGCTGGGATTACAGGCATCCACCCCCACACCCAGCTAATTTTTGCATTTTTAGTAGAGTCAGAGTTTCATCACGTTGGCCAGGCTGGTCTCGAACTACTGACCTTAAATGATCTGCTTGCCTGGACCTCCCAAAGTGCTGTGATTACAAGCATGAGCCACGTGCCCAGCCATGTTCTTCCTTTCCCCTCTGGTACAGATGACTCTTCCCCCAGCTCTTCCCATAGCTGGCTCCTTCACATTGGTCAGCTCTCTGCTTAAACATCACCTTAGAAGGGCTCGCCTGACCATCCGGCTACAGCTCCTCTCCATCCGCCTCGAACAATATCTTGCATCATCCCAATTGTTTCTTTCAGAGCACCTACTACAATTTTTTGTTTGCTTATTGGCTTACTTATTAACTTTCTATCCCTTATCAGAATGTATACTACATATGGGTATGGACCTTGGCTGTCTTGCTCATAGCTATATCCCTAGCTGGTACACAGTAGGTGCTCAACAAACTCAATTATTTATTGAATAAATAAGTAAACAAATGAATGCATGAATAAATGAATATCAAAGGGAATCTCTTTTATTTGAAAATCATTAGTACCGGAATGCACAGGCTAGGCATTTGGGGCTTACAGGGATGTACCAAGAAGCAAATCTGGTGAGGTACTTTGGCTGCAATGAAATCTCTCAAGTTGCCACAGTGCTTGGAAGGATTTTGCTGGGAGAAGGGACAGGGACGGTAGCTTAAAGTGGGAATTTTTTAGGATGTGAGACTGAGCTTGCTAAGCTCATTTTGACTCTTCTTATATCTCTACATCTTTGCATGCACCTGCTTTATTCTTCTGTTGCTACCAAGTGTAGCCCTTTCTCACTCTCTGTGCTTTTCCAATTCCTCCATAAATTTAGCTTGTACATGGTTTGGACTTGCCATCTCCTAATTCAAATCTGATACCTCCTTTCACCATCTGGCTCCACTAGCGATTCTCTCACTTTCCCTACTCCTTATTCTTGAGGGACAGGCATGGATTGTTCAATTCCTCTCTTGTTGCCAGGCCATAGGACACTGCCAGCCAGCCCTGGGAATGGCTTTACTTGGGTTAGTTTCAGCTTCTTGGGCAGCGGAAGTAGTAGGCAGGACAGATTTTCATTGGCCAGAGAGGAAGTGGGGTAATACAGTGGTATTGGGAATCGGAAAAAGGAAATATTATTTTGGGGGATCATTTATTCTTTTTCGTTCTATAGAAACCATTTTCATAAAACATAAATAAGAAGCTACTTGGAAGTGTCAAAAATACGACAGAAAAAAAAGGGTTATTAAATACATACACAGAGGCTACAACTAAGTTCAAAGTTCTATTTGTCCTATATTAGAAGTTACATTTTGGTGGATAGCTGGGTCATTATTTAAGTGCATTTGTCCTACATGTATTTAAAAGGCAACTGTGACTATTGCCCAGATTATCTGGCTTCAGCAACTTAAAAAAAAAAAAAAGATGTATTAATGACTGATTTTTCATTGTGTGTTTTAAAAGAAAGTTAAATTTGAGTTTGGGGCTTGTATAACTAGGGCAGGCCATATCATAGCAATAAATAAATCCAAACATGTAATGGTTCAACAAAATAGAAGTTAATTTCTGGCTTACATAACAGTCGAAAGAAGTTCTGATGGGTGGGTGTTGCTGCTCCATGCTGTCAACCAATCATTAGCTGTATGAGGAAAAGAGCATTAAGTACCATGCATGGTGCTTTTACGGGTCAGGTCTGGAAGTGGCACATCTTTTCTGCTCATCTCTCATTGGCTAAACTCAGTCACGTGGCCACATGTAAGGGTTGCTGGGAAATGTAGTCCACGTGTGTGCTTAGGAAGAAGAGAAAATGGACTTTTAGGAAGAAGAGAAAATGGACTTTGGTGAGCAGCTTAAAATCTCTACCATTAAAAAAAGAAAGAAATCTAGAGATTAAGGAAATAGCATAAAAGATTTGGTGTTTTATAAAATGTAAGAACACTGCTGCAAAATGTAACCATTTATCATCTACACCTTCATATAGTTTATTTCCTTTTTATCTTTCTTGTTTAAGAATTTCAGAGGTGAAAGGGCCCTAAAATTCAATGGCTTTTAATTGACAGATGAGGCCAGGGACGCTCAGAATAGTTCAATCACATGTTGGGTTCTCTGTCATCTCACCTTCATTGCAGATGGAACATCTAGTTGGAGAAACATAGGATATGTGTTTGAAAGTCAGGAAGACACAAATTCAATAATGATTGAGGATTATAAGCTATTGGTATTAGAAGGGGATGCAAACTGACCTTCACTCAAGGACTTTCCTCTGCAGCATCTTCGATAGTTGTCTATGTTCTACTCCTTGAGGACACTCAAACCAAGTTACTTCCTTTTTTTATCTAACAACCCTTAGAAGAGTGTGGTGATTCTTAGGTAGTGTACTATGAAGTTCTAGGGTCTCAAGAAAAGGTTTCCAAGGTTATCACCTTGGGCTAGGTGGAGGGCTGAGCCAGGGTTGTGTTATGACTTTTGTGGTTCCCTTACAGAGAAAATATTTAAAATTACATTTTATGACTATTGGTATACAGATTAATATACTAATATTATATATTAAAAGATTTTTTGACCTAAAAGTTTATCTTTTTCTTCTTATTTTGAAAGAAATTAAGCACACTTTGTGGGTTCCTAAAAGTATTATGGGTCCTAGGCACTGCATTCACTTTGCCTCATGGATACTTTTCCCTAGGGCTGAGCTTCTCCACCATCCCTATAGGAGATGCTAACAAAGTGAAAAATGTGTGTCTTAGAGTTGATAAGAATCAGTATCTCAAATCACAGATGAGAAAACAGGGTGTGAGAGAGTGACTCACAAGTCTATTTAGTAGGTAACCTCACAGCCTGGATGACTCTTTCCACATCCCATGTCTTTTCCTTGTATCCATCTATTCATTCATTCATTCATTCATGCATGCATTCTCTACTTAGTGAAATCTATACTGTGATCAGTCGCAATACACCATAGCATCCCATATACTACATGATCCTTAGGGGTAGGGCAAATATTATTATCCACAAATGGGCTAACTTGGACTTAGAGAGACTGGGCATGAGGTTTCTCCACAGTCTTCTTGTTGCAAAGAACAAGAATACAAGTTCTGTTATACCATTTCCTCATCCCACTGCCCTCTTCAGCCTGGTATAATGAACAATTTTTATTTTTTAAAGACCTTGGATCATTGGGACGCTTGACCAGGTTCAATTTCTGTTTCATCTGATTAATAAAATGTAACATGGAAAGCACCCAGCACAGTCATTACCATCTGTTTACTTTAAAAGTAACCCCTATTGGATCACTTGAAGTCAGGAGTTCAAGACTAGCCTGGCCAACATGGTGAAACCCCGTCTCTACTGAAAATACAAAAATTAGCCGGGTGTGGTGGTGCATGCCTGTAGTCCCAGCTACTCAGGAGGCTGAGGTGGGAGAATTGCTTGAACCTGGGAGGTGGAGGCTGCAGTGAACCAAGATTGCACCATTGCACACCAGCCTGGGAGTCAGAGTGAAACACTGTCTCAAAAATAACTAACTAACTAACTAACTAAATAAATAAGTAAAATAATTTATTTTATGCTTGGGTGGTGCATATGTACCCAGTGCCATTAGTACTTCTGTCATCCCCACTTTACCGATAGGAAAACCAAGGTTCAGCGAGGCTCTCAAGATTTGAACCCAGCCTGTCTGACTCCTGCCTTCCCATTGTTAATTGTTGAACTCTTCTATCTCCCTTTTCCTGGTTCTGTTCAGCACTTTCCCTTAGAAAATTTTCCGTTTTCTAGTTTTGAATCCCACAATGAAACTTATAGGAGATTATTCAGCTGTCTAATCATTTTTTATGTATCAGTCAGCACTTATTCATCAGGAAAGTTTAGAATCTCACCCAAATCAGCAGGTCCTGAGTGGTCAAGGAGAGCAAAGTTCATTTGCACCCCCTCCCCCGCCATCCCCCCTACCGTGGCTCCTGGGTGGTCAATCCCACAGAGTCCTCCTACCAGCCAAATGCCCCATCGGCTTTCTTCCCTCAGCCACTGAGTAGCACATACTCGAATCCCTTTCCTTGAAACCACTGCAGCTGGTGGTGATTAAAACAATGCGTTCATAAAGAAGTCTTTTTATTTCTTAAGTATAAGGTAATTTTCCAGATAGTGAAGTGTTATGGCAAAGATTTAGATGAGTAAGTATGCACATATGTATTTCTAATCACACACAAAGGGGCCTGAAAGGATTCTCTTCGAAGTAGAAACAGCCGTCCCTCCTGGAGCACAGAGTGAGAACAGGGGAGGTCCAATCTTTATGAGACTTATTTCTGTATAGTTTTCATTTTTTTTCAGTGGACAATTGCTTGTTTAATTAAAGAAATTAAACACTAAGAAATATTGTGCTATGAAGAAATGGTTATGATCTTGGGTAAAATCCCACAAACTCTCTGGGTTCTGGTTTTCTCATTTACAAAATGAGAAATTAAATGATCTCTGAGGGCCCTACCAAGGCACTAATATTTTTCAATTCTTTCTATTTTGTTTTATAAAACACATTGTTTGTTGACCGGCAGAATCACCAGCAAGTATAGGGGACTGTTGTAATTTGCTTTTTAAGAGTAAATAAACTTATGGACTCAATTTCTTCTGCTCCCACAAGCTATGCAGCATTGCATCTAGCTCATTCATCTCAAAGATACTTATTGAGCACATGCTGTGGACTGGAGAGGATTCCGGGTGCAGGCTGCAGAGCAGGGAACAAGAAAACAAGGTCCCTGCACTCATCAGAAAACAAACACAAAGGTAAAGATGTTATAGTCATTACAGATTATGATGACTGGCATGAAGGGACCAAAAGTGTATGGAGAGGGTGCTCACAGAAGCCTTTCCAAAGAGGAGACATTTGAGCCGACATTCGAAGGATCAGAATGAGCAGGTGTGCAAATAGCTGCAGAAAGGGCATTCCAGGAGGAGGGGCAAGTGCAAGGGCCTGGAGATGCCTTGGAGGAAGAGAAAGGAGGTTGGTGAAGCTGGAAAACATTAAGCCAGTAGAAGAGTGAGATGAGTGAGCTTGGAGGATAGGCAGGGCCAGGTCCTGCACACTAATCCTTTTGTGGGACCAAAAGTTAGATTCTACTCTAAGAGCAGCAGAAGTTGATGAAAGATAGCAGAAGAGTGATGTGCTCTGATAAGGCTGTCATCAGTGGGGGTGGAGAGAAGTGGAAGGACTCAAGATATATTTTGAAATAGAACTGAAAGGTCTTAGCAATGGAGTAGATGAGGAGACAGAAAAAAAGGGATGAATGCACAATATCATGGAAGTAAGTGGCCATGCTTACCAGAGCCCTGCCAGGGAGCCCCAGTCAAGGGTCGAGGCTCAGATAAAATGTTATTTCGTTTAAGCACAGTGTTCCTGCTTTATTCTTAGAGTTGAGGATGGAGAAGCTATAAAATATGGAAATAAGCTCGAGGAGTTTTAGGGCATTTTTAGGCTGGTGATATACACACGCAAGGGGCAGCTGCATCTCTAAAAAAATGCCTGCAAATTAGATGACACTCCTATTGAGATGTGGCATCTGCATCTCCTTACCTTGAATCTAGGCGAGCTTGTAACTGCTTTGATCAATAAAGTATGATGGAAGTGATGCCATGTGCTAAGTGTCACCACCCATTTGAGGGTGGGTCATAAAAAGTATTCCTTGTTCATGGGAATACCCATGCTTGGAACCTGAACTGCCATGACTACCTAGGAACCACCATGCTGTGAGGAAGCCCAAGTCATGTGGAAAGGCCACATGCAGGGTAAGCGGCAGACTAAATCTTCACTTCATCCCAATGCAGGTACCAGACAGGAGGGCAAAGAAACCTCTAGAAAATTCCAGTATGTGTGTAGGAGTCGTGCTTATGAAAGTTTGAGTCTTCCCACCTGAGTCCCAGACACTGTGGAACGGAGAAGAGCTGTCCCTGCCATGCCCTGTCCACTTCTGGAGCCACAGAATTTGACTACATCACTGAGTTTTGGTGCAAGTTTGTTACACAGCAATGAAAAAGAGAACAGCCATCTGAGTGAGTTGGTAAGTCCCTAATTGGAATGTTTAGGAGGTCTGGATTTTAGTCCTGGATTGACCACAATATCACTTATTTTAGGTTTTGATTCTAAGCACAGATATTTACACAATTTGGGGGCTTGAAGTTAACTTCCCTTGATGCTAGTCTAAGTGGTCCAGGAGGAAAGGAAACAATTTGGTCCTCCTGAACCCTGGTATCTGCATAAGTGGCGGCCTCTGTGGGTGGTGCTTTGTTAGATATAGAATCAGCCTGTGAAGTCAGCTCAAACTGTCTCAGCTGTCGCAGGGCGGCAAATTTATTGCCTTCCTCTCTTCTCATAATTCCTCTTAAGCATCTTGGGCCTTGGAAACAAATGTCATGGGAGGCTGTAGGAATTCTGGACTCTCTGCCAGCAACCTAGCCTGCGACATTGGACAAGTTCTGTTTCTTCTTTGGGACCCAGTTCCTTATTTGTGAAACAAGGATTTGGACAAAACAAGAGCTAAATAGCTTTCATTTGTTTGTTTTTGCATGAGAGCCAGTTGAGAAAAGTAAAATTATAAAAGGTTTGAAGTTTTGAGAAACATTTCTCTTTTTTCCCTTGAATTCAAAATAAAGTGGCTTTTTGAGAATGAAAAGCCACACTGAGCTACTTAACTCCTTCTTTACCATCATGACTAATGTTGACTAGATATGAGGTTTAGAGTGTGTCAGGCATTGTGCAAAGAGCTTTATATTCTTGAGGTCATTTAGTCAACCCTTTGTGGTAAGCATTGTTATACCCGTTTCATAGATGAGAGAGCAGAGGCTTGGAAAGTTTAACTAACTGCTCACTGTTATCCAACTGCCAGGATTTAAAGGCAAGACTCCATAATCTCCACTCTCAGCTAGCATGCTGTCCTGCTTTTGGCTCATCCCCAAACATGAAGACCTTTTCCAGAGCTTGTGCTTTGCAATTTTTGAGATTTTCGTGGGCCCCTCCTCCAAGGTTGACTTCATCAATGGCCTTGGAGAAGAGCTGGGACTCAGCAGGGTGGAGCCAGGTCTTCCTGACCACCAACTTCCACCTACTTAACAAAACATCCAGGCAAAGTGCAGATGTGGGGCGGGCCAGCACTCTGTGTCCTGGCTGAACTCCAACCTCTGAGAATGACAGTGACAGAGGCACCTGCTACCACACCACCTGCTTTTTTCTTGCTCCATTTCCTAGACCATTTCCTATTTGAGGACAGGGACCCTTTCCCCAAGTCTCGAATTCCTAACGAATGAACAGAACAGAGCAGATGATGGCCTCTCACACTGGGTACTTCCAAAACCCTGTAGCCTCATGGTGAGAGGGTCAGGAGCTGGAGTCCCACAGATTTGGATTCAGATTTTAACTCTGCCTTTTATGATTTTCAATCTTGTGCAAGTTACTTGTTTACTCTTGGCCTTAGTTTCTTCATCTACAACATGAGGATAATCACAGTCTCTTTACAACACAGGTTTTTTTTTTGTTTGTTTGTTTTTTTTTTTTTGAGACAGAGTCTCGTTCTTTTGCACAGGCTGGAGTGCAGTGGTGCGATCCTGGCTCACTGCAAGCTCTGCCTTCATGCCATTCTCCTGCCTCAGCCTTCTGAGTAGCTGGGACTATAGGCGCCCGCCACCACGCCTGGATTATTTTTTGTATTTTTAGTAGAAACGGGGTTTCACCATGTTGGCCAGGATGGTCTCGATCTCTAGACCTCGTGATCTGCCCACCTTGGCCTCCCAAAGTGCTGGGACTACAGGCATGAGCCACTATGCCAGGCCAGCACAGGGTTCTTCAGAGGATCGAATGGCATAGTGATACAAAACGCTTAATTAACACTGTGCTCATTAAATATGAACGACTGTCTTCCTTCTCTTCTTGAAGTCTAGGGAGTTGGTGATGTTGAGATATCTGGGGGTTACCTTTTTGGCATAAAGTGACAAACTGAAGCATCACTAGAATGCACAGGAGGAACCCAAACTGTGGAAATAATAATAACAATAATGCTACCTTACAATCAGTATAGCACGCTGCAGATTACAAATACTCTTGTGTATACAACACACAGACATGCACACATACACACATATAGCCTTAGTTGACCCTTAACATGACCCTGGGGAATGAGGAAATCATGTCACATGATGTATTACTACTATTAAATAAATTTTTTAGAGATAGGGTCTTGTTATTTTTTTAGAGATGGGGGTGGCCCAGTTCTGGTCTTGAATTCCTGGGCTCAAGTGATCCTCTTTCCTTAGCCTCTTGAATAGCTGGAATTACAGATGTGAACCACCATACCCGGCTACACAATGTATTATTGAACATTGTGGAGATGTTTATCTTAAAAAAGTCTGAGCAGGCTAAGTGAGAACCCAGCTACCTGAAGGAGATTGGTGAGTATGCATGTTCCTGGAAGAATACAAGCAGGAGGCATGTTAGATAGTGACCTTCCAGCCCTCAAGCTGTTGTAATTGTGAGTCCAAGATACTGGGAACTTGTGTATGATTAACCCAAGATGTAGAAAATGATTCCTAAGTCTTAGGCATATGCGGTCTCTCTTCACCTTTCCCTCCCTGGCACAGGCATGGCTTCACATTCATAATAAGATTAGAACAGGAGGAAGCAATTTCTGTGGGGTTGGGGCAGCAAGTCTCCTGTGATCTTCTGGCTTGAATGCCATGTATGCTTCTTGCCACTGTCGGTCCTACTGGGCTGGATTGAGAGAGGGATGGGCAGAGATGGCTCATGCTGCTGCCAGAGAGGCAGGGGGCAAGGGAAAGTGTGAGCTTAGGCAGTGTGCTAGCTAGTGGGAAAGGAGAAAGCCGTAGGACAGATGAGAAAAGAGCAAATGAAAGCGCCTGCAGGTGGGCTGATCACAACCTGTGGGGGTGAGGAAGGCCAAGTTGAAAGGAAATGGCACTGCTGAGAGCTCTCTCAGGGGAATGGGGGGAAGAGCTTCTGCAGATTTGACCATTTAATGAGTCTTGGTTTTCTGCAGCAAGGAAAGAGCTACATGTGGAGAATTTGAAAGCACAATCCTTCTGAGATATAGTCCTTGCATTGAGTCATCTATTATTAATTCATTACTTTATTAAGTACTGAATATGTGCTGGGCTTGGTGAGAGAGCGGAGTGGGAAGATTTCTGGAGCTGTAGTTAAAAGTTCTGGGTTGGCCTTGGTCAACCCATTAAATCCCTCTGAGCCTGTGTTTCCTCATCTGTAAAATGGGGATATTGGTGCCCACCCTTTGCCCTCATAAAGTTACTGTGAGACTAGAATGAGGCTAGATGTGTAGAAAATATTTTACAAACTGACCTTGCTGCAACCTTCTCTTCAGTGGGTATGGGAGAAAAACGAAGATAAATAACTGATTTTTATTGTAAATCCATATTTTTGAAAAATGGACCATGAGTTAGTTTGCAAGGTCAAATGATTCTGGAGTTTTTTGTTTTCTGGAGATGGAGGTCTCACTATGTGTTGCCCAGGCTGGAGTGCCATGGCTATTCACAGGCACAATCATAGCGCACTACAGCCTGGAACTCTTGGGCTCAAGCAATTATCCTGTCTTAGCCTCCTGAGTGTCTGGGTCTATAGGTGCATATCACCATGCCCTGCTTCATTCTGGATTATTTACGAAGATTCAGCATTTATCTTTCTGCCAGGCTGGGAGAGTCCAGAGTTAGATAACTTCAAAATCTAAACCTGACTCCCACAATGGACAGCTCTGTGACATTGGGAAAGTTAACCTTTCTGAGCATCACAAATGAAATGCAGATAATAATGCCTGCTTCACAGACCATTCTTATGGACATTAAAAGAGAGAGCATATCATGACATCCGGCACAGGGCCTGGCTTATAGAAATTCACCTGTACCTGATTGTGACCTCTTGGTGCCCCAGCAGTTGTATGATCTTGGACTCTTCTGATTAATATTCTTTAAATATATTTACTGTTATACAGAGGACAGAGAATGTGCAATTAGGGGAAATGGCAGCACCATCTCTGTTTGCATAGCCTTCAGAGAAATGCAATGGTTCTTGGTAACTCTTTAGATGACATTCATTGCAGCCACCTGGAGGGCTCTCTTTGAGGCATTCTGTTGAACAGAATTTCCCCCACCTCCTTAAAGTTCTAGTGAACAGAATTTTCCACACCTCCCTAAATTTCTAGTGATGGAACAAGAACATTTGTCCTGTCAGATCACCCTTCAATTTGGTTGTGCCTGCAACCAATATTAGTTTCCTTCTCATCACTTTTTTATATGTAGGGACAGCTCTTGGCCAATTACATCTTCAAGTTAACTAATGCATGTTTTTACCTTTTTCCTCCACATAAGGGATATCAATCACATCCCCAGCAACTGTCTCATTCTCATTTGACAGAGTGCAGAGACCATCAAGAGTCAGGATGTTCATATTTTAGCTCCATCTCATCCACTTTGGCTTGTGTGACTTTGAACAAGTCTCTTGATCTTTTTAAACTTCAGGTTTTTAATTTATAAAATAGGAAAAATAATCTCTACTCCATCCATATTCAGAACATTGCTGTGGACCAAGACAGATGACAGTTATGAAAAAGCTTTATGGCTACGGAATTCTGTAGCAATGTGAAAGATGATTGTCCCAGAGCAATCATCACTCTAAGTAAAAGAATCAAATGTAGTGAGTGGAATTTTGTGTGTGAGTCGACACATGGTACAGATTTTTCAGGGGCTTCTTAAAACACTAAATTGCAGGTTGGCCTTGCTGGCTTGTGTATTAGTATAATTTGCCTCTGTTGTTTTTCTGTTTATACACTCTCATTTATATATGCAACCTCCCTCAAGTCCTCATGGAATGTATGCATTTAGTGTGTTTTTTAACAACAGTGGAAACACAGTTAATGCAAAGTTGATAGCCAACTGTAGGTGTCCAGTCTCTGCTGCAGAAAAAAAGTAAACATGAACAATAAAAACTCCCCTTCTCTCCCTGAAATGATTCAAAGGGGGGAGAGAAAAGTGAGAGCAGCGAGAGGCTCTCTGTTAATAGACTGTTTTCCAAAGGATGAAGAAAATAAAATTTTATGGACAGAAAGGCACCCCTTTGAGGACTTATTTATCGCATCCTTAACACCAAATCTTTTTCAGAGAGCTTTCAATTATTTATGAGTTAACGCTCCCAGTCCCTGCTCCAACCCTTAGGAGGGGATTCTTTCCTCTGATAGCAGAGGAGAAAATGGAGGCTGACAGGAGTCAGGATGGTGACATTGGAGCCTCGATACACACACATGGATCTGGACATGAAAAGTTTGAATTCGATCAAACTGTTTGCTAATCAGTTGCTAACTATGGAAACAACCGGTTGTATCTCAAACACTGACTTCCTTTTCCTTACTTAGTTATATGGTTTATAGCTTGTCACTGATTGTTGGATCAGAATTCCTTTGGTTATTCGAGATGGAAATCTAACTAAAAGCAACTAGGCAAAAGAAGCAATCGATTAGTTCATGTCCCTGGGAAATCTGGTTAAGGGGGCCCACCTCTGGAAAATTGGGTCCAGGGACTCACATGCCATCAGGACTTTTTCCCTCCGTGATGAATTTTGGAAAAGTTATCTTTGCTCTTTCTTGCTGTAGAGAGGCTTTCTCTACATGATTTAGGAGATACCCTTGGATACTTTTTGCTTGTATTCAAAAGTAAGACCTCCCTCGCATTTGATCTCCAGATTTAAATGTCCTGGAGACGGATTCTAATTGGCCCAACTTGGGCCATATGATCATATATAGCCCAATCATTGTGGCCAGTGCAAAAAGGGACTATAGTTGCCTGGGCCAGAGGTGTGGGTAGGGCAGGGCACTAAGATGGTCAGTACAAACAGGATCACATGATTTGAGCTCCTCCCCAAAGGGAGGAATGCCCTGTTGCCAAAATCCACAGATATCCACTACCAGTATTATACTTTTTTTTTTTTCCCTAATGGTTTTCCAATGCCTGAGAAGCTAGTTTCTATATAATTACTGAATGGGGTCTAACCAGTTCATTAAGCTGATTACTCAATCAAATTGAATTAATAGCATCTTTTTCTTTCTTTCCTAAATGAGTGTGTATGTGAAGACAAGACCGCCAGGTCACAATGTGTTTTTTTTGAAAGAAAAATCAAAATGATTTTCTTTTTCTGATCAGGTTTCAAAGCAAGTTGGAGAAAAGGATAAGGAGTTATTTTAATTTTCTAGCATATTTATATAAATATCAGCTTAATAAAATCACTTCTTACTCCTGGAATCATTTAGATAGCTACTTAATCTTCCACTTCAAACTCTAGATACATTCAGCATCAGGTTTCTCTGCTGAATAGCCAATTTCGAAGTCTTTCATGCCTACTTTTCAGGTGTACACACTAAAACAAAGACTTCCCAATTGTAAAATTGTGAACTTTGCCTTCAACATCCTCTAATTGCGAATCCTTTTCTTACTTTCTTGCTCACTTACCCTATCCTTCAAGTGCCTTTCTATAATTTCTTTTTTTTTTTTCCTTTTTTTTTTTTGAGACGGAATGTCCCTCTGTTGCCCGGGCTGGAGTGCAGTGGCACAATCTCAGCTCACTGCAAACTCCACCTCCCGGGTTCAAGTGATTCTTCTGCCTCAGCCACCCGAGTAGCTGGGACTGCAGGCGCACACCACCACACCAGTCTAATTTTTGTATTCTTAGTAGAGATGGGTGTTTCATCATATATGACCAGGCTGGTCTCGAACTCCTGACCTCGTGATCTGCCCGCCTCGGCCTCCCAAAGTGCTAAGATTACAGGCATGAGCCACTGCACCTGGCCTATAATTTCTATTAAAAGCTATTATTAAGAAAACACCTTGTAACAGGTATGTAGGGCCAGTTTGACTTTGCCAGATATTTTTGCATACTAAGTGCATTTACAAAGAAACTTAACAAACTTTGTGGAATAAAAGGCTTTGTTTTGGATAAGGAATTTGGGGGGATACAGTAAACACTAAGGAAATGTTTTTGGTTGGGGGAAATTTGGTCATGATCCTGAAGTCCCACTATCTAGGCATTTGCCTACTCTATTGAGATTTGAGACTAGTCTTACTTACAGCTTTCAGCTGCCTCTCTTTAAAACACCTTCCTTAGATCATTGCACAGTTTATCCAGATACCCTCAAGTAACTCTACAAAAGTAGAAAGAAAAGCCAGACATTGAGTTTTAGCATTGTTTAAATGTGAGAAAACCTCTTTCTTACATGCAGAGTACCCTGGACTTTGAGCCAGGAGAGCTAGCTTCTAGCTATTAGCTTCTAGCTAGTCTAACTAGGAACTTATGTGACCCTAGGCAAGTCACTTATTCTCTAAGGTTTCAAGTTCGCTCATTATATTATAAAATATAGTTGGATAAAATAACGGTTATATCATTTATAACATCCCATTCAACTCTTAATGACTTTTCTGAGTCTTTGTTCATTTATTTAAAATGTTTATCCAGTTGAAATGCTACTATCTCTCTCCAAAGATATTGTGAGTATGAAGTCAGACCATGTATGTAAAATGCCCAGTGCAGTGTAGATGTTCAACAAATAGCAGTGGTAATGTTTATAGCTATTAATTATTCTACCACACAGTTCCTGTGGCTTGGTGTTTATGGACTGATTGCGTGTGTTGCTTTCTTTGTTGGTTGGTAACAACAGCCTTACTGTGGCAATAGTCCAAACACTTACATGTAAAGCCCTTACATGCACTAAAGGACACCCTACCATGTGTCATTATAAGATATCACTGTCAATATTTCCCATGGGCCAAAAAGCCTATAATTATTCAGGAATTGAGGAGAATGTTCTGCTATACCAATGAAGGTGGATATGTCGCAAAGAAGCTTCCCTTCTTCATCTTGTGCTCAGGGTGATTTATAAATCCATCATGGTCCCTTTTTTTTTTTTTTTTTTTTTGAGATGGAGTTTCACTTTGTTGCCCAGGCTAGAGTGCAGTAGCACAATCTAGGCTCACTGCAAACTCCACCTCGGGGGTTCACAGCATTCTCCTGCCTCAGCCTCCGAGTAGCCGGGACTACAGGTGTCCGCCACCACACCCGGCTAATTTTCTGTATTTTTAGTAGAGGCGGGTTTTCACCGTGTTAGCCAGGATGGTCTTGATCTCCTGACCTCGTGATATGCCCACCTCAGCCTCCCAAAGTGCTGGGATTACAGGTGTAAGCCACTGTGCCTGGCCCATGGTTCCCTTTTATTGAGTATAGACTGGGCTCAGAATCCTCCTCAACACAGTGCCTTTGTTAGTACAACACCCACTGGGGCCCTGGTAGTTACTGGCTCCTTGTCTGGTGACTTTCTTACACAATCAAGCAGTGCCATCCACAGGTGGCAGGTCTCCCCTGTTCTGGTAGTATCCTTCTGGGGCTTTTTACTGGAAACCGTCATGTGGAAAGGTGGCTTCTAACTATCTGTTATGTGAGTTCCCGTGTTGCAGGAATTACATAAAATCTAGGTGGCTAAAGTTCTGCTTCTACTTCTGAGCCTCAGTTTGCACACGTACAGAATTAGGATGGTGATCCTGCCTCACAGAGTTGTTGCGATGAGGGTTAAATGACAGGAAAGGTGGAAAGTGCCTTGCACACTACCTGGCGCATAATAGATGCCTACACTGTGCTAGTTTCTTGCTAAGCTCAATACCTGATACATGCATGAATTTCTTTTTCAGCTCCGGAAACTTCAACAACTCCCTATTTCATGATGAATTAAGCATCAGCTCCCCACCTCCAGTCCAGCCTTCTCTTTTACTGCTCTGCTTGGCAATGTGGTGCCAGCTACATTGAGAGATCACACTTTCCCAAAGAAACCTTGCCTATTTCCGATTCCATGCCTTAGCATTTCAGCTCTCCCTCTCTCATTCATTACCTCATTCAATGAATACCGATTGAGAAATTATTATGTGCTAGATATTATGCTGGGCAGAGAAGGTCCCTCTTCTTGTGAATACATATTCTAGATGTGGGCAGGGGAGAGAACAATAAGCAAGTAAACAAGATATTATTAGGTGGTGATGAGTAATGCAAGAGTGAGTAACTTTAGAGCCAGTTTAGATATGGTGCACAGGAAATGCCATCTGAGGAGATGACATTTTGCATTAAGATGTGGATGATGGCGAGCCAACCTCACAAAGATCTAGGTGAAGAGGGTTTCAAGGCAAGGAAACAGCAGGTGCAAAAGTGTTCAAGTGGGACTGTTCTTGGCATGTTTGGGGAACAGGACAGAAGCTGGAATAGCTGAAAAACAGAGATCAAGGGAAGAGGGGTATGGATGATCATGTAATCTGAGGTCAGAGGCCCTTCTTCAGAGACTGGACACAAGATGATGATGGCATGTGGAAGATGACCCAGGCACTTTGCCTTTATTCCCATCTGGCACGAACCAGGTCAAAATTGTGTTTTACTTAGTGGTGCTTATGTGTCTTATTTTTCCTTCCTGACTCTCAACTTTCCAAGGGACAGGTCTACGACTTATTTGTCTCTTATTCTCCATGGCATCTACTTGTGGACATGGGTACTTACCCTATGTTTGTTAGAAGGATGCATGTGTATTATTCTGGGATAAAAGTAAAAGCGAAGCTTATTCAGTCTCTTGGGGGAAAGGAGGGCTCACCAATAGGTCTCTGAACTTGTTCTGGCTGCAGAGGCACCTGGCAAAAAGAGCAGGGAGACTGGGAAGAGCATAAACCACATCTGCAGGCAGAGTCCCCTGCTCTCTCTTGAGCCATGTTGTTAGTTAGGTCTGTCTGATTGCCTGATTGAACCTCTGACCTTGGCTTCTCTAGCCTGTATCTGTATATAGGGCCGAACTCTTCTGACTGCAGCTTCCTTCGGCAAACTCAACTTCTTTGCCGAAATTCATGTTAAGTGTTCATCTTCTCTGAAGGTTTACTTGATTTAGGATCTTCATCCTGCTCCTATTCAGCCTTATTTTGTCATCGTCCACATCCCAACATGCTACTGGGATGCTGTAATTACGTGAGACAGGGTTTCTCAGCCTTGGCACTATTGACACCTTGAGCTGCATAGTTCTTTGTTGTGTGGGGCTTCCTTGTGCATTGCAGGCTATTTAGCAGGACCCCTGGTCTCTATCCACTAAATGCCAATTGCAACTCCATTCCCCAGTTTTGATAACCCCAAATGTCTCCAGATATTGCTAAATGTCTCCTAGGGACAACATCGCTCCTGGTTGAGGATTACTGAAAAACAGGATCTTAGATATTGTTAGATTTATCCTCCTTCCTTCATTTCACAGACTAGGACACTGAGGCCAAAAGTACTGAAATGAGTTGCCCAAGGTATTTACAGCATATTGATAGTAATGCAAGCAATAGACTTCATATCTTTAAAATCTCTGTTCACTGCTTTCTGTAGCACAGTGAAATCTCCCCAAGAGGCGGTCAAGTAAAGTGGAAATGATAAATGTAACTTTGGAGACAGACTTGGATTAGAATCTAGGCCAAGCCATTGGTTGGTTGCATGACTTTGGGTTCTGAGCTTCCATTTCCTCCTACGATGGTGATAAATCCCTGTCTCGCAGGATTGTTTTGAGGACAAAAAGATGTACTCGAAACCCTAGCTTCCTACCTGGTATGCAGTTAATGCTGAGTAAATGCTGGTTCCCATTCCTTGGTGTGCTATAAAAATGGCAAATAGCATTGAGGAAGAGGACTTAAGAGTTAGAGTCACCAGAGGACTCAGTGTGCCCAGGAAGATGCAGTTGATGGGCAGTGCCTTCCAGTGGACTTTGTTAAAAATGCAGGTGGTGTGATCTGGTGTCTATAATGGAAACAGCCAAGTAGTTTTCCGGTTTGGAAAATAACTGACCGTGTTGAAGGCTGACTCATTTGACTAGGTTGTTTTTTTCTCCTTTCCTGAGGAGGGACCTCTGTGATGATTATCTTATCTCTAATGTCTTGTGTCTCTTCTTATCCCCAGCAGAATGTTATGTTATTACAAACACACCTAAAGGGTAAAGGAGCATGTAGAGCTCAAGTTGGGGACTCTGTATTTTCTTCCTCTGGTATCAGATAAATATAATGACATTTTGCTCTTTAGGACTATGGAGATTTGATATCTGGGGCTATCTTGCCCGGTCTAGGCTCTTACTCACTGGGACACCTGGATAGAGGAGATACTGTTCACAGGTGTAATACTGGCCTCTGGCTTTCACAAGAAACCCAGTTCCCTTGGCCCACAGACATTCGTACAACTCAGAATGTGCCCAGAGCAACAGGAAGGAGAAACCGCACTGAAAAAGTGACTGCCATCAGGTGACCTGGGCTCTGTGATTGGTCTGGCCACTAACAAATAATCCTGGCCGGGCGCGGTGGCTCAAGCCTGTAATCCCAGCACTTTGGGAGGCCGAGACGGGCGGATCACGAGGTCAGGAGATCGAGACCATCCTGGCTGACACAGTGAAACCCCGTCTCTACTAAAAAATACAAAATAACTAGCCGGGCGAGGTGGCGGGCGCCTGTAGTCCCAGCTACTCGGGAGGCTGAGGCAGGAGAATGGCGTGAACCCGGGAGGCGGAGCTTGCAGTGAGCCAAGATCACGCCACTGCACTCCAGCCTGGGCGGCAGAGCGAGACTCTGTCTCAAAAAAAAAAAAAAAAAAAAACAAAAACAAAACAAAAAAAACCCAAATATTCCTAATATAGCACTTCATAATTTTCAAAGAAGTTTTCATGAATGCTTTCTTTGATCCCCAGGATGGCTGGATTGTAGTAGTTCTCAACCTTGGCTGCACATTGTAATCACTTGGGAGTTCAAAGCAAACAATAATAATTATTATTTAAAAAAACCTACTATGCCTGTGCTTCATTTCAGACTGACTAAATCTGGAGATATGTCTTGGACATTGGTGATTTTTTAAAACTTCCCTAGTTGATGCTAATGTGCAAGCAGGGTTGAGAATCATTGCCTTTGTCCCATTTCTTTGATGAGTAAAATAAGACTGAGGGCAGTACATTTTCTTGTCCAAGCTTGAAAGACAGAGCCAGGAGAAGCCAGGTATTGTAAACTCTAATCCACTGGCCTTCCCACCTTTTCTTCTTCTTCTTTTTTTTTTTGTTTTTGTTTCTGTTTTGAGATAGAATCTCACTGTTGCCCAGGCTGGAGTGCAGCAGTGCGATCTCAGCTCACTGCAACCTCCACCTCCCGGGTTCAAGCAATTCTCCTGCCTCAGCCTCCTGAGTAGCTAGGATTACAGGCATGTGCTACCATGCCTGGGTAATTTTTGTATTTTTTCAGTAGAAACAGGATTTCACCATGTTGACCAGGCTGGTCTTGAACTCCTGGTCTTAGGCGATCTGCACGCCTTGGCCTCCCAAAGTATGGGATTACAGGCATAAGCCACCACACCCAGCCAAGAACCTCACTTTTTTGGGACCTTTATCCCTATAGAAATTCTTTCTTAAATAGCATGTAAGCATTTGTTGTGGAACAAACTTGCTATTTTGTCTCTTATTCGAGGTAGGTTGATTTTTTGCTTTATTTCAGTGAAAGACATCCATGCCCGCTCCTGCAGGGCCTTGCTGGCTTCATCTCAGTGCCCATCAGGGTGTTATTGACCAGAGGAGCTGAAGAGTAGGGATATAAAAGATTCAAGAAAAAGTCTTGGTGATCGTGACTTCCTTCCTCCCTCTTCCCCTCTCCTGTACACACACAGGACATCAAGTTAATAGTGAACTCTAGGGATCTGGAATGGAAGAAAATCAGAGGATATGCATTTCAACGTTCACACCTGTAACATCTCTCTGACAGGGGGCGCTGTTCTAAGTCCAGTGTTAACCTAATTTTACTATGGAGTTACTTTGACCACTAGTTGAACCTAAATCCATTGCCCTTGTAATGACCAGAACTGATCCTGAACTTGTCCAAACAGAAAAAGTTATCTCCATTTTCCTCATGAAAGCTCTGGGGACCCTCTTGTAGGCTGGATCAACCATTGCTAATGGAACCTGGTTTTTAGTCCCCTCCCTTACCTGCTTGCTACTCCTGAGCCTAGATCCATTGTAAAGGGGCTATAAGTGGCACCCTTCCCTCCTCTTTTCTTTTTGCAATCCTGTCTAGATTAATGATCTCTCCATGCCCTAAGAGCATGGACTGGCTTTCCAAAAAGAGTATCTGGTATGG
The DNA here is from genome assembly GCF_049350105.2 of Macaca mulatta. Lineage (NCBI taxonomy): Eukaryota > Metazoa > Chordata > Mammalia > Primates > Cercopithecidae > Macaca > Macaca mulatta. Next base: position 162,670,574 of record NC_133411.1, on the reverse strand, counting down.
GTTTCACCATTCCATTTTCAGTTACTTTGGCATAATAGGTAGGTAGAGAACTCACTTGGTATTTCCTGGCCATAGTTCATCATGACCTGGTTAACAGTGAGGTGGGTAGTTAGGGTTGTAAAGGCTTGGATTTAGACAGACTTAGTTCAAATCCTGGTGCTGTCACTTACAGGTCTGTGAGCAAGTTATGTAATTTCTTTAAGTTTCAGATTCCTCATCTGAAAGGCCCTACTTTGAGGGCTTCTGTCATGATATAGAAGGTATGAAGTGTGCTTAACATAGTAAGTGCTCAATACATGGCAGCCTGTGCTATGATAGCCATTATGACCATTGTCCAAGCTATTTGACAGTAGGGCAACAGAAATCATTTTTCTCTGCAGTCAGCTGGTGTTAAGTGCTTTCTCACTCAGAGGTACCCTAGATGCTGCAAGGTGTATGCAGACAATGACTGTAGCTTCACACAAACCTGCCAGTTTCTCTTCTTTCTCCCAACCCTTTTCTATTGTAGTAGTTATTGTCCATGCTACTGTTTGAGCTTCTCTGTTCATTTATTTTAGACCTCTGGTCATTGTTAATATGCAGTGTTCCTTGGGAAAGAAAATACTTGAAGCTGTTCTTAATCATTGATATCTATGTATCAACAAATGTCAGATCCTTTACAGAAAGCCATTTTGCTTAAGGGGGAAAAAAAGCTTCTAGGCAAGAATGAAAGTTGTGGTGTCTGAGGACCAAAATTATCCTCTGGATAATCTAGACTTATAAGCATGGTCTAGATTTGGTTCTGGCTGTGACTTTGTGCACCTCACAGCTATACCTCTCCAGTTTGGGGATGTCTGGGAGATGTTCCATGTGAACCATCCAGTTCCCTAGAGGTACTGTGATGGCTCCAAGTCAAGCTCTGGTTTTTATGCAATTGGAATTATGGCTCCTAGAAGCCAAATACCACCGTTTGCCTTTTGTTGTTGTTGTGGTTATCCTATTTGGATGAATAACTCACAATGTTCTAGTTCAGCTGAAATGACTCGAGAGCTGTTTGTGAGTTAGAAACAGTGGTCACAGTTAAAAACCTACTAGTCTTAGGCTCTGCAATAAGGAAATAATCTCTAGAGCCCCGGCTTCAGAAATGGCACAAAAATGGAATGGACAAATATGAAAAGTAGATAATGGATCCACAGTGATTTAATATTCGGTGATATTTTCATTTTATGCAAATACCAAAAGAAAAAAAACCTGGCTATTTGAAAGAAAAACAGGAACCAAAAAAATATTTAGTGTTTGATCAAGCAAGAATCCTTTCACACATCTGCCAAGAGAGTTAAAACAAATATAGATGTTAAATAAAAGGCCCAGGTACCAAAGAGCAAAATTTAATGAAAGCCAGAACTGTTAAGTATGGATTCCTGTTGAGAAAAATGTCAATCTCTTTCAGAGTTTCCCCAATGCTCTATTTTTAAGAAAAGTGTAGTAAAAATACATAATACAAGTTAACTTTTTTCTTGCTTTTGTTTTCCTTTCATTTCTCCATTGATGAAAAAGCATATTTCGCCAGAGTCTTGGATCCCCTCATAGCATAGACCCTCATTTCTAGCACAAACAAGTCTCTCTTTATCCGCTCATGTTACTGGTGGGCTCAGTAGCTGGAGAGGCGTCTTACCAGGCCAAAGGCAAAAAGTCTTTGAAGCATGTTGATGTTAAAGGGTTATTTCCAACTCTTCCAAGATGCAGACACCTTAATGGTGGGTCACTTCGGATTCTGCAGTGGTAGTCTGAAGGCTGAGAAAAATCTTGTGCGAGGGCAGGGGCTGAGGGACATCAGATGGCAGTAGTGAAAAGCAATCATCCATCTTGAGGGTCTGGTTTCATGAACCATGCCCACATTGACACGCGAGAGACTGAACAACAACATTTGAGTCGAAAAAGGGAAGAGTTTGATTTTGGAAGGATTCTTTGCTATGGCCGATGACAGGAGAGTGGAGAGATATAGAGATGTTGTGGGTCCACTGAGAGAATCCACAGAAAAGCCAGTCAAGCTGCACCTACCCCTAGATAGGCTCCAAAACCTTTAGCATGTCAATTGCTAATGATAACCCCTAGCAGAGAAAATTGGATAGAAGTAGGGGGTAAGGGAACAAGCCAGAGTACGGTTATCAGTAAAAGCTAATGACACATGGCACGCACTGAATCATGCACCTAGGAGAGTGACTGCTGGAGAGCTGGAAGCCAGTTGCACCAAGAATGAGAGTTGGGATCTCCAAGAAAGCTATATGTCAGGGATTCTCACTTCCAACCAAAGTTGCACTCAGCCTGGGCTTCTCTCTATAAACCCTGCCACTTCACTAATCTTGCTTTAGTTCAGCTTTGTAGCCCTAATCATAGGTATATTGGAATACAACGTTCTTACGCTGTCTTAGCTGGGGGAAGGTCAGCCTCCTTGGGTTAGAACCTGGGATCGAAGGTCTTAAGGTGCCCTAAATGTCATTATCAACTTAATCCATCTCCCTATACGTCTTCAATTATTTCCTGGGGTATCTCACTTTCTAAAGATGACAGAGCATTATCTGGCCACATGCTAAAACAACACTTTATATTAACATAAAAACCCAAGTTCTTTGCATGAGCATAAACTTCATATGTGTTTTCTCAAACCTAGGATAGGGCACACCATGGAAAGCTCTATTTTGTATGAAATTTTGATGAAGCTTCCTCTTCCAAAATTATTCTGTCACCTTTCTTTCACACTTAGCTTGCATAGCATTGCTCCCCATGTCAGAGGCTCCATAGAAGAAGAGAATCTACTCCACAATGGATTCCTGCTTAGGTACCAGGCAAAGAAAAAGTGAGAATTGTGGGCAATATCTCCCCTGGCTGTTATCTCTTCCCAAAATTCTGCTTGGTTTAGGAGGCCAAGTGCCTTCAGCTACCAGACTGCCATTGAGCCTGAGCACACCAGAAGGACATACTTTTCAGGGCCGAGGTTGACTCTGAAGAAATATACCATACCACCTATGGCCTGTGAAATGGCTCTTCCACATTAAAGGAACTGTTTTTCTGAGCAGCAGTAACTTGAGAAGTCCTTCTCTGACTGCACATCTGCCCCTGCCCTCTCCACCACCCTCATCCTGAGTTGCTTTTCACCTGTGTTCTCCACTAAATCAGTGCTTAAGCAGTGCCCCACTTGGGGAAGGCAGCCCACTTCTCCAACAATGTCTGTCCCCACCAAAGGCTTGGGGCCAAGGAGTGGAGGGTAACATGGAAAGCCCCCATGGAGAATTAGTTTGAAGGTTGCTTTTTTCCCTCTTGCTTGTAAAGTGGAACAAATATTGAATCTCCAATCTGAAAACTGAAGAGGGATAGGTAGGGAGTTGGGGATAAGAAGTAAGGAGAAGGAAAGGGCCTAACAGAACCTGCAAACCATGGATATTAGTAAGAAAAAAAATTGCACACACTAAGACACACTAACAACTGAATTAAAATAAAACAGTGCAGTTTCCTCATTAGTGTTCCAGTGACTCTACTGTCAGAGACACAGGATTCATTAGACAGGGTTACTCTCCCCTTATTGCAGTACAGTGTTATTTTTTCATCCTCACTTAGCAAACAGAAAAGGGTGAAAGAACATCAAAAAAAGGAAAGGGACAGAAAAATGGTTTTTCAATTCTTCAGGAAAACCTGTTGAATCATCCTTCTTGTGGTCGCAGTGGTTGGTGGTGGTTTCGTTTCATTTTGTTGTTGTTTTTGGCACTGAAGGGTTTGGGATGGGGCTGGGGAGCCCGAGCCTGCTCCCCAAGGGGTCTCCATCTGCTCCAGTTACAATCCTGTGGCTCCCAAGGGCATCCCTGAACTGTGGCTCATGCAAGGAATCGATTGCATGGACTTGGGGAAGTCATGGCTGACCACCCGACCATTCTCTCCACTGCCGCCGCTGCTGGCTCCTGCCCCACTGTTGCGGGGGAGGGTCGATGTCCGTATGGCTTCATTGATGGATTGCTGTGGGATCAAACAAAAACCCTTTTCAGGAGGACCGGGGGTTCTTCCCCGGGTCCTTGGCAATGACAGGCAATGGGAATGAATCAAGACTGGACTTCAAATATAACTCCAACTCTGCTTCCCCATCCACCCCCTCTTCTATTCTACAATGCTAATTCTGACTTCCCAGGAATTCAGAAAACTATCACTTGGCTCTGGACATGTCTGATCCCCTCTTTAGCCTCAAGTTCAATGTTCAGTAAGGTGTGTTAGATTGGGTAAGACAGAAGATCCTTTCTTATTCTTACATTCTGTGATTTCTAAAGGTGGAATATTTCCTTGGTATTATTGATTAATGTGTGATGTAGCAACACAACTAAGTGGAAAACCTTCTGGGAATGGGGTTTGGAAACTTGGATTCTAGTTCTGGTTATGACATCAACTAGTCATGTGACTGTACATATCTCCTTAGTATTCTAGAATTTTTAAACCTCCATGTCTATACCATATGATTATCTATGCACCTACACACTGTTATTAGCAAGAATGGTGCTACCACATGAAAAATGCCTTGAAATGTTAAAATAAATTGAGAGTGTGATATTGTTGGGTTAAAATGGAAAACTACCTCTGATTTACTTCAGAAAAAATTCTAGCCTACCTCTATAGCAGCATGTGTTAAGGGAATGTAGGACTCGTTTGAATAATACAATATGCAAAATGTAATTGGAAAGGAACATGTGCTAAAGAAAATGAGAATGCATTCCAAACATTATCATCTGTGCATCAACTGCTTCCCATCAGCATGTAGACCCTGTACTTCCAGACTGACATATCAGATCAGTGCCACTAAGTTTGTGACTTCTAGAATGTCGGAATTCTAGGTCTGAAAAGGACTCCAAGGATCACCCCGGAATCAGATGAGTTAAGTGGGATATTCAAGACCACAAAGTAGGTCTAGAACCATATCCTCTTAGACAAGAGGAAGTGTTCTGTTCAGAGTTCCTTTGGAGAAAGACCATTGATGGTAGGAAATCCAGACCCTTATCTTTTACTGTCCATCTCAAACTTTCCATTAATAAACAATCACAGAATTTTTGAGGTGGGGTTTGGTTTCTTGGTGGGAATCAGTTTAAAGGAGACTTGTCAGTGGGACCAACCCTACCTCTTCTTCAGGGCACATTCTGTTCTCACCGTCTTCTTGAAGCCTTCCTAGACTACACCAACCTGCTGTAAGTGCTGTCCTCTCTCATCTTGTACTCATGTGGTATACATTCTTTTGTAATGGTTCTGCCTCCAGTGTATAAGTTTTGTCTTCCGTAAGAGAGCTTTCTGGAGGAGGGCAAGGGCCATGTCTTCTCAATCCTCAGCTATCCCACAGAGTATCCAGTAAGCAATTAGATGCATAATAGATGCTTTTGAATTTGTCTAAGAAGCACCAGCCACCTAGGATCCGTCTCAAAAAGTCTATGACTTTCTCTCTTACATATTGGCATGATTCTAGTGACCAGAGAAATCAGTCAACCTTCTGTGGCCAGACAGAGATAAACAGGGCAGTTTTGACCCATTTTTCCCCCTGCTATCCTTGTATTACTGGCAGTTCTGACAATGTTTTAAAATGTTCTTTTTAAAATCCATGATTCAGACAGATTTGCCCCATATGATGTACCACCCACACTGGTTCTGTCTCCTCCTCAAACCCATGACTTGATTTATTTACATTCTCCCTTGGCTGTCTTCCATTGAAGAGAAAGTGTGACCTGGATTGCATTCTTCTAAGTCAAAGGCCAAATAAATACTACCTTGAAGCTACACCAGGGAAATGTAAAATGAAAATATGATAAATTAACAGTTACTTATCCTCATCTAAAAATTATTGAAGAGAAAATAACATTTTATTTTTATCTGTGGGAAATATGGAAACTTCTATAGATTAGCTTGGAATGTCTATCATTCATGTTTTTCCTCTGCCACACCCCTTTAATTAAGGAAAAAAACCCACTAAAGTTTACATAGATCACCTTGGTCTTTGTTCCTCATAAGGCTCACATATTTTCATAATATTCCATTGAAGTCGTTGGTACTTCATGAATTTGTCTTAAAAGACAAGATTGATAACCTAGTCAACATTGGTGCTTGCCGAAGTCTGAGACAATTTAGCCAGGCATGTAACTAAAAATCTCGAAGGTCACATCATTAGAGTTGGTATTCAAGGAAGCTGAGCACTTCTCAAAGGTCAATGACTCCATACCCTTATCATGGGTGGTTACTGCTTTCTTACTGGCTTCTTTTCAAATACATTTATGAAAGTCAGGAGAAATGATAAATGGAGTTCAAACTTTGCAGTGGAAAGCAATGCTTAATGTCAACTACATCACTAGTTCTGAAACTTGGTTGCACATTGGAACCATCCAGGGAGTTTTGGGGAAAAATCCCTGACACCTGAATCTTACCCTAGAGATGCTGGTGTGGTGTACAGCCTGGCCATCTGGAGTTTTAAAAGCTCCCCAGATGATTCTAAAATGCAAGCAAAGTTGAACCACATGATCTAATTTGTCCCTTTTACTTTACAGAGAACCTGATGACAATGACTGACTTGTTTAAGGTAACAGTTATATGTGACCTAGTGATAAGGTGAATGACCTTCTAAATGTGATTCTTTCTGCTCCCGCCTGCCCCCCTGTCGTGGCTAAGCTGTCATAAACTGCTGTCATTTCTCCCCTAGCCTTTGGGAATGTGGCTTTCCCTTATCCCTCCTTGACATGCCAGCCATTCTTAAAGTTCATCCTTGAGGGTGGTGGTGGTGTTTTTGGAACTGATATTCAGAGACAAAGGGATGAGTAAAAAAATCCAACTTGAAGACCTCTAAATTGACCCTTCAGAACCTCATTTCCCTAACAGTGATTGCATCCTAACTTCTCAGCCACTTGCTTTTCTAAGAAGAGTGTGCTCAGCCTCTGCACATCATAGAATATCCTAATGAAAGCTTAAACTTCAGTAATGTCCTTGCTCAGGCATGCGTGCAAAGCACCAGTGACCACCTGCTGTGGAGGATGCTCCCCTTGAGTTATCAAGTCTCTCAGCTGTTCATTAATTCCAGGAAAATGTGCAAGCCCTCAATTGCCGTAGCTTAAACATGCCCCATGTTAGCACAGCCATATATAATCTTGAAAGGTCAGCATCTCTCGTGGGGGTGAGAGAGGCTGGGGATTATTTTCCTTTGGGAGTGAGGTGGTGAATAATACTTTGCTGCCCTTAATATCAGCTAAGGATTCAGGTGCCAGTCTGCCCAGGCAGAGAGGAGGGGCAGAGGACCTGAGATTTTATTCAATTTGCAATGTATCTTAGGTTATGTATTTTCTGCTACTACATGACAATTTAAATTAGACCGAAATATTGTGAGCTGCCTGAAGTCCCTCTCTGAGTCTCCTACTCTCACATACCACCCTTTTCCCTCAGTCTTTCTGTGTTCCAGTCTCCTTGGCCTTCTTCCCCTTTCTGGGCAAGAGTTCACATCTTTGGGTCTCTGACACTTGTGTATCACCGGCAATTCTTTTTTCCCGGTTAATTCTTTTCATGCTTTGAGTCTGTTAAATATCACTTTCTCAGGGAAGCTGCTCTGACTGCCCCATTCTTTTATCAGGACTGGCCTCTGCTCTATACTTGACAGCACTGGGCATTTTTTTCACTAACACTCATTGAACATGTAAGTGTTTGCTTATGTGCTGTCTTCCCTATCAAACTCTCAGCTTCTTGAGAAAAGAAGCTGTGTCTGTTTTGTTCTTGACCTAATCGCCAGCGCCGAGTCTTGCCCAGCATGCGGTGGTGCTCAGTGTGTCTTTGTGGAAGGAATACCTGTAGGGTGCCTTCCCACTATCTCTGTGACACTTGTCCTGCTCATCACATGTCAAAGGGGAAAGAGACTCATCAACACCCAGCAAGGGTTTAAATACTACAGTCAGTCAGATGAGGGGAACTGAATGGTAGAGCTACATTTTATTTGTCTTTGTGAGCAGCACTGTGGCTGGGACTGGAAGAGCACAGAATAGGTGCTCAAAAATGATCTGCTGCCATGTGGTTGAAGCAGGACAGAGAGATTTAGGAAAAGTGGCTTGGCTGATACCAAAAGCCCGGGCTTTGTGGAGACCATGTTGGAGGTCTAATTCCTGGTTTTTCAGTTCCTTGCTTGTGTGACCTAGCCAGGAAAAGTTACTTAGTTTCTTTGAACCTTTATTTCATCTGTAGGATTATAAGAACAACCTATTACATGGTTAATGAAAATGTGTAGAAATCACTTTGAACATAAAAGTTACTGAAAAATCATCTTTCCTTCTTCTCTTCCTTTCGTCTCTCTCTCTCTCTCTCTCCCGCCCTTCTTTCTCCTTTCTGCCCCCCTTCCTCTTGTTCTTTCATCCACGAAGAGTGACGAAGATGTTTTTAAGCACGTTTGAGACACATGAGAGGATAGCCCTGAACGAGTTTAGGGTCTTAAGGCCTTAAGAGTGGGCCAAGGGTGGGGCGTGGTGGCTCACAATTGTGGTCCCAACACTTTGGGAAGCCAAGGCGGTGGATCACGAGGTCAGGAGATCAAGACCATCATGGCTAACATGGTGAAACCCCTTTTTTAGTAAAAATACAAAAAATTAGCCAGGTGTGGTAGCACACACCTGTAATCCCAGCTACTGGGGAGGCTGAGCTAGGAGAATCACTTGAACCCGGGAGGTGGAGGTTGCAGCGAGCCAAGATTGCACCACTGAACTCCAGCCTGGACAACAGAGTGAGACTCTGTCTCAAAAAAAAAAAAAAAAAAAAAAAAAAAAAAAAAAAAAAAGTGGGCCAAGTACTGTGATAATGGAAATGAATGAGAGGGAAAGCTCTCATCAAATGCCCTTGGCATCATCAATTTGGGTCTCTCTGTAAGGTTGGGGACTCTACTTCTGAAAAAAACTAATTGCTTTTGGAGAAGGCTAAGCACAGAATAATAAAGAGAACTGCAAAGCTGAAAAGTCTGAGAGGCAAGTTGAATGCATTTGTCTTATCTCTTTGGATAAGAGAGGAGTTGATGGAGCGTCAACAATTAAGGGCTGGGTTGATTAATAAAGAAAGTATCTTTTCTGCAGTTGGAAGATGGAAAATTCTATTAGGAGCCTCAGTGAGTCGGGTGAAAGTCACGCCAATCAATGGAATTAATTCTAGAAGATTGTGGCAGAAGACATTGTATTAATGATTCCAAGAGACCCTGATGTTGGCTTCTGAAAAATTTAACATCTTCATTGTAAAGGAAAGGATGAGAATGTCCCCAAGAAGCTATGCCATGACTCAGTGGGCTCTTTGAAAGATTCTCATTTTAATCTAAATAGTGTGACTTCAGTGAAGGTCAACATGGTCCCTGTTTTAAGAGGATCCCAGACTTTAGCCACTCTGGTACCACTACCTGCCACTGGTTATGGTTACTGGGATTCATTGTAATCCAGAGAAAGGGCTGGATATCCAGGAGCTTTCCTGCTTGGTGGATGACTGGTCTCATCACAGTTCATGAGCACAAACATGGGGCCAAAACTGACCCTTGGATGAAATTGTTTGTAATTCCTAGACTGTGTGGTTTTGATGGCAATACTTGCTTTAACTAAGAGCAGCTCCCTCCCATGCTCCGCCTCATCCTTTAAGAGATTTTCTCCTTTGGATACAATTATGCATTAATTTTACTAATACTTACCCTCAGTGTGTGGGATGTCCAGAAAAATCAGACACAACTTAAGGAACTCACAATCTATACAGCTTAAGAACCCTAGCTCATGTAAACAGGGACAATAAAAGGAAAGTTTTAAGGAGGATGTATCTGGCCACTAGTAACAACTATTATTTGAAATACTAGTTATCATTGTCGTTATTATTTACTGAAGGCTTACTGTGGCCCAGGAATTTTGCCAAGCTCTTTATATCCATTATTTAATGCAATCTTTATAACAATTGTATGAGGTATGTACTACCACTGCCTCCATTTTATAGAAAATGAGGATCAGAGGCCGGGTGCAGTGGCTCACGCCTGTAATCCCAGCACTTTGGGAGACCAAGGTGGGTGGATTATCTGAGGTCAGGAATTTGAGACCAGCCTGGCCAACATGGTGAAACCCTGTCTCTACTAAAAATACAAAAATTCGCCGGGCATGGTGACACATGCCTGTAATCCCAGCTACTCAGGAGGTTGAGGCAGGAGAATTGCTTGAGCCTGGGAGGTGGAGGTTGCAGCGAGCCAAGATCATGCCACTACACTCCAGCCTGGCCAACAGAGTGAGACTCCGTCTCAAAAAAAAAAAAAAAAAAAAAAAAAAAAAAAAAAAAAAAAAAAAAAGAAGAAGGAAAATGAGGATCAGAGAGTTACTAAAACCTGTGTAAGATGACACAGTTAACAGATGGAGCAGACAGAATTTATGCCCAGACATTCATTCTCCAGAGCTTCTACTCTAGATGATGATGCTGTACTGTGTCTTAGACAAGCAGTGAGGAAAAAGGAACTCCTATAATCTGTACTGGGCCAACTCTGGGCCTCTGGTTTGAGTCATGGTCTATTGTGAAGGTTTTGAGGGATGGTACAGGTTGTAGCTCCCCTAGTTCTTGTCCTGTTCCCCTTTTTTGCCCCTGGAGTAACCCTTCCTCATTTTGGAGGGTAAGGTAGGAGAGTCTTTAGTCCTATGTTTTGAATGGAATGGTCAAAGAGCTTTGAGTAGGTTCTAGGAGTTCTTGTTTGTTCAGCCAAGCTCCTTGGAGGCCTACACTGGGTTTAGAGTCTGAAGCCCATGCCTTTGTAGTTCTTGTCATTTGAGAGGACCTGAGAGGGACCTGGAGATGGATGAGCTGGTCAAGAGAAGGACTGGGGTGTTCCTAGGTCCCTGGTGAAATGTCATTGAATTTCCATTCCTTAATTGTTCCTTGTTGTGTCTTGGAGAAGTTGCCTTTTAAATGGACTCTATGAAACAGAAGACAGGGTGAGGGATTGACCCATAAAAAGGCACATGAGTGGGAACATGAGGTGGGGGCGAAGGTATGGAGTATGTGAGGAGAGCAGATTGCTAGGATGTGAGTGGGGTAGGTAGGCTGACAGGGAAATGCTGAATACCAGGACAGAAGGCCCCTAGCTCCTCATGCACAGAACTAAATAGAGAATTTCTAAACAGAAGGAGCAAATGCCCAGAGATGTCTTCTCCAAGGGCGACCCCAGAGGTATGTGTAGGATTGAGGGTCCAAGGCAGGGAGACGTTGGGCAGGAGGCTATGTTTGGATCCAAAAGTGGGCTTACTGAGCTTGGAGCCAAATGTCTGTTGAAAAGTGGGCTTCTTAGGGTACATTCTCATAAGGCAAATTCTACCAAGGGATCTTGTTAGTCTTGTCAAATCAAGATAACAGTATAGGTCAACATATCACCATGGGTACATTGCCCAGAGGGACTGCACTTCTCTTCTCTTCTCTATCTAGATCCCACCTGTCCTTCTTAATATTGGCATCTTCCTGGAAGCCTTCTTCAATCTTTCTTCTCTAAATTCCTATAGGCCTTCCTATCTATGCCATAGCTTGCCTCACTGAGTAATTATATTGTGCCCATTCTTTGTGGAAGGTGAAAGGTGCTGAAGATCATAGAATGCACCTCCCTCCTCTCTGAGTCCTCATGATGCCTTGCTCATGGTATTGTTCACATGATTAACTTCCATAAATAATTTCTTACTGAAGCTAAATGTTGAGGGGCTTTGAAGATCATTTAATCCAAACTCCTTTTTGATGCTTGAATCCATATCCTTGTCAAGAGTTATTCATCCTCTACTTGTATACCTTCAGTGATGTTGAAACTTGCTACTTTTTGGGATAGTCTAGCCTTTCTTTAGACAGCTCTTTCAGAAGAGTAAATTTAGTGTATCGTGTTAACATTTATCCTCTATCACCTTTAGTCATCTGTTCTTGTTGTATACTTTGGGACTCCATAGAACTAGCCTGTTTTCTTTTTCCACTTGGAAAGTATTGGTATTTTACAGACTACTCTTAAATCCTACACAATTCTCTTCTCCAGTTCCCTTTAGCTACATTTGATGTGGTTTGGGGTCATCTCACTAATCTGCTTACCTTTCTCTGCACATGGTCCTCTTTGTCAATGTCTATCTCTTAGAGTGGAGCCTAAGAAAAGACCCAATTCACCAGGGTATGACAAGGTCAGCACAGAGTAGAGGGTAGACATCCTTTCCTCTCTTTTGCAGCCACACTTCTGTTGCAACTTCAGAGAGAATGAGCCTTGGTAGCCATCACTCTTGCCTCTCGCTGTGCTGCCTGTCCATGTAAACTGCTAACTTTCAATGTCACTGACCCCTCTCTGGCAAATGCAGTTGTTTTCTTGGACCTTGTGTCTGGCCTGACACACCCCATCTTCCTTCCTTTCTCACGGCTGCCTTTGTCCCTGTCACCTTCCTCCTAACAGCTTCCTGCTTCCTGTCTTGTGCTGACCTCAACCACCTGTCATTCCCCACCCTTTCTAGAAAAGGGACTCCCAGGAAACCCAGCTGCATCACAGAACAGGTTAGGAAAAAGGCCCGGGAAGACGATGCCACCTTCATCCGCTTGGATTCACTACGGGATTTGTAGCAGAACTCGATTAAGGCAACCAGCATGGCTAGTCCAAGTCCTCCGATCAGGATGTAGAACACTCCCGCCACATTGCTGAGGCTCAGAGCGCTTGTCTTGTCCTAAGAAGAGGAGGAGGGAAAGGAAGGGGAGGGGGAAGAATAAAGTGAGTCAAGAGACTAAGGACCATCCAAGCAGCAGCATATTTACACACATACACTCAACCCCACACCCTCTTTAACATTTGCAAAGGCTGGATAGGCTATTCATTCATTGACCAAGTGTTAAACATTCCCCAGGAAAAAAGTGTGTGTCTATGTGTATTTATAAATTTTCCAAGCCTCCCTGATTATGTTGAATTTGTAATTACAATTCCCCACTCCTCAATGCCTTTTCTAGGGTGAGAGACATCACAAGAAATTTAGGGCAGCTTCTACCAAAATTTGCACCTTTGAGCTTACCCCATTCTTTCAGAAAACCATGTCCCTTCCTTTTCAGCTTGATTCCTGCCTCCCCCCACCGCATTTTCTCTGTTGCTTGGTAACGCATTGGCCTCGCTCATTGTTTATGTCTGTGAGCATTTTTCTGAGAGTTGGTACTTACAATGAACTTTCCCCTAGATGTGCATTCGATTTCAATTTAATAAGACAGTTATTGTATGTATAATAAAGACCAACTGATATATATGTTAACTTACTGCTCTGAGTGCCGATTTAGGGGGAAGAAAAACTAGGGGGCTTAGAATAGTAAAAAGGCACTGAGAGAAAAATGGCTCTTTTAAATCTTAATAATTATGCTTAATTGACACCATTTTTCCTGTTGGAGGTGCTTGCTAAAAACACTGGAGGCAGACCCAGGTGGCTGAATTTAGAAATCTCTGTTGCCTGCGATAAAAGATCTTACACTGGTTTGGGAAGAGCAGGGTCATGAAAAGAGTGCTTCATTCCTAGGAGTCTGAAGACAAGTACTCATGTCTAGTAGGAGGTGGCCAGAGCTCACCCTGTGGAGCCAGAAGAAGGCCACTGGTCTGCTGAGATCATCCCTGAGTTCTGTCACCTCCAGTGGGGTTCAAAAGTGAAAGTCTGAGGGACAACACTTTCCCAAGTGGTGAGAACAATCAAACACAACTGATGGTCATGGTGAGAGGTAATGACGCAGGAAGCAGGGCGAGTTGCTCAGTCAAACTCTTGACACAGGCAGAGGAACATTTTTAACTTTTAGAATACTCATTCCTAGATGTCATGGCAGCTCTTACACCTTTGTTTATATTGTTTGTTCATGTACAATAAATGTCTCATTGAATTAAAATGAAATGCATGCCTCAGTTGGCACAGGTACACACCATCGTTGGCTAGTTGGTGGCACTGGATAGGATATGGCCTTTATACCTCTCCATGTGTTCCTTTTCAGGTGGGGATGTAGGTGTGCCATGCAAGGGGTGGCCTGTGTTGCCCTAGAGACTTCGACTGACATTTGCCTATTAGAATCTGGGCATATGGAAAGGAATCGCTTATTGACCAATAAGTCAGTGACCTCTGCCCTGGTTCTAGTTGGTGCATTGTACAGGATTCAGCAGGACTGAGCTTGGGGACTGTAGCTGGCAAATAGCAGCATCCCTTCCCTTCCAGTAGCAGCTTTGGCCAGCAGAGCTGTAGGATTATCTGAAGCATGCCCCCTTGGTGGCTTCCTGTATCGCTAAAGCAGATGGCTCTTGAATATAGGTTACACTTGGCAAGGCACAGCCTGGCTTTGGAAGCAGTAGAAATGATTATTCAAAGGACTCAAAGGGGCAAAATTTCTCTAGCTCTGCTGTAATGACCTGATAAGGGTAATGTGCAAAAAAATGAGTTCAGTGCTTGGTTCAAGAGTTGGCTGAACAAGTAAATTCCCACTTCACATGATTTTTAGAACACTCAAAATGTCTCCCTGTTTGCTGTTCAGAAGTCATGTATTTCTTCCTCTGGAGAGTAATGCTTTAGAGTCCTTGGGGGACTTACAGTTCACAGAAGTTCCTATAAAACTCTTCTGTTAAACAGGGGTAAGGGTGGGGTTAGGAGGCATGTATTATCCGCTCAAACCTTAGTAAAGAATGGTGGACAGTGGAGCTCAGAAGGAGTAGGTACAAGGACAGGCCTGAGGGCAGGTGGAAAACAAGAAAGCTGGAGGCTGCTGACTTCATGAGCTGATCAGTGTTTCCATACCCAAAGCACACCTTGCCCCTTTGGTCACCCAGCTGTTTTCTTCTTGAGGTTTACCTGGTTGTGGATGGCCTCCAAGGACAAGGGAGTGATGGGCATCTTTTTCTGTTATTATCTTCAAAAGACCCTAAGAGGGTATCTGCCTCCCTGACTTACAAGGAGGAGCATTCACTTCCAGTATATCTAGGAAGGAAGTGGGGTGAGATCTTCATATGGATGTGGGGTGGAAAGGCATGTTCTATATAAGCAAAGAAGGAGGGTCTAATGACTGATTATGTCTGGAGGTGAAGAGCATCCTTCACTTTAGAAGAAGGTCTCTGGCCCAGGGAGATGGCAATGTGTGTGACGGGGGATACATCCTTTACAAAGAGGACAGCTAGATGGTATAGGAACTGCCACCTTTTGCAGGATGCACAATGTCATTTATCGCTATTTATGCTGACACAGCTCTGTAGTAGAGGAATCAGGAAAGACCTCTGGAATCAAGGGAGAACCTGGGCCCAATTGCCACCAATATCACAGGTAACACAACCACCTAAATTCAGATTTATTTAATAGGATGTGGGATGAAGGACTGGTGTTGGTGTAGTCTTAGTCCACATAGCTGAGGAGTTTCCATTTACACAAGATGTTCTGATTCCCCTTAAGCTTGTCATTAGCTTTTTGATAAGATCTTTCTAAGGAGGCCTGAGGCCATGGTCTTCTGTTTAGTTGCCTTTACTGACTTTCTTTGTCTCACACTGTGGGAATAAAATGGGACATCCTGGGGCAGGGACAAAAATCCCTTTTATTTGAGGACCACAGCTCTGGTTCCTCTGTTCCACAGCATCCATAAAAGAGGCAGCTTCCTCATGGATCTGTGTACAAACAGCTACTCACATTTCACAGCAACACACTTCCTAGCTGTGATCAGGGACAGGGGAGAGATGGAGTTTAAGTCTTCTGAGCACCCCTCAGGGCACCCCGTTCTCCTATTCCATAGCAGCTGCACACCCCAAAAGCTAGGCAGCTTGTCAGTGGGGGTGGAAAAGTCACAACTCATCTCCCGCCAGGAGTGGGGAAAGAGAGTGACAGTACCAAGAAGAGTGACAGGTGAAAAGAAAAATAAAACTCTTGTCTTGCAGAATCGCTGGGCTTGTTGCTATGGTGATGAATGGTGACGAGTGGTGATGAGACCCCCCCCACTCATCTGTTCTCCTTAACCTGTTGTCTTGATTTGCTGTCTCCCTCATATAGAAAGGAGATTTCACCCCCATATTTCTCCTTGTTCTTCCCACATATTGGGGGACTGTCTCAGTCTCCCTCTGTGCTTCTGAGTCAACGTCCCTTCCAAGAATGTAGGACTGATCCATGAGGAGGTCTGAGCTAGGCCTAAGGCAGAGAGACTCGAAGCTTTCTTTATGGAATAAGCAGAAAGCTCTAGGGAGAAGCCCAGGCTTTTGGTTGTCAGACCAGTCCCTTCCACTGAGACTGGTGCTGCCTGCCATGAAGACCTGCTAACTCTGGACCAAGCTTCAGTTTATCCAAATGCTTCCATTCCTTCTTATCTTCTTGGAGAAAGTTTAAACTCGTACAAAGCAAAAGTACAGTTTTCTTCTCTCTATATCCTACCGAAATTCCATACAATTTTCTGTTATGCTTACATCTGGATTTTTAGGGGCAGCCTACATGCCCTCCACATGCTGAATCTGTAATCTGACTTAGCCTTTTGGGGCCACAAAGCAAGGTCCACCCATTAGCCTTTCTGCTACAGTAGGCTTTCTCTTGGGCTTTTTCAAAACTGTATTTTTGGCTTAAGGACCATTTCCCTGAGCAGTTGACTATTTCCTGGGAGTGAAGGCTGAGTGGTTGGCTAGGTTCACTCATTAGCTAAGACCAAAGTGAGAAAATTATGGGGAGGTGGATTTGGTTCAACTAAAGGAGGAGCTTTTAAACAAACAGAGCTGTCCAAAGGTGGAATGCACTGCCATAGGAAGTGGTGAGTTCCTCAAACATGAACACATTCAGGAAGATGATGACGAGGTCATCTAAGGAATTCAAGCACTGAACACAGAACTGGACCAAATGACCTTTGACACTTGTCCCCACTCCCAAAACATTTGAGGCACCTAAGAAGTTTCTAGAGGGTCTGGGATTATGCCTTTTAAAAATTCTCCCTAGAGACTAATACCTTTAGGGAATGCATAAAAGGAGCTCATGTTAATTGGTAACGTCTGCTGTTCCATTTCCAATCTAGGCCAGTTCCCTAGCCTGCATATTTTCCCCAAGAGCAACACAGGATGGGAATTGGCCCATTGTTCTAATAATTGGCAAGGCAAATAATCTGAAAGTGATGGTTGTGGGGGTGGCTCTTCTCAGCAGTGTGTGCTCAGGGACCGGCTGCTGTACAATGCACCGCAGAACATCCTGACTCAAAACAAAATTGCATTAAGGAGATGACGTGGCTTGTGGAGGGGAACCCAAGGACTGGCTAAGGCTGAGGCCTCTTCAAAAGCGGGAGGTATTTTTCATAACAGAAGCATCAGTCTGAGGGTAACATGGGTGTGTCCACAGAAAACCTTCACTCTGAGTTGAATATGTGCTTGGACTATGCGTTGGTGAGTAGGGGTCTTGTATGTTGGGAAATTGTCCCCAGAGGTGTTTCTGGCTCAAGGCCCAGAAGAGAGTTTTAAAAGAAACACTTTTGTTTTTGTCTAGTCCCTTCCTCTAGGGCAGTGATGGGAAATTTAAGGATGTGTGGCTTTGGGACTTTGGACAGGATCCAGGGTGTTCTGACATTCAATTTCTGATATGGATAACTGCTGTATGTTGGACATATTATCTTGGACCACACATAACTCCCAGAAGATTCACGTAGAAGTCACTGGTTCTCTCCAGGCTGTTGCCTACTGTGCCTCATAGAAATTGGGAACCCTGACCCTGAGCAGGAATATAGCTGGAGCCCAAAGTCTCTATGGCATGGGGGCAATGGAATGACTTCTGCATCTCTTGGTCCCAAGGGCTTTCTTTCTCCACTCACATCCCTCTGACATTGCCCTCCTGGGGTGTCTTTAGTGCAGGAACATTCAGTGGGAAGGGGAGGGAGCAAGTGGAGTAGAGCATCATTGTGTGAATTCCCGGGTCCTTCCAGGTGGCCAATGCTCTTTACCTGTGAGAAGGGCAGGGATGGGGCTTGTACACAGTGTGTTTTCAGTCCTTTCGCCTTACAGGCCTTGCTGACAGTAGGGGCAAGAAAGTGAGTACATCCAGAATGGATGGACTTACCCTGCTGATGGTGAAACAATGTGGCATTATATTATAAAACAA